>NC_142881.1:72458333-72772500 GCF_051225735.1 Oryctolagus cuniculus
AGGTAGACCCGGGACTCGAACCCAAGCACTGCAGAGTAGACACAGCTGTCCTAGCAGTGTACTGACCACTAAACTACACAGCTATCCCAAGATTTGTTTCTTTTTAGACATCAGATCTTAAGCTTTCCTTAGTATTCATATATTGAAGCTACAAAACACGTATACAGTGGTATATTCTTAAGGCTGTCAACAAAAATGACAAAATGTACAAAAATTTGGCCTCACTCTTGTATGGTTCTTATTTCTTGCCTTTGTGAGGTAAGATAGTCTTAGGTGGCTTCTTTTATGCCAATAACATCATCCTAACCTTAGATATTTATATTATGGTATGAAAACTATTATTATAGTTATTAATTTATAGCAGTTATTTTAAACATATTTAGAGATACTTTCAAAAATTTGTCTTTGCAATTGATCATCCTGAAACTGTATCAGTATTAAAAGGTTTCAGTATTTGTCCTTTAGGAATTGAAATTTGATTTAAAGTGAGAATAGCAAAACCCCTTGTGAAGAGTGTGATTGGACTGATGTGTTAACTATGACCTGCACAGTTGGAATAACCTTAATCTGAGATGCTTGGGATAGGAATTATTTTGGACTCTGGAGTTTGTTCACATACATAATAATGTATCTTACATATCTTGGAGATGGAACCCAGTTTTCAACACTGAGTTCATTTATCTCATGGACAGCTTAACACAGCTTGAGTGTAATTGTGTGCGATATTCTTAGTATTTCTATGCATGAAGCAAAGTTTCTTGGTGTGAGATTTTCCACTTGTGGTGTTACGATGGTGATGAAAAGTTTCGGATTTTGAACATGTTGGATTTTTGATACTTGGATTACAGAAGATCAAACTGTACTGAAATTTACTGAAAGCATTGTACTCTGTCACTGACAATCTTATTCAGATGACATTTCTGAATGTATACTTTCAGGAATTTTTAAAAGACTAATTATTTGAAAGGTTGAGTTACAGAGGAAAAGGAGGGACAGAGAGAGAGAAAGAGAGAGAGAGAGATCAGGAGGAGAGGTGAGGGGAGACGATAAATATTCCATCTGCTGGTTCACTCCCCAATTGGGTGCAGTGGTCGGAGCTGGGCCAGATGGAAGCCAGGAGTCAGGAACTCCATCCTGGTCTCCCACATGGATGGCATGGACCCAACCAATTGTGCCATCTTCTACTTTTTTTTTTTGAGGTGTGTTATGCAGGGAGCTGGATCGGAAGTGGAGCAGCCAGGGATTGAACCTGAATTCTGATATGGGATTCCAGCATTGGAGCAAGTTGTTAAACCGTCTTTGCCACAAAGCCAGTTCCTTTCAGAAGAAATTTTGAGAGCTGAATATTATAGAAAAAGCCATTTTAGAGGCCAGCATTGTGGCATAGCTGCCACGTGTGACACCAGCATCCCATGTGGGTGCCAATTCATGTTCTGGATGCTTCACTTCCAATCCAGCTCCCTGCTGATGGCCTGGAAAAGGCAGTGGAGGATGGCCCAACTGCCTGGGCCCCAGCCACCCATGTGGGAGACCTGGAGGAGGCTCCCAGCTTCTGGCTTTGGCCTGGCCCAGACTTGGGCTGTTGTGGTTATTTGGGGAGTAAGCCATACACTTCCAGCCTCCTTCTGTCTCTGTAACTCTGACTTTTAAAAAAGGGAAAAAGGTATTTTATAATGTTTAGTTTCCAAAGCAGTGGAGTAGTCAAGTAACCTGGATATTATGATAAGGATATGGTAAATTTTGTAAAGGACTAATTTTATAATAGTTTTGAGTAGCTCTGTTCATAGAAAAATAGATGAGAAATTATTCAAAAGTGTTAAACATTTTAGAATTTAAGACTTCTTTCCACTTTGTTTTATCCCTAAAATTTTTCAAATGAATGTGTGTTGTTGCATATGTAGTAAATATTTATAAACAACGTACAGGGGCCAAAGTAGAGATGCAGTAGAACGTGTAACTCTGAGAGAAGCTTAGGAATATGAGCTCTGATGTGGGTGCTGCAGCCTGTGTGATGCAATAAAACACCTTTGCCCAGTTGTATGTTCATTGAAAGAGGGATGATGATAATCCGTATCTGGTAATATTGCTGAGAGGGGTACAGCAGAATGTACTCAAAACACTTGGCAAATTATCTGTCACATGTTATTAACTATTACTTTCACATTATCATTTATATATTTTTTGCTTTTCAAAGAGAAGAAAAAAATACAAATTTGGAACGCTTGTATCAGAAGACTTTTTCAAAATCTTATAAGGTATGGCCACTAGTTTTTATATATATATATATATATGTAGACATATATATGTCTATGCACACATACACATATAAAATACACATATAAAAGATTTATGTATTTGACAGGTAGAGTGATGGAGGGAGTGAGGGAGGGAGGGAGAGAGAGAGAGAAAGAGAGAGACAGAAAGAGAGATTTTTCCATCTACTGATTCACTACTCCAGTAGCTACAACAGCCATACTGATTCACTACTCCAGTAGCTACAACAGCCAGGTTTGGCCATGCTGAAGCCAGGATCTAGGAACTCCGTCCAGGTCTCCCACATGTATAGCAGGGGCCAAAGCACTTGGGCCACCTTCCACTGCCTTCCCAGGCACGTTAGCAGGAAGTTGGATTGGAGGCAGAGCAACTGGGACTTGAACTGGTGTCTGAAATGGGATGCTGGCATAATAGGTGGCAACTTAAACAACAGTGCCGCAGTGATGGTTCCTGACCACTAATTTTGAATGAAAATAGATAACTTAAGTACTTTCGTTTAAGCATGGCATGAAATTTATAGTGTTTCCCCACATGCAAAGTAGAAAGTGGTTCTGTTTTCTTATGTAATCACACAAAGTATCCAAATTGCATTAAAGAAAACTTTTCAAATAAATGATTCTTCTTTCTATAAGCTTCTGAACAACGCTTATTCACTTTTCCAGAAAAAGAAAAGTCGGGAGTTACCTCTGTCCATATTCGTGGAACAAGCTTCCCTACTTGCTTTGTAGCCTTGATCAAATGAGTTTATACCTCCGTGCCTCGGAGTCAGTGAGCTGCCAGCCATGGAAAACCTCCTGAAAGTGCCTTCGACAGGAGCGCTCCTGAGGGAGAGTGTCTTCTGGGTTGGCCAATTCAGGGACACAGTGAGAACATCTAAGATCTGGGTTGTCTGCCCAGCTGTCTCTCAGCCGTCCTCGGTATCTCAGTTTTGTTTTCCCTATTTCTCCCTCCTGTACATGTATTGGTCCTGCAGGACCAGGCGTTACCCACAGATAAAATAAACTGCAGCAGAAGGGACAATGATTATGGAGTGATGTGTGTGAGTGTGTGTGTGTGTGTGTGTGTGTGTGTGTTTCTGTTTCTGTATCCTTTATAAGACAGAGGAGCCCTGCCCCTCTGCTCCACCCCTGGGATCTCCATAGCATGCCTTTGGTAAAAAATGTATCACCACACACCAAAATTAATAATAATGATAATAATAATAATAATAATAAAAACTGTATCACACAATCACCCCAATCCCTGGCAAAAATTGTGGGATTGTTCTGATTAGTTAAAGCAGAGTTAGATCCTTGATTTCTTAGACTAATCAGGATTTACCTTGAGTTGGACATGGTCTTGTCCCTATAGGTTGGCTATTTGGGCAAAATCTTGTTCAGGAGTTCAAGGACTTGGGTAACAATGTACAGTATCTGCCAAAGCCTTCATTTCCTCAGCCTTTGAAATGGGCAGATGTCACCTCTATCTAAGTGACTGTTTTTTAAGTAAGTGAAATAGTGTTAGCAGTGATGAATCGGAGGCTCCTTAGCCAATCGTGTCTGAGCCCAACCCTACTCTCTTCTTCCCCTGCTTTCCCACTGTCCCGCTTGTGCTTACTGCATTCATCATTCACTGCTTGCCATGGCTCTTACATAGCCAGTTACACCCATCCCATGCCAAGTTCATCTCATGGTAAAAGGCAAAAATTGCATACCTTCTAATCATCTTTCTTCCTTAAGTCTGCCAAGAGCCATTAAGAATGTAGGGAACAAGCCGGCGCCGCGGCTCACTAGGCTAATCCTCCGCCTAGCGGCGCCGGCACACCGGGTTCTAGTCCCGGTCGGGGCGCCGGATTCTGTCCCGGTTGCCCCTCTTCCAGGCCAGCCCTCTGCTGTGGCCAGGGAGTGCAGTGGAGGATGGCCCAGGTGCTTGGGCCCTGCACCCCATGGGAGACCAGGAAAAGCACCTGGCTCCTGGCTCCTGCCACCGGATCAGCGCGGTGCGCCGGCCGCAGCGCGCTGGCCGCGGCGGCCATTGGAGGGTGAACCAACGGCAAAGGAAGACCTTTCTCTCTGTCTCTCTCTCTCTCACTGTCCACTCTGCCTGTCCAAAAAAAAAAAAAAAAAAAAAAAAAGAATGTAGGGAACAGGGGCAAAGGTTTGGCTCATTGTATAAGACACTGCATGGCGTGCTCACATCCCATATCAGAGTGTTTGATTCCAGTTCTGCCTCTGTGCCAATCCAGCTTTGTGCTTATGCATCTTCTTGGAGGCAGCAGGTGGGTTCAGATACCGTGTCCCTGTCACACACTTGGGAGACCCAGATTAGGTTCTGGGCTCCTGGCTTCTGCCTGGCCCAGCCCAACTGTTGTGGGCACTTGGGGAGTGAACCAGCAGATCGAAGACCTCTGTGTCTTTCTGCCTTTCAAGTAAAAAGTAGGAATCAATTAGCATTTTTAAAAAGGCTGTACAGCAAAATACATTATCAGGTATATATACCGTCATGATGCATTTTATGAAGTTTACTCACAAAAGGCAACTTCATTCTGTGTGGCCTTTTCCTTCGTGCATACAGAGTGAACTCAAAGGGCTTCTTGTTTAGCATGCATGCTCTCCTCCTGCTCTTCTCTTCCATGTTCTGACCACGCGGGGGTGAGGTCTTTTATGCAAATATGATCCGTGAAGAAGGATTGATTTGTCCTCAGGCCTCTGTCAGTGCTCATTTTCTTACGCCCTGGGATTTTCTTCCTCGCTGCCTCTGGGCCTGCAGTCAAGGCTGGATGCCAATGCAGTTCCAACACATGAACACTTCCCCTTTATTCTCTGAGTTTGATTTCCCTTTACATTTATCCACTTCTCTCAATGAAAAATACTGAAAAGTTCAAATTGATTTTCCTTCTCAAAGCATGAAAGGTCTGTTTTTCAAACTTTAGTATTTCCTAAGGAAAAATCTCCAATCAATATATGTAAGAATTAAAGGGAAACTCCAGACCTCCCCTTCTGATTTTCAGTAACTCAGAGCAACCTGTTTACCCACTTGGATTCTTCCCAGCAAAAAATGTTAACAATTGTAATTATCACCATTATGCAGTATGTTCAATTGTACAATCAATATAATTGCCAAATGGAAATTATACAATAAATATAATTGCTGCTTTACTCCTGTGCAGTATTTCGGTGGCACTTCACATTTATTTTGTCCTTTAATTAGTAACAGGTGTAATTACCATGCTCAGAACTGAAGTGGAGTAGTTGGCAAGAGAGGGCACAGGGTACAGCTCTTGAGATGGGGCTCTTGGGACTCATTCTTGGCTGGGATTACCTAAGGAAACCAAACGCCCACCCAGCAGCCCCAAATTGACTGACCTCTGGACATGTTTGCTACAAACTCCAGGTTAAAGATGTCCTGAAGTTCCTTAGACATAATTTTTGCCATTCCTCCTTCTTGACTTGTGTAACCCCATGGTATCTATTTTTGTCTATCTAGCAGAATATATGCATTCATTCATTTCATAAGCACTTTTTAGGCACTGACTATTTGCTAAGTACTATTCAGAAGGTATTTAGTGAGCAAGAGAGGTATGAAGCTTTGAGTCTAGGGAAGAAAAGCAGAGGTCACAAAAGAAGCCAATCAGGAGGTAAGAAAAGTATGGTGATTCGTGCTGGAAAGAAAACTGTTGTCCTATAATAATGCCTTTTGATTGGTGGTCAGAGGGATCTTTTCCAGACATGGCATTTGACTTCAGATGATAATGAGGAGGCAGGTGGTTCAAAAGAGTTTGTAACACCTGAAGGGGCCCTGCGGTGGAATAAGCTTAGGGACCCACTTGCAGTCTTTACAGGGGCTGGGGGCAAGAGAGGGATGGAAAGAGAGAGAAAATGAGTCAGTGAGAAACACTAGAAGAGGTCCATGGGGGACATGCAGATTTGGACTGTTATAGATCATAATAAGGAGTTTAACGTTTATCGTAAGTGCAAAGGAAAACTAGTAAAGGGTTTGGTTTGTGCAAGATAATGGCACAAACCAATATAATGATTTAAATATTAAAGACTCCATTCTGGCTGCCGAATTAAAAAATAGACTGTAGAAGAGTGAGAATGCAAGGAAACCAGATAGCTGGGCAATTGTGAGAGTGCTAGTAGGAGTTGCTGGTGGCTGGACCTAGATTGGTTCTGGTGGGGATGGGAAGTAGGATGATTCAAAGAACATTTGGGAGGCGGATTTGCTGTTGCCTGCTTATGAGTTGATGGCAACAGTGAGCCAACACTGAAATCCCAAATAACTAAGGGATTTTGGTTTAGATCATACCAAGTTTTGGATGTCTGAAAAAAGAGTAGTGTTAGAAGAAATAAAAAGTCTCACTCTCTTTGAAATGCCATTAGCCACCCAGATAGTTGGATACATGCCCTGAAGACAGTAGTTTTTTGGTATAGGTATTAATACAACACTCAACAGCATTGAGATACAACTACTTGTAGACCAGTGGGAGATAAACATAAGATAGAGAAGACAGAAGAAGTCTTGGGATTGAGCTCAGATTTGTTGCAACATTGAGATGTCTCATGATGAGGAAGAGCCAGAAAAAAAAATCGAGAAGGGGCTGCCAGTGAGGTTGGGGGAGACCTGGGGATCACTGTACCCAAGAAAATGTGCATCAAGAATATGAGAAGTGTTGCTGAGAGAGGAAGAAGAACGCAAAGATGTGGTCTTTGAATTTTATGATGTGGAGCCTGCCATTGAGCTTGTCATAACAGTTTTAGTGGAACATCTAGAATATGTGAATGATAATTATGGGTTGAATATAAAATGTACAGAGAGGAACCAGAGATAGCATGCAGAGATACATTTTGAAGAATGCTATGATAAAGAACAGGAAGCTCAGCTGTAGGTGAAGGGGTACTTTGGTCAAAGAAAGACTGTTGGATAATTTTATATGTAGATACGGGTGAAGAATGAGGAATGGGTGCTGCAGGGTGGAAAGCAAATTTCTATGGGAACCATGTCCTTGAGTAGATGAGATGTGGCATTAAGAGTGTAATTGAAGAGGCTGCCTCAGACAGGAGCAGAGGCTTGTCTTCGCTTGTGGTGGGAGGGAAGGCGAGAGTGTAGGCACAGAATCAGCGAGGTCAGTCCATGTGGCAGTGGGAGGACTGTTGCTGCCTCCCAGTAGTTCGTGATCTGGAGGATAGAGACACATCGTACACAGCTCACTACATGAGTCAGACAGCGGCCTTTGTGGAGAGAAACAGCTGCTGTGGGAGGAATCAGCCTACCAAAATTTGACAGAGGAGGTCACATCTCACTTTGACCCTGAATAATATGTATAATTATGCTGCTATCTGACTTAGACATCAACAAAGTTTATGGGCATTTTCTCTAGAAAGCGCCTAGCAAAAGACATTGTATGAAGAAAGGCTGAGGAAGATGCAGATGGATCTCTCGTACTTAGGAATCTTACTCCTTTTCAAATGCTCTGTTCTCCTTTTAAAACTACTGTCTCTTGGCCAGCGCCGCGGCTCAATAGGCTAATCCTCCGCCTTGTGGCGCCAGCACACCAGGTTCTAGTCCCGGTCGGGGCGCCGGATTCTGTCCCGGTTGCCCCTCTTCCAGGCCAGCTCTCTGCTGTGGCCAGGGAGTGCAGTGGAGGATGGCCCAAGTGCTTGGGCCCTGCACCCCATGGGAGACCCGGAGAAGCACCTGGCTCCTGCCATTGGATCAGCGCGGTGCGCCGGCCGTGGCGGCCATTGGAGGTGAACCAACAGAAAAGGAAGAACTTTCTCTCTGTCTCTCTCTGTCACTGTCCACTCTGCCTGTCAAAACAAAACAAAACAAAAACCAAAAAACTATCGTCTCCCTGTTCTTTGGCCAACATACAATTCTTTTTCAAAGCTAATTTTAATTGCCTTTCAGGAGGCCTTCCCAACCCATCCCAAAAATCCTTATCAATTTAAGAGTCCTTCTTACACACAGATGGGGTAAAGATAGTAATTCCTATTTTGGGGATGGATGCTGGCCTGACCCGCATGGTTGAAAGAGAAGCATCCATGGTAGGAACCATTCCAGAACTCAGGCAAGAAGGATAGTCTGAGCTCCGTAGAGCTGGATTGAAAGCTACAGTCTTAGAGCCCTTGTTTATGTCTCCATATGCATATGCTGTACAGTCCAGCTTTGCATTTGGACTTGGTCTTCCTGTCCAGGAGCATACCTGGATTTGTTCTGAGAGTTGAATTCATTCTCTTTGGAAAAATATTTATTGAGCACTTCCTTAATGTCAGGTACCATATTGCCAGTTTTCCATTGCTGTAATGAAGTTAGCTTTATTAAAATATGTTCATTTAGCTCACAGTTCTGAAAGCTAAAGTGTATAGGGCCAGCATTTGCTTGGTTCTGGTAAGGACCTCATGGTATATGGCATTATGGTAGGATTGTTTGTGAGAGGGGGAGATTTTATCACAAGACTAGAAGCCAAAGAGGAATTCAGGGGTCAGTGTTGCTATCATAACAACTTTTCTCTCACAAGCACTAACTCCAGACCCCATAAGAATTACCTTAATCCCTTCCCTCCATGACCTAAGGACCTTGCACTAGGTTGACCATTTAAAGTCGCCACACTGGGGACCAAGCCTTGAATACCTGATTCTTGTGGGTCAGGTCATGTACGAATCATAGCAGGCAAAGTCCTGGGTATTAGAAATACAACAGTGAACAAAACAGAATATTGTACATACTTCTGTTGTGATAATATAATTCATCTTCAGTGAATGCAGTCAGGGATGTTGTGGTGTTGGGGCTTGGTAGTAGTAGCAGCAACAATAGCAGTTCAGTAATAACTTACCAATTCTTTTTTTTTAAAAGATTTTATTTATTTATTTGAGAGAGAGAGTTACAGACAGAGAGGGAGAGACAGAGAGAAAGGTCGTCCATCAGCTGTTTCACTCCCCAAATGACCAGAATGACCAGAGCTGTGCCAATCCGAAGCCGGTAGCTTCTTCTGGGTCTCCCACACGGGTGCAGGACCCAAGCATCTGGACCACCTTCCACACTTTCCCAGGCCATAGCAGAGAGCTGGTTTGGAAGAGGAGCAGCTGGAACTAGAACCGGCACCCATACCAGATGCTGGCACCACAGGCAGAGGATTAACCCACTGAGCCACAGCACCAGCCCAAACTTACCAATTCTCATAACAGATTTAAGCTTTCCTGAAATACTGATATTTACTTCCAGTTAACCTATGTGTACCCAATATCCAGCACTGAGAAGAGATTCACGTTTCATGGAAACATTGACCATGTGTGTGTAGATAATTTTTAAACGAACAAGTGGAAGAAACAGGCAGAACGAAGACTTACGTGAGTACCATGTGATGAAACCACCAAACTCTCCTGCTTATTTCTCAGAAGAAATGAGTGGATACGGAACCTAGGAGGAGAGGACGGGACAGATCTCTGACAATACCATGCAAATCTCTTTTGTGATGTATTACAATCCTATGGAAGGAAAATGAGAAGAGAAAAACTAGGGACTTGCTCAAACTCACATAGCTAGTGTAGTGATGGGTTTAAGAAAGGAACTGGCCTTTTGGCCTCCCTTGGTCTTTCTCCTTTTTTAGCCCATGAAGTAAAAGCCACAGCTCCTTTGGGTAGTAAACTAGGAGAATTTAGGGAAAGGGCTTATAATATCCATATCCTGCTGCCACTGAAGAAGAAAAAAGGGACATCAATTTCATGCTCAACTAAGCCAAGTTCAGTTTCAATTAAGCATCTAGAGGCTGAACTGCAGGGCTGTGATCCAGAGTGGACAGATGGAGCTTGGAAGCACCTAGACATAATTACAGTTGGAATCTCTGGAGCCAGTGTGGTCTCCTGGAAGACCTAGACTACATGGTCAGAAGGATGCCACTGAACATATAAGGATGTAGATATCCTGTAGGCCAAAATTTCTCAATATTTCAGCATTACTTTAGAATGATTTCGATGTCTCATAATGGGTTAAATAGCGAGTTTTCTGAAATAATTTCTGTCTCAAAATGTCCATCTTTCCTTGTGTTTTTTTTTTTTTTTTAAGATTTATGTACTTTATTGGAAAGGCAGAATTACAGAGAATGGGAAAAAATAGAGATCTCTCATCTACTGGTTCACTACCCAAGTGGCCATGATGGCCAGGGCTGGACCAGCTTCCTCTGGTCTCCCACTTGAGTGGCAGGGGCCTAAACACTTGGGCCATCTTCCGCTGTCTTCCCAGGCACATTAATAGGGATCTGGATCTGAAGTGGAGCAACTGGAGATAGAACCAGAGCCCATATGGGATCCTGGTGCTGTAGGCACCAACTTAACCTGCTACGCCAAAGCACCAGTCTCTCCCTGGTGGTACTTTAGTGAACTCTGTCAATCTGCAGGTTTTCCAGGTCTTAAGATTAAAAAAGACAAATCTTGAAAGTAACTATAATGGGGGCCGGCGCTGTGGCGCAGCAGGTTAAAGCCCTGGCCTGAAGCGCCGGCATCCCATATGGGTGCCGGTTCTAGTCCTGGCTGCTCCACTTCCAATCCAGCCTGGGAAAACAGTGGAAGATGGCCCAAATCCTTGGGCCCCTGCACCCATGTGGGAGACTCAGAGGAAGCTCCTGGATCCTGGCTTCGGATTGGCGCAGCTCCAGCTGTTGGGCCATCTGGGGAGTAAACCAGTGGATGGAAGACCTCTCTCTGTCTCTGCCTCTCTCTATAACTCTGTCTTTTAAATAAATAAAGTAAATCTTTTTTTTTAAATTAAAAACTATAATGAAAGAGAAATCTTAGAACTCCTTTCAATAGATTTTTAAAATAAATTTTATTAACAATTTTCCTTAAAGGAATGTAAAGTGCATTTCCCTTCACATAAATATGAATTATTAATTATTTGATCATCCTGTGTCTGATATATAAGAAATTATGTTCAGAATTGCTAGGGATTTAGAGAGGAGTGCGATATGGGCCATGCTCCATAGGAATACAAAGTCTAAGGAGGAAGATAATTAACAGACACTCACCAATATAGCAATAATTAAAAGAAAGGAAGGTGGAAAAAACCCCAAATATTTCTTGAAGACTCACCAAGTACCTACCAGGTATTGGTGTTTTCATTTTAAAACAGACAGATTTAACTTGCCTGAAATTCCTAATTTGAGGTAAGACTCGAATTCATTTCTGTTTCATTTTTGTGCCAGTGAAGTGTCCACTAAGACAACTGACTCACACATGACTCAAAAAGTCATGGAAAATTGACCTCAAAATGTTTATTTTAGTGGCCTTTTTTTTAAAATCCATTCATATGAAAGGTCTTAAGATTTGTGAAAAAATATATATTAGGAAAAACTGTATAGATTTCATAATTATTTTACACCAAAATCAATTTAACTTTTAATTACATTTTTTCTTGAACTTCTTGAAATATTCTCCTGCAAGACAGATTTGCAGATTTCATCTGAGATTTCAAATCTTTTAGGAAAGGGTAATGTTTTATATATACAATGGACATATACAATAGACATAGAGTTGTGACAAATAGAATTTAGAGCATGGTCATTCCAGACTGTCAGCTTATTGAGTTGAGGTGCAAACAGTGAGTTATGTGGGTCACTCCTGAAGTAATAAATAAGTCATAGCTCGAAATTAGCAGAAGTTTCCATAATTACTTTTTTTAAGATCTACTTTTTATTTTCTTGAAAGAGTTACAGAGAAAGCAGGAGAGACAGAGAGGGAGAGATCAGGATCTTCCATCTTCTGGATTGCTCCCTAAATGGCCACAATGGCCGTGGCTGGGCCAGGCTGAAGCCAGGATCCCAGAACTCCTTCTGGGTTGCCCCCATGGGTGCAGGGGCCCATGCACTAGGGTCATCTTCTGCTGCTTTCCCAGGCACATTAGCAGAGCTGGGTTGGAAGTGGAGAGTTCTGGACTCAAACAGGTGGTACTTGAACAGTTGCCCATATGGGATGCAGGGTTGCAGGCATAGACATAACCTACTATAACACAACGCATCCCTCCTTTATTAATTTTGAAAGATCAATTCTCTCTCTCTCTCTCTCTCTCTCTCTCTCTCTCTCTATATATATATATATATATATATATATATATATCTCATTACCTTCTTCAGGCAATGACAGCTTCTACTGAGTGAACTCACATTCATTATATTTTATAACAATATCAATATTATTACCTGGAAATCATCTTGCCTGTGTGTTTATAGATAGAGCTAACCTGCTGTTATGGTTAGATGCCCTGATTGAATCCACATGTCTCACGAATTGAATCAGGATCATTGGCTTAAATGTCAAGATCTGTACTCAATTTCCCTGGACAGATCAAGAGGGCATTTTCCTGAAAGAGGATGAACATGGATAGATCTAACTAGAAAAACATGTGTCAGGAAAATTACTGAATGTTATTAGATGATATAAAAACCCATTCCTAAGTGTCCTTTAGCCCAAAGCACGCTGTGGACAAAATGCTGTTCGCTTTGATTGATGTGTGATACACGTAGAAGGAATGTGTCCCATTAGCTTGGAGGCACATTGGGGAGGACATGGATGTCAGGATAAAGAAGTTGTGTTAACTGGGAATAACGTAATGATTTTATGCAGAGAAAATAATAATTGCAGCTATGCTTCAGAAGGACCATCTGTGAGTCATGTGTAGGATGGATTATAAAGAGGAGAGAATACCGAGATTGCAAGTCAGGAGGCTACTGCAGAAGTTCAAGAAATTATATCAAGATTTCAGATTAAGTTATTGATGGTGAAAAACAAAAGCTAGAGTTAATTATAGTGAATATTCTTTATAAAGGGTATTCCTTTTCCACAGAAATGGGCAGAAGATTAAACTTATGACTAAAATGGAGTCTTCTCATGGATTCAGGAATGTGGGGAACTAATGGGATTTGGTGAGCATTCAGTATTATCTGTGTCACAGGGGAGATGTGCCGTAGGGAGGAAATGTGAACATTAGCTCAAAAGGAAGGAAGATATTAAAGACATATGAAAATATTAGAGGGTACTTAAACATTTCAGCAAACTCAAATCCATCCTCTCTTCTAAAAGCATCACCCCATTTCTCAACAAGATTTATGTCCAACTGCAGGCAGCATCCCTATCCTCCACTCACTGGCTTAGACTTCAGGGACATCCACCTTGGGTCTGTCTCTTCCTCTGAGTACTCAGAACCAATCCTGCAGGTTTCTATTCTGTGGTTCATCTGGGATCCACCTCCTCCTTTTCTTTAACAAACAGAAGCCTGTTCCCATGTGATAGGTGAGGCTCAGATGTGAAGAGAACTATTGAAGAGATCCTGTGTGGAGGGAGGATAGACAGAAACAGACTCTCAAGTTATTTTCAGAAACATGGAAGCAGGAAACCATCAAGGTAGATGCAGAAGACTTAGGAAGAGATACAGGAATTAGCAAAATAGCATCAGCGACAGTTTAGGAAGGGAAGTTGGGAAGGAAAGCATGATCGACAGTGTGAAATTCAGGAAAGTATGAGAGGGCATGTGAAAAGCAGATGTGGACGTGCGTGCCTGTGATCTTCACTGATATTGGTCCAGGGATCCAGTCACTGAGAACTGCTCAGCCACTTTGAAGATGCAGGACTCCAAGTGCAAAGAGGGCAGGCATTGCCATGGTCTTCACCCTCTCTTTCCAACTTCACCTCCCTCAACAATCTGCTTGCGACTTCCCCCACATACCTCACTTTCGTGACCTCCTCATCAGTTTTTTCAATTCTGTAAAATACTTCCTCTGCTTTATGTGTAGATCTCACCTGATTTGTGCTCTTCAATCACAGTTGGGTCCCAATTATTATTCAGCAATACTTGCTTCGTGTTGATTCTCTATTCTAAGAGCAATATTCCATTCTAGATCTCTAGCTCATTAAGCTTTCATTCACTATATACTGCAGTTCAATGATGATCCAGGTTTCTTTTTTTTTTTTCTTTTATCTAAGATCTCTTTGCTTCTTTGACTCTTTTGTAGGCCTGAGAAAGTGAAATGCCTTGTACTCTTCTCCAAATCCCAACCTGTATTTCATGGCTTTATTTGCATGTTCAAGTATTCAGCCTCCAATTATTACTCACTCCTTTTACTCAGGAATTAAAAGCATGTTTAGAATAGATCATTAAAATCTCCATGACCTTCTCTAAACAATACTTTTGGCCTCTCCCCATCAGAGCCTGACAATTTGCTGAACAAATAACCATTCTCATTGATTTTAATAACCAGTTCTTTTCATTTTCCATAGCTGACCCTTTTACTGGAATTATTAACCAACAGCAGAACTAGACCATCACAGGCAGAACTTACCACTAGTGTTAGACCATGGCAGGAAAGTCATACAGATCCACAGGCAGTGTGTCTGAAAATGAGCATGTTGAAGGAATGGTAGTCTTATCACTTGAAATAGATTTCCATATCTCTTGTCATTTTCCCAATACTGATATCATGTTTACGTACAACTGAACTATCCTTAACACTATTTGCTGCTTCTCATTTGGCTGTCTGTTTTGGGTGGCTGAAATAATTGCTGGCTTTCCCATGTCAGCGCTCTTTGAATATGCACCTATATTTGAGATCAGGCGTGTTCAGGGTGCTATGGCCATAGACAATGCACCTATATTTGATAGTTGTAGCTAGCTCATTGACCTTTATAACAAGCTACATAATAAAATGTTTCTAAGCTTAAAGTATCTATACTTCTTCATCATCGAAAAATGTCTTCATCATTTGGAAATTCCTTTTAATTTTTATTCTAAAATAGTAGAAATAGTACATTATAAAAACTAATTATAGGGCCAGTGCCATGGCTCATTTGGCTAATCCTGCGCCTGCGGCACCGGCATCCCATATGGGCACTGGGTTCTAATCCTGGCTGTTCCTCTCCAGTCCAGCTCTCTGCTGTGGCCCAGGAGGGCAGTGTAGGATGGCCCAAGTGCTTGGGCACCTGCACCCGCATGGGAGGCCAAGAGGAAATACCTGGCTCCTGGCTTCAGATTGGCGTAGCTCCAGCCATATCGGCCAATTGGGGGATGAACCAACGGAAGGAAGACCTTTCTCTCTGTCTCACTCTCTCACTGTCTAACTCTATTTGTCAAATAAAAAAAAAACTATATAGCACATTTTGCAAGAAATATTCTCATGCTTATTGTCATTTAATCCTCATGTTAGGCGTCTCCAATAAGTAAATGGAAAATACATATTGTGGGAAAAAAAAACCTATTCATGTATTTCAAAAGTTCTTTGCCTCACCACTCTGCCTGTCAAAAAAAAAATAAACTTATATTTTAATTCAGTTTTCCGTGAACTGGTTGAAGTACTGTTATGTTATTACTTTCATTTTACAAATAAGGTAACTGAGACTACAAGGGGCTCATGCCCTTGACCAGTTTGTTCCTGTGCCTTGCACCTCCTGTTCTCAGTTGGGGCTGAGTCCCTCACTGCACACTTCTGCTTTTCTAGTTGCCTTGGACAAAAGGAAACAGGAACATCCTGGAGAAGAACTGGACTTTACAAATGAGGTCACAACTAAGTGACCTGAAAGGTTTATTCTAATGTAGATTTATCTGGTTTTCTTGTGTTGTAGAGCTGGAGTGTTGGGCAGTTAAGGTAGTCCTTCAAGCTGAATGAGAGAGCAGCTGAGAAAGTCAATTATTTTCAGAAATTATTTTCAAATGCCTCCCCTTTTTATTGATTAGGTAAGAAACCTCAAATACTTAATAGAAAACATGCTTTATTTGCCCATAGGGCTCGTTATTAAAGAACATGGACCACGTAGTAGTGGTTGACTTTGGGCAACTTATCTCTTTATGCTTTATCTGCTCTTTCGCAGAGTATAGCATATCTACTCAAAGTGCTTTTTTTGAGGTTCAAATAATTGTATATACATGAAGTACTTAATTAAAATGGTGTCTTGGGCTGGCGCCGTGGCTCACTAAGCTAATCCTCCGCCTGCGGCGCTGGTACTCCAGGTTCTAATCCTAGTTGGGGCACTGGTTCTGTCCTGGTTGTTCCTCTTCCATTCCAGCTTTCTGCTGTGGCGCGGGAAGGCAGTGGAGGATGGCCCAAGTGCTTGGGCCCTGCACCTGCATGGGAGACCAGGAGGAAGCACCTGGCTCCTGGCTTCAGATCGGCGCAGCACGCCGGGCTTAGCGGCCATTTGAGGGGGTGAACCAACAGAAGGAAGACCTTTCTCTCTGTCTCTCTCTCTCTCTCACTGTCTAACTCTGCCTGTCCAAAAAAAAAAAAAAAAAAAAAAAAAAAAAAAAAAAAAAACAATTAAAATGGTGTCTCACACATAGTAAGTTCTCAAGAAACAGTAGTTGCTGTTGCTTTTTATTAAAAAATTGTAAAACTGTACAAAGAAATTGTCAATTTTAAGAATAGTATCAACAGACATATAGTTTAAAGCTGCTAGTAGTATCTGATCACTTATTATTTGCAAAATTCTTTACATGCACTATTTCATTTAACCTAATTTATCAGGTAGTAACAATCATTACTGAATGGAGAAGCTAAAGCATACTGGTGTTATTTCATGTAAGTCTCATTGATAAAAATTATATGGAAAAGTTTTAAGCAGGTTTGTCTAAGGAGAAGCAATAAGTTTAACTAATATGATAAGCCTTTATGGTCTCAGTTTAGATTAAACAGTGATTAAACAAAATTGGAAGCCTTTTAAATGCAATTGGGAATGATATTTCAAACTTACACCTGGATTCTGTTTTTACTGTAATCAAGCATTTCAAATTAATTTTCTCCTTTTTTTTCTGGTTATTTCATTTTGTTTCTTTCCTTAAATTAATTAGTTTTATTTATTTATTTTTTGACTAACAATAATTGAACACATTGATGGGGTACAGTGTGACATTTTGACATGTCTGATGTGTGCTAAATAGCCTCTGGAGTAACCAGCAGGATTATCATAATGAAAGTAGATCTTTGCTTTGAGTGTTTACTATGATGTGCTTTTACTTTCACTTTCTCAGTTAAACCTCTCAGCAGAGGCTGTAGTCCATGGGGACAGTGCCACACCCTTCACGGAATTCTTGACTATTTCACTCTTCCTCTTGTAAAAGAGTAAGCAAAGAAGCATAGAGCATCCTTTAAAAATGCATGTAAAGGGGCCAGCGCTGTGGTGCAGCGGACTAAAGCATTGGATATGGGCGCTGGTTTGAGCCCGGCTGCTCTACTTCCGATCCAGCTCTCTGCTATGGTCTGGGAAAGCACAGGAGGATGGCCCAAGTCCTTTGGCTCCTACACCCACGTAGGAGACCTGGAATAAGCTCCTGGCTTCAGATCAGCTCAACTCTGACCTTTGTGGCCAGTTGGGGAGTGAACCAGCAGAAGGAAGATACTCTGTAACTCTGTCTTTCAAATAAATAAAATAAATCTTTAAAAAATTCATGGAAAAAAAATCATGTTTGAAGCTCTTCATTCATTGGTCTTTCTAAAGAACAAAATAGGAAGGCAAAACAGTTAAAACACATATGAATCATGGGAGTGGGGATGGGATTTACAGGTGCATTAATTACATATGAATACTACTGTGTTCCTAAAGTTGCATGAAATGAATGCAAATAAATAAAAAAATTTTAAAAATATTACAAATGATTATTTTCAAAAATAAAATCTTCTGGCTTTTAACTAATTCATCACAGAGATAAAGAAAACCAGTTTTATGCCTCATAACAATTTAATAAATATTACTAAAATATGGTAACTGCCACCATGGCTCATTAGCAAGCTGTTAGTGTAATATAAAGTCATCCAGAATTGTTTTGTGGAGTTGGTTTGTCAATGTAACACACAGTAATCTCTAAAGAAAGTCAGGAACATATGGTCTGAGCTCATCAGATAACCCCAGGGGATTGCACCAGAATCTCTCTTCGTGCAACTACATGACATTGAGAGGAAAGATAGAAAATTGGAAGAAAGAAAGAACAGTAGGAAAGGAAACATTGATTACTAAAACTGTAAAATCACATTTGGAAGCATAAATTAGGAATCACAAAGTTAACATTTTCAAGGAATCTGTTAAAATACAAGTTGAACATTGTAGCAGTAGAAATGTTCAGAATATAAATTTTGATTCTTGGCATACAGCTCAAATTAATCATTTCAGCAATAGCACTAAAATGCTGCGTGTAGCGTGCACTGGTCAACATAAAGGAGTCTTAATACCAGCTATTTACTAAAATCAAGGTTCCTTTGAACACATTTTTACTGTTTTAATCTCTGAAGTTTACATACCTATTAAACCATCTCTTTCAAAAGGAATGTGACATATTTTCTAATGTAAAGAGGCATATCTCATCCCTATTAAATCAATTTGAGTAGGAAATTTCATAGTTAACAACCCCTGTCAATGATCATTTATGCATAAGGAGAATTATGTACTTTAAAGATATTTTTATTTGCTAATCATCCCTGCTCCCAGGCACTGGGTGTTCAGAAAGCTCTTTCACATTGAAATGTGACTGCTAAGTTTTGAGTGACCATAACAGTGCAGGGTAAGGCCTTGCTATTAGTGGGAGCAATAAAATGATAGACATGTATCCTGCATTCTGGAATACTTTTTAAATGGGAACATATTTTATAAATAGTTTGCTTGGGAATATTTTGTTTTTAGTTTTGAGGAAATTTCAGGGGGATTTTATTTGATCAATTGTATGCATTTCTTCTGTTTGAATTTTTCCTAAAATCTTTTCAGTTCCATATGATACCACAAGTCTAATAACTCAGGTCCAACCCCTCTCCCCATGCAGCGTCAATACTGGGTCACTTGAAGTGTGAGGCTTTTTGCCAATTTTGTAAGTACTTTAATTGAATTGGTACAAGAAAACAAGGATGTGTATTTAGCTCTAAAGCTAAAATAAGTTTGTAATCCTTTCAATTAAAATGTATGTTAATGCATGGAGGAGTGTGATTAGGAAATATGTTGTGTATAGAGAATATTTTCCTGAGAAATTAAATAAAAGCAGAAGTAACAAGAAGAAAGCTGAAATATATCAAGATGAGGGGCTTTGCGTAGAGAAATTTATGGGAAAATATTAAGCTGGCCAACAGGATAATTTTACAAATAGAGTTTATATTTATTTAGACATTTGGGCCTAGGCCAGACTCATCTCAATGGGTTTATTTTAAGGTATTGTTGTTAAAGGCTGGCTTCTATCGCCAAGAAATTATTTCAAGTTGTGTTATGTGGAAACAGCCTGCCTCCTGTGATCTCACTGTGAAGCTGCCCAACTAGAAGGTGGCTGTGTGACTTGAAATTTAAATATAAAGTGAATTCCATCAGGTGCCAGGGTGCCAGCCTGGTGGAGTGCCGCACTGGGAGGAGGGAGGAGTGGAGGGCAGGGGGTTGAATGGAGATTGGAATGTGTGAAAGGGAAGGCTTCAAACTTTGCGACTGGGAAGTGCACAGGGTGCTAGAAGCAGCCGTGTGTTTGGCTGAATAATTCATGATGCAGGACTAATTTTGACTCTGCAGAAAATTGCTTTCTCACTGTGCCAAAAGCTAGGTGACGAGACCAAAAATCAACAAGGAAGTTAAATGAAAGAGGAGCAAGCCCCCTAAATCAGCATCACATCAAATGGACAATCTGTTGAAGGTTATGAGTATTATCGCATGGGAGGAACAAGCACTTAAAGCTTAAAACTGGACATATTTATACACAGTCTGATGTGTGAGCAATAAAAGGTAAATATTACCTAATTATTTTCAAAATATCTCCTTTATATTCATGCAAAGACTTTCAGTAAGGAAATGAGTGTTTGTGTTTCATGAGAATTTGGTAAAAACAAGCTGTGCATCTTGGTGTAGTGTAACAGATCTATCATTTATTTTTTTATTTTTATTTTTTACAGGCAGAGTGGACAGTGAGAGAGAGAGAGAGAAAGGTCTTCCTTTTTGCCATTGGTTCACCCTCCAATGGATGCTGCGGCCAGCGCACCGCGCTGATCCGAAGGCAGGAGCCAGGTGCTTCTCCGGGTCTCCCATGGGGTGCAGGGCCCAAGCACTTGGGCCACCCTCCACTGCACTCCCTGGCCACAGCAGAGAGCTGGCCTGGAAGAGGGGCAACCGGGACAGAATCCGGTGCCCTGACCGGGACTAGAACCCGGTGTGCCGGCGCCGCTAGGCGGAGGATTAGCCTATTGAGCCGCGGCGCCAGCCAGATCTATCATGTAGACTTACAGAATCCTACGGGTGCAAGAAATGACCTTTTGAGCTAATTAACAGAGCTGCCATAAATATGGAACTTGATAAATGTTAATATTTATTGGATTTGAAAAATCCAGATGGTTTTTTTGTCTTCCCATTTCCTTTGGTAGATGAAATCAAAGTAAGAGTACATCTAAGATAGAACCTTAGGCATCCTAATGTATGTTCATTTGATCCTTTTCTTTAGTGCTTACAATAAATTATTAGTATGCTTAAAGAAAGCCTCTGACTCTCTTTTAAGCCATTAAGGAAGCTTTAAACTACAGGAATTTCCGGTCTAGAATTTTAGGTCTATGTTTTCTTTCCTCTGAAAACTTCCTTAAGGAAAGCAAACAGCTTCTTAGGTAAATGCATGAAGTTAAGAGGATATTTCAGGTGAAGTCTTTCTCCTCTTGCCTCCTTTTGTTTGTTTTGTTTTCTAGGGAACAGACAGATGCAGCTTCAAGGAGTAGAAAGGAGTCTTTGGCAGAGAAATGCAGTTCTACCAGAGGCTGAATAGGCGTGCACAGGGCTCCCCAGGCTGCCAAGGCAGTCTCCTGGGACAGAGCTGGTTTTCTAAGAATCATCTGCTGGCAAAGACCCGGCTGTTCTGTAGTGTTTTGAACTACCCGCGTGGTGCTGATGAGACACTGTTTCTCAGAAGTGGCCGAAAACAATTGTTAATGAAGTCCTGGGGGCCAGGAGCAATCCAAAGTAAAATTCAGTTGAGTGTCCAGTATTGCACTTGTCTCATTTGACATAGACTTTGGAGATAGGACAGCAGGCTGGCTGCGTGGGGTATATTTTGAGGATACTGTACCACGCCTCTACCTTTGAAGTACAGTGCACTGTGCCTTCTCACCAGGGACCTACCCACATCTCCTGAAGGCTTATCATTGGGTGACAAAGAATGCTGGGTTATTAGACTTTAGGGGTTACTGTGGAGTTGAGGAGCTCTAGAGACAGAAGATATTCTGGTTTTGGCCCTCCATTTACTAGTTCTTTGTAAGCTGATTTTGGGGCTAGCATTGTGGTGCAGCAGGTTCAGCAGCCACTTGCCATGTAGATTTGAGTCCCAGCTGCTCTGCTGTGGTTCAGCTCCCTGATAATACACCTGGGAAAGGAGCAGATGATGGCCCAAGTGCTTAGGCAACTGGACCCCATGTGGGAGACCTGGATGGAGTTCCTAGCTCTTGGCTGTTGCAGCCATTTGGGGAGTAAAAATCTCAATCTCTCTCTCTCTTTCTCTCTCTATCTCTCTCTGTACCCTCTTTTCTTTCTCCTTTTCAAATAAATAAATGCACATTTAAAAATTCTTTTAATTATTTTATTTATTCTAGAAGAGAGAGAATGAGAGAGCAAGAAACATCTTCCATCTGTCAGTTCACTTCAAATGCTGCAATGATGGCAAAAAAAAAAAAAAAAAATTCTCCCACATGGATGTTAGAAACTTTATTACCTGAGCCATCCCTGCTGCCTCCTAGGGGCTACATTACCAGGAAACAGAAAATGGAACCCAGGGCGCTGCCTATTTGGGACCCTCTTAAATACTAGGCCAAATACCCACCCATCCTCATGTACTGGCGCTTTCACTTTGGGCATGTCAGTTCAGTTTGCTTGGCTCCCTTTTCCTCATATGTAAAATGGTCATTTTACTATCAGGTTGAACCATGTGAAATTGCTGGTATTTGACTAACCTATAAAAACAACAGTTTTACATGGCTCCAACTACTACATCCTCCTGAGACTCTTTGGGAAGTTCAAAGGAAAAAGTCACTGTGAATAAACACTCACCTGTCTTCCTGCTAGAGTTCTATCAACTGCTGATCATTTGCAGAAACCCAAGGAGCTAAGATCTGAAAGGCAAATAGCAGCCCTCAACAGAAGTAGGTTCCCTCCATCACAATTCTAAGCATGTCAATTTCAACCACTAATTGAACATAACACTTTATATAAATTATTTGAGCTTTACAACAAGGCATAAGAAAGTAGAAGGTCACTGGGCTGGACTATCCAGGCAGGTTGTGGGATAACCCACATTACTGAATATAGTATGAGGGGTCTTCAAAATATTCATGGAGTATGCATACCATGGAAAAACTATGCATGGCTTTCAAAATTTTATTGTGCCAAAGTAAACTTTCCTTTTAATTCCATTTACCCACAAGCTTTTTGAAATGCTTTCGTATATCCCTGAGTTAGTAAAATTTTTGGCCTGGAAAACAAGCTGAGTGTAGAAGTTTGTCACTTTGTAGTCTGTCGATCAGAAACAATTAGATTAGTGGTATTCAAATACATTGATCACATGTCCCTATTGAGATAATGTAACATTCATCATTATATGTAGAATTCTCTTAACCTATAAATTACCTGTGCATGACAGAAGTAACATATTTTGTACATTTGAAAACATACATAAGTAACATTTAAAAGATCGAAAAATAAATATATTCCAAGTGTTAATTTCTCCTTGGAGCACAAAGAATTGCACAGCTAAGCTGCCTATTAGTGATATCCCATTGACACTAGACTGTTGGATTCCTAGGGACTCCATTGTTGCAGGCCCTGTAGCTGGTTCTGAGGGCAGGGAAAAAAAAAAAAAAACAGAACAGTGGGTTTTGTGATCAGGTCAGAGCAACTTCTGAACTTGGTTATGGTAGAACATGGACACGCAGCTTATAAGGGAGCATGCAGGTAGGCTTGTGAAGAGAGCCGTGCCTGGAATCTGAAGTTTCAGTACACAGCACTGTCATCTCTCATGTAAGACATTTAATCTCCTTTAATCTCAGCTTTCTCAGCCTGGATTATATTAGTGGTAGAATAGAAAGATTGCACTTAAGCCTCCCCCCTTAAGATTTATTTATTTGTAAGTCAGAGTTACACAGAGAAGGAGTGAAAGGGGGGGGGGGGTCTTTCATCTGCTGGTTCACTCCCCTAATGGCTGCAATGGCTGGAGCTGAGATGATCTGGAGCCAGGAGCCAGGAGCTTCTTCTGGGGCTCCCACATGTGTGCAGGGGCCCAAGGACTTGGGCCATCTTCTGCTGCTTTCCCAGGCCATAGTGGAGTGCCTGATTGGAAGTGGAGCAGCTGGGACTCAAACTAGCACCCTTATGGGATGCCAGCACTGCAGGCAGCAGCTTTACCCACTATGCCACAGTGCCCCCAGGGTCCTTTTTATCTATAATAAACTCTAACGTGTAAGTATCAGTATGTGTATTTTCATTGACTCTCCCAGCATCTAGGATACTGTAGGCACATGGTATGGGTTAGATGAAAAAATTAACAACATTAATAAAAGAACACATTACCTTACTGTGTCACTAAGCCAGAAACAGAATACTCAGCAAAAGATGTTTTCAGACAGTTTTTATTTTCGTTTCAAATAATGTTAGTCTGGACGTTGATCAGCTCCAGAGTTGGTGAATTTACTGCTCACTGCCATTGGAAATGACTTTCCTTCTTTCCCTCTTCCCACTGAGCCATTCTGAGCCAGCGGGTTCTTTCTCACTGACTGGACCTACAACTTAGTTCCCGAGCTTCTGCCACAGTGTGAGGCAGCTGTGAAGATGATAATGACCACAGGCAAAGAAAAAGAAACACTGTGTTCCTACATGCTATTTTGAGGAAGGAAGGAAGGAGGAAGGGAGGGAGAGCCAGAAGGAAGGAAGGAATTAATTCACCAAAACTGCCTTCTCCTTGGGTTCCGTGCATAGTATGAGGCCACACCCCATTCTTTCACCTATCCAAGACAATGCTGCTGGTAGGATTTCTTTAGCTTAACTGAGGTCCATGTCTTAGGGTTAGAGGAGAAGCCAGGTTTCCTCTGAAATATAAAGGGTTTTATAATCAAGGGGGAAGACAGCTGTGGCTGTTGAGTCAGCAGTGTTGCCTCACTAGCCTGTGCATGCCTTAGAGTTGTCTGGACTGGACATCCTCCGCCTGTCTTGCAGGGCTAGACTACTGATATGGGGGGGTAAAGCAGGTGTCTGATTCTATTCCATCACACCTTTTGTATGCTATTTTTAAAATTTTTTTGAGTCTTTCAATTTACAATGACTTACTCAAACATTTGTTCAGATGGTATGCCAAAAACAAGGAGCAGGGAAGTGTAAGCGGAAACTCCATATTCTCTCCAACAACAGCATGGGAATTTCTTTTCACTAGTACCAGATTTTGTGGATTCTTGCTCATCCTCCTCCCTCTGCACACACACCATAGCAAATATCAGTTAAACACTTATACATAGGGAAGCCCCTTATTAGCGTTAAGTTAATTAAGAACATGTAGTTTCTGACACTTATCACAGTGAGTAGAAATTAATTTTTCAAGTCCAGTGAAATTTCATTAAGAAAAAGCTTTTACCTCTATAATAAGATGTGAAGAATTACAAGAAATAATTTGCTGTGTTTCAGAGAGAGTTGCATTGAATAACAAGCTAGATGAGCAAAAACGAATATAAATTAAAACTGCATGATTTCTCAGTTGACATCAATGGGATGGTATGGATTATAGGTAATATTTTTATTTTAGGTCATTTGAAATATGCAGACTTCATTTTTTTTTAGTTTCATTTTGCTTGCTTTTCTTTTAGCTTCCTCTGAGATTTCATATGCTAGAAGTCTTTCCTCCAACAACAATTTATTTATACCTGCTTTAAAAAGCTATTTATTTTTCATCTGTAATGATCAGTGGTACAACTCTGATTAATAGGAGTGGTGCATGTTTATATGCACATGAGTTTTAAGGCAATTTTCTGCAGAATCATCTTCTGTTGCTATTTTTTCAAGCCATTACTATGATAAGCTGGAGTGTTCTGAATAAGTTATGGCATTCAGTCTGAAGGAGGCATTTGCCTTTCAATGTTACTCATCCCACCTTGTACCAGACAGATAGGCTTCTGATGACAACAGCCTTTGACTTTCAGATGAGACTTTGAAATTCTGTTAGACATTTCAGAAAATGCTATTTGAAATATCCCAGGAAGCTAATATTTTAGGCAGCCTATCTTTGAAGGGCTAAGAAATTTGATAATTACTTACATTTAGCACTTTATATCATTTAATTCCTTATAGGAAATGTACTAATTCCTTACTACAAACTCTGTGTGTATGTGTGTGTGTGTGTGTGTGCGTGTGGTTTACAAGGGAAATCCATGATATTTTTGCATATTTTATGTTTGTTGTACTAGCTAGATGGTGGTTGTTTGAAACAAAAGAAGTCCTTATCAAATTGTTCAAAATGCTATAACTAGTACTCAAACAGTATTTTACACTTTGTGTTTCTGTGTGGGTGGAAATTGTTGAAATCTTCACTTAATATATGCTAAACTGATCTTCTGTATATAAAGATAATTGAAAATGAATCTTGATGTGAACGGAATGGGAGAGGGAGTAGGAGAGGGAGGGTTGTGGGTGGGAGAGAAGTTATGGGGGGAAAAGCCATTGTAATCCATAAGCTGTACTTTGGAAATTTATATTTATTAAATAAAAGTTAAAAAAAAAGCTGTTAGCTTACAATTTTATGATCAATTCTGGATCATATTCTTATGAGAGACATATTATTTGTAATCATTTGTTTTCTATAACTCTTACATTTTCATCTACCTCATCGTTATATAATCTCGTGTCTGTTTTTAGCTAGAGTGAAAGTAATAATCTTTTAAACTACCTTCAAAGATGTTTCACTGCCATTGTTTTTGTTGAATCACAAGTTATGTTTCAGGTTAATGATTAGAAGTATAAGGAGTAACATGCTCTTTTATTTTTTTCATTAGAAAGTTAATGTGAAAATCAGTACAGCAATTAGATTTTCCAGTCTTTGTCCAGTATATCATTTGGTGCAAAAAGTTTTTATTTCATGTTTCTATAGGCCACTTACTCTAAAGAAATTGAGACAAATTCTCTTATCTTGAATCAAAATAATCTTTTCACAAAAAAAAAAAAAAGGTTGATGAGCATAGGTTTCTCCATGGAAAGTTATTTTGTTCTGCCACTGAAACTGCGTGTGTGCCGTGAAGATCTAGGATAGAACAAAAGTGGAAGTAGGAAACAACAGCTTTCACACTGTGTGAATAGAATTTGGTGAGCTCCAGAGGTGATTATGTTTGCCACATGTGTCTTGGAGACACATCCCTGATGGTCGAGAGCCTGGATTCTGCATCCTGACTGCCTGGGCTCACCTGCTCTTAGCCAATTCTTAGCTCGGCTGTTCCAATGTGTGACCCCCATCCCTGCAATACCAGGACCACCTGAGAACTCCCAGATTCTCTAGTTTCCCCCAGACCTACTAAGTCAGACACTCTGGGCCATGGGACTCGGAATCTGTGTTCAGTGTGCCTAAGAGGTTGATCTGATTGATACTGCCTGAAGCCCAAGAACCATGGTTCTAGCCTAATGTGAGCAAATTTGCTTAATTTTTAAGTGCCTAACTTTTCCCAGATGTAAAATCTGGATTATAATTACATTATGTCATAGGGTGCTGTGATTTTCTAATCTTGTAATATCGTTTCTGCAAATGTGCCTGACCTAACGTGAGTACGGTAAATACACAGGCATTCTGCAGGAACAGACTGGCCTCTGCTTGCTTCTTCTCTGAGCACATTGGGAAACCAGCCTCTGCCATTCCAAGCCCACTTTCATTCAATCATTGCTGAAAAAATGTTGCAGATACACAACTTAATACACCTTCTAAAAGTCATGTAAGAAACAATTTCATTTGATAACCTCTTTCTTGGTTATGTGTTCCTTAAAACAGACTTCTTACTTTACTTTGTAAATTACTTTCTATATTTAAGTAGAAATTCATAATTTCTGTCCCTACCCTCATTTTATTTTTGATCTGAATATTTTCTGCAATGTACTAATTATGTATAGTCTCAAATGCCCCAAGAAAATAAACCTTTGGAAAGATTGATCTGCTAAAATCAATGAATATGAATGAATGGATTCTGTGTTTATTCTGCAAGTGAGATACCACCTTTTCTTTGTCATATAAATAGGATGCTAAATTCAATGCAGTCATTAATAATGAAATAATATCATTTTCTATGAGTTCATATTGTGCTTCATATGACTTAACAGTGTAAAATTGTAGAATGAATCTTTTCTCTATAAATATATTTCTGATTTATTCTTTTTCCCACTGAATGGAAATCCTTCACACGTATTCAGTCCAAGGCTGAACATGGAGCTGATATTTAAGATGTTGTTGTTGTTTAGTGAGCAGCGTAATATCTTCCTAGATGCATTGGCATCTGAGTGTGGGGGTCTGGTGTTGTATAGTTAGGAGAACACTGGACTGCACATTGTGGAGAATGTGGCATCAACAGCACACAGCATCCCTACTTAATGAGGCATTCCTGTTTGCACTCAGTAAGTATGGTGTTTTCCAGATTCATCCATTGTGTTGCAAATGACCGGATTGCATTTTCTGTTTGTTTGTTTCCAGAGCTCTCTCTTGCCTTCATAATTTATCACTTCCAGTAACTGAATTTGTCTCTCACTGTTTCTCTACCTGAGCCTTGTGCTTTGCGGGTGGTTTTCAGGGTGTCTCCGTGTGTCGTTCTGCGATGTTTTTGCTTATGCTTGTTTCCCTACTAGAAAGCCTTCTAGATTTTCCCAGCCATCCCCATAGTCTTCATGCATGATATTTAATCTGTTTATTTATTTAAGACGGAGAAGAGTGATAGAGACACAGAAGGCTCGCATTTGCTCTTTCACTCCCCCAAATACCTGCAATGTCTAGGACTGAGATGGGCTGACATAGACACATAGGAACTCCGTCCAGGTCTCCCATGTGGATGGCAGAGACCCAGCTATTTGAGCTATAGTGTACTGCCTCCCAGGGTATACATTGGCAGGAAGACAGAATGGGGGATCCAGAGCTGGGATTTGAACCTAAGCACTCTGATATGGGATATAGGCATCTCAAACAGCATCTTAACTTCTAGGCCAAATACCTGTTCTTGTTTCAGAGGACTTTAATAAAAGTGTTTCCTGAGGCTTTGCTTGTTGATATTGGATTAAAAATGAGGGTAGACGTGGAAGGCTAGGTGAATGATAGCTGGCTGGGAAGTAAGCAGTTGGGCTTGCATTGCAAAGAAGAGCTAAGAAAAGAACACAATTGGTGGGGCATTTATAAAACCTATTCAGTTGGAATACCTGGTTTTACCTATTATAAATATTCTTTCTTGAAGTTCTTAAAGTGCTCAATGCACTGTTTGGAATTGGGAGAAACACTTATACATTGTCCTATAGTAATTAAATGTGCTACATCAAAGAATATCACATCCGTAGTGATCAGTAATGAATTGTCCTCAGTAGAGTTATGCAAATATGGAGAAAGGTTTCTCATCCTCAACATCAGTACAGTTTTGGGTTGAGTACTACTTTGTGTGCGTGTTTGTATGTGTGTGTGTAGACACTGTCAAATGTTTTCTGTGGGCAGAATCTTTCCAAGCTGGAGCAATGTCGTGGAGCAGTAGGTTAAGTTGCCACTTGTGACCCCAGCATCCTATATCAGAATGCTGGTTTGAGTCCCAGCTACTTCACTTCTGATCCAGCTTCATACAAACTCTCATGGGAAAGCAGTGGATGATGGTGCAAGTACTTGGGCTCCTGCCATTCATGTGGGAGATCAGGATGATGTTCTTGGCTCCTGGCTTAAGCATGGCATGGCAATTTCAGGAGTGAACCAGCAAACGGAAAAGCAATCTCTTTCTCCCTCCCCTCCCCTCCCCTTCTCTGTCACTCTGCCTTACAAATAAATGAATTAAGTAAATCTTATGAAAAACCTCAACCTGAGACTCATGGTTCATTTTGCATAAAGAAACAAAGTTCTCAAACCGTTATTGGGAAAGATGAATCTGATTTATGATACACTTGTAATTTAACCCTATACAAACATCTATTTAAAATTTAGACCCCATTTTGTGTTTCTTTATGCATAATCATGAAGTTGGGATCAGGAGAATGACTGATAAATTGTCCTGTGAGGAGTGTGCTCCATCAAAGAACATCATGTCATCAGCAGTCAGTAATACATGTAAGACACACAGACATACATACCCAGTCACATACGCATGAAAGTACTTCCAATAGTTTTTGGAAATTAGAATTGAAAATATGAAAGTATTTGGTTACAAAATTTATTTCTGGTGCACAAAGTGTTTTTTTCATAATATGTAGAAAAATATTGTGAAAAAGTATGTTTTTTTATTTTATTTTTTTTTAATTTTTTTATTTTTTGATAGGCAGAGTGGATAGTGAGAGAGACAGAGAGAAGGGTCTTCCTTTGCCGTTGGTTCACCCTCCAATGGCAGCCGTGGCTGGCGCGCTGCGGCCGGTGCACCGCGATGATCTGAAGGCAGGAGCCAGGTACTTCTGGTCTCCCATGGGGTGCAGGGCCCAAGCACTTGGGCCATCCTCCACTGCACTCCCTGGCCACAGCAGAGAGCTGGCCTGGAAGAGGGGCAACCGGGACAGAATCCAGCGCCCCGACTAGGACTAGAACCCGGTGTGCCGGCGCTGCAAGGTGGAGGATTAGCCTAGTGAGCTGCGGCGCCGGCCGGGTTTTATTTTTTTTGGAACAAGAATTATGTTTTAATTCAATTTCATGCCGGAACTTTTTGAAGTACCCTTGTGTGTATATCTATCTACAGATAAAGACATTCATCTGCAAACCTGCTGAGAGTCTTGGTATTCTCTCTTCTTGCTCAGGACATATGGACAAATATTTCATTCAGGCACCCAACTATATGGTCCACGTTTTCAGGGGTGTAATATGCTAAGAATTAAGGCAAACAGATTGAAATCCGAGATGGGGGAAGGTAGAGGTTTTGATTCATTTTCAGGCATAGAGCAAAAAACAGCTTCATGAAGCATTCAAGGGGTCATCTACAGTAGTTAATTGAAATCAAGGATGTTGTGTGAGGGATTTTCCTTGAGGTAGTGGGAGCAGTTCCCTGAGGATGGGAGTAGAAGAAAGTGTGGAGGGCTTTTATTAGAAATATGCTTCCACAGCCGGCACCGTGGCTCAATAGGCTAATCCTCCGCCTAGCGGCGCCGGCACACCAGGTTCTAGTCCCGGTCGGGGCGCCGGATTCTGTCCCGGTTGCCCCTCTTCCAGGCCAGCTCTCTGCTGTGGCCCGGGAGTGCAGTGGAGGATGGCCCAGGTGCTTGGGCCCTGCACCCCATGGGAGACCAGGAAAAGCACCTGGATCCTGGCTCCTGCCATCGGATCAGTGCGGTGCGCCGGCTGCAGCGGCGGCCATTGGAGGGTGAACCAACGGCAAAGGAAGACCTTTCTCTCTCTGCCTCTCTCTCTCACTGTCCACTCTGCCTATCAAAAATAAAAATAAAAAAAAAAAAAAAAGAAATATGCTTCCATACCCTTTTAAAAAATCTCAGGTGGGGCCAGCGTTGTGGCACAGCAGATTAAGATTCTCCCTGCTACACTGGCATCCCGTATTGAAGTGCCGGTTTGAGTCCCAGCTGCTCTTGTTTCGATCCAGCTCCCTGCTAATGTACCTGGGAAAGCAGTGAAAGATGGCCCACGTGCTTGTACCTCTGCCACCACTTGGGAGACTCAGATGGAGTGCCGGGCCCCAGGCTTTAGCTTGACCCAGTCCCAGCCTGTGTAGCCATTTAAGGAGTGAACCAACAGATTGAAAGGTTGAAGTTCTCTCTCTCTCCTCCCTCTTCTTTCTCTGTTGCTTTGCCTTTCAAATAAATAAAATAAATATTTTTAAAGTTTTATTTATTTTACTTCAAAGTCAGAGTTACACAGAGAGAGAAGGAGAGGCTAAGAGAGAGGTCTTCCATCCACTGGTTCACTCCCCAATTGGCCGCAACGGCCGGAGGTGCACTGATCCGAAGCCAGGAGCCAGAAGCTTCTTTTGGGTTTCCCACGTAGGTGCAGGGGCCCAAGGGCTTGGGGCATCCTTTACTGCTTTCCCAAGCCATAGCAGAGAGCTGGATTGGAAGTGGAGCAGCCGAGACTCAAATCGACACCCATATGGGATGCCAGTACTGCAGGTGGCAGCTTTACCTGCTGTGCCACAGCGCTAGCCCCTAAAATAAATATTTTTAAAAACTCCCAAATACAACACTTGTATCTCAATACCACATGCTTTCTGTGTGCCATACAACCATATTTGTTTCTGAAATTTTATTTTGAATTTTATTATTACCTTAAAATGAAAATTGTTCACATTCAATCCATTTAGTTTTTTTACATTTAGTAAGAAATATACATAAACTTAACATAGAGAAAAGCCCTAAGTAAAAATTTAGTTCTGATACTTCTGCGTTATCTTGTGTCCTACAAGCTAAGCTAGGGGATAAAGTCTGCAGGAGAACCACAGGAATACATTTCAATTTCCCATTGCCTTTACGCTGATAAAACAAAGCCCTGGACTGTGGAGTAGGGTTGATTCAGAACTGCACTTTTTGGACACATGTTTTAATTTGAATTCCACTTTTAGCCACCTTTCCGTAAATTGTCAAGACTGAGGAAGAAAAGATAGGTCACAACGTATAAAAGTCAAAAGCAGCCATTCTGTTTTGTTTTATATATTCTTTCTGACTTTGCTTTCTTCTCCTTTGCCTTTCAACATCTTTCAGACAGCGTCTTCCATGGGCAGCTTTGCAGTCCCCCTAAAATGCAGCTTCTTGATCTCAGCTTCCAGACCTCTTCCACCAGCCCTTCTGGCCACACGAATTACAACTGTACAAAACCTGTCAGGGACTCTTTCCTAAGTTTTACATGCAAGGATAGGACTTGGGGGATTAGTTGCATTGCACTCATCAAAGCGGAAGAAAAAATCAAACCTAACCAACAACAGGGTTAAAGACAAAGAAGTTCATATGAAAAACAAAAGAATGTAACAGGTACGGAAGACACGGGAAATAAACAAGTGAATGTGTGCTGATGTTAATAATACTTCTTTTTTTTTTTCTTTTTTTAAACTTTTATTTAGTAGATATAAATTTCCAAAGTACAGTTTATGGATTACAGTGGCTTCCCCTCCCCATAACTTCCCTCCCACCCGCAACCCTCCCATCTCCCGCTCCCTCTCCCATCCCATCCAGTCCAGCTCTCTGGTGTGGCCTGGGAGGGCAGTGGAGGATGGCCCAGGTCCTTGGGCCCTGCACCCGCATGGGAGACCAGGAGGAAGCACCTAGCTCCTGGCTTTGGATCAGCGCAGTGCACCAGCCATAGCGGCCATTTGGGGGGTGAACCAACGGAAGGAAGACCTTTCTATCTCTCTCGCTGTTTAACTCTGCCTGTCAAAAAAAATAATAATAATACCTCTAAGGAGTCCAGCTGTTTGGTTGAATTGCCCGCAGTTGTCACTGGTGCTTCTCAAGTCCCCTAGCTTCTTTGGTATTAGATAAAAAGAGACATACAAATCCACTGTCTAACAGAAAAGATCCTCAAACTCATGAGTCCCAGCAGTGATGTTATGTTCCCAGGCCCTCAGTGTGCTCCACCACATCCTGCTGTTTTTTGCCCTCAGCTGCTTGATGTGCAATTGCACATCCTTTCTTCTTGTAAAAGTTACCCCTGTTGATGTCACTTCCTTACAGGTGTCTGTCCTGTAATGGGAAGGCCTCATCTGTGTATCAGATAGATGCTGTCGCAAGTCATACTTCAGGGTATATAGTTTAGCAATATAAAATTTTCTTTCTTATAAGGTTTGCCCAAATATTAGTATTATCTGAGGTGTTGGTGGTAAACAGCTTCCTTCATGGAGAACTTAAAATTTAGTGTACATAATAAAAATGATTATTCCTTATATAAATTAGCAGTGGACAGTATGATAAAGAAGGAAAATCATATTGCATACCAGAAGTAAGAAATGCTGGTTGGGGAGGCTGGCGTTGTGGCCTAGTGAGCTAAGCCTCTGCCTGCAGTGCCAGCATCCCATATGGGTGCTGGTTCTAGTTCTGGCTGCTCCTCTTCTGATCCAGCTCTCTGCTATGGCTTGGGAAAGCAGTAGAGGATTTCCCAAGCCGTTGGGCCTCTGCACCCACATGGGAAACTCAGAAGAAGCTCCTGGCTCCTGGCTTCGGATCAGCGCAGCTCCGGCCGTTGTAGCCAATTGGGGAGTGAACCAGTGAATGGAAGACCTCTCTCTGTGCCTCTCCTTCTCTCTCTGTGTAGCTCTACCTCTCAGATGAGTAAACAGCATCTTAAAAAACGAAATGCAGGTTGGATGAGGGGTTTAGGAATCCATTCCAGGGAGGACGTGTACTTCAGCCGTTCTAAAGGCCGGGGTCAGGGATCCCTGCCTGAGGACCAGGCTCATTATACACCTGATTACTGCTGTGGGAGGGACATGGCAGAAGCTACATCAGTCCTCGAATGGTTATGTGACTACTTTTCACTGGCCATGTCTAAAACTGAGTAACTTCATTTTTGTTACATTTATTTATTAATATATAGAGAACAGAGTTCATGAATTTCATAAATATAATGCTAAGAATATAATGATACTTTCCTTTCTCCCTCCTTCCCTCCCTCCCTTCTCCTTCTTTTCTAATGGCATCTCTTGCATTTTTTAGTTCTCTTTTAAGAATACAAGTAACGGCCGGTGCCGCGGCTCACTAGGCTAATCCTCCGCCTAGCGGCGCCGGCACACCGGGTTCTAGTCCCGGTCGAGGCGCCGGATTCTGTCCCGGTTGCCCCTCTTCCAGGCCAGCTCTCTGCTGTGGCCAGGGAGTGCAGTGGAGGATGGCCCAAGTGCTTGGGCCCTGCACCCCATGGGAGACCAGGAGAAGCACCTGGCTCCTGCCTTCGGATCAGCGCGGTGTGCCGGCCGCAGTGCGCCGGCCGCGGCGGCCATTGGAGGGTGAACCAATGGCAATAGGAAGACCTTTCTTTCTGTCTCTCTCTCTCACTGTCCGCTCTGCCTGTCAAAAAAAAAAATATGCGTTAATTTTTCTCTTATTTTTATTTATTTATTCATTGCATTTAAAGTCTAGTCAGGCTTCTTATGTTGATTTTCCAGCCCCTAGAATCAATCTTGCTTTTCAGTATTTCCTATGTGGATTTTTAGTATGATTTTCTATTGGAATATTTTTAACTATCATAAACCCTTTTCTACCCTATAGTGTAGCTTTTTTTGTTTCCTACTAGCTTCATTTTGCTTTTGGTTCAGTTGTATGGAAACCATGTTACGAAAGCTGTGTTGCAATAGACTTGTAATAATATTGGAATTTTCTTTTGCATTCTGCTATAAATCAGTATAAAAACATTCTTCTGGGAAATAATTATCAGAGCCTTAAACAAAACACACACACTCACACATACATTTCCATACAAATGCTCCCCTCCCCAACTTATACACACCAAATACATACACACTGCCTCAGTTTTTGGAATGGTCTTCCTATTATAAAGCTAGTCATTTAGCATGAGGATAAAAAAGGCAAGGGAAAAGGACCAGAAGCCAAGCACAGAGCAGTACCCAAGGGCTGTTGGCCTAATGATATCATTTTCAGACTGGAGAACACCTAGTGAGAGATACAGAGAAAGACAAGCCACCCTTTCCTTTTCCTTACAACTTCTGTTTCATTTATATAGAAACTGTTCTAGAATTCTGGTATTAGGCTGATGACCAAGCTTAGTTTTAATAGTCACAGATTTTCATCTGTTTTTCTTTGTGCTGCGCTGGGGCTGCTGGCCAGGTAGTCTATTTTGTTTATTTAATTTTGCTTTGTTTTCCCACCAAAGTTCCTTTCAATGAGTTTCAGGGGGAACAAATCATATGGAAACCATAGCCAGATGTGTTTGTTGACTCTATTTTACTGATAATAATATCTATAAGGACATATTATATTATATGGCATTATAATGCTACAGTATTACTGAAATGCTTTTTATTCCCTTAACTTTTTGTTGGTACAAAATTCCATTTAACAACCAAAAAACAGTATCAGGCTAACTGTTGTGCTCTATGACAGTGTTTGTGATAGATTTTATATCACAATTGGAAAACCAGACCCCAAAGCCATTTTAAGAACTGGTTCACCCTTGGGTGCCTAGAAAACGGGGTGGGAACAACTCAACATGGCACATGTGCCCATGAAATAGATCAGAACCCAAGCCCACAGCCACAAAAATTCATATATACAATGAGCACATAGGCTGAGATTCTAAAACACACAAAGAAATCTAATGCTGAGTCAATAAAATTTATCCAGTTGAAAATTTTTATGAATATTCTAATAATTTAAACTAAGTATGCTTAGAATATCCAAAGAGATGCATGAAAATGTACAGCACTAAAATTTAGCTAGCAATTATAGAACCAAAAAAAAGTACAGAATTGATACAAGAAGTCAGTTGATACTGTAAGCCAATTACAATTGTGGATATGAAAATATACCAACAATTAAAGAAGATATTAGTGAACTGGAAGAAATGCTGTTAACACCTAACTCATCCATTTTTACTCCATGCATTAAAATAAATCTTTCAGTAGTTTGCAGTGCTGCAGGAAAGCTGTTAAAATTCTCAGTTTGGGCTGTATTTCCCTGAGCTGTATCTTCTGTGTCTTTGCCTCAGGTATCTGCATCCTCACCCGATGGGCTCCAGTTTTTCAGCTCTCCTCTTTGCTGATGCTCTTTCAGGCTTTGTTCTAGAACTGCTTGTTGGGTCTTCTTTCCAGGGATGCTCTTCCAACTGAGATCAAGGCTTCCTGTTGTTACATGCTACATGCATCATTACATGTTCCATGCCCTGGTCTCAATGTAGGGGTAATTAAATATTTGTTCAACTGCAAATAAATAACTCACCAAAATGACGAAGTTGAGGTTGTGGTGTTTATTGTCATATGTCCTGTCTTCAGCATTCAAAATGGAGCCTAGACTTTAGATAGCAGCTAATATGTTTGTTATCCTGTGTGTGAGTAGTGTGGTTCCAGGATTATTGGCTTTCTTCCTCTTGATTAGCAGTTCCCTAAGGCACCATACCATTTGCTTTGTCAGTTTATCCTGTGTTCCAAGTACAGTGTTTAGCACAGGTAAGATGAATATATATTTTCCATGAGGAAAAGAATACTTTTTTGATGCATAAAACTGGATGCCTAGTATTATACCTGTGTTCATGTCTGCCCTTTTAATAGACTGAGTTTCTTGACAATAGTGCCTATTTTATTCAACTTTTTACTTTTGCAGAATCCCAGTACACCCCTTTCTGAAAAGTCCTTGCTTAATAATTATTTGGTTGAATAAGCAAGCAAATAGAAACATTCACAACAATTTTAGAAAATATTATGCAAGATATGAAAAGTCTTATTTACTGAAACCTACAGGACTTAACCCTAGAACACTAAGCTGATATCACACCAGGAAAATTATTACCTTAACATAACACATCAAAAGAAAACACTGTTAAAATTTATGTAATTATCTCAAATGCCAAGAAAGTATCTGATAAAAATCCAACAGCTATTCTTCATAAACACAGTAAAAATAATAGGAAAGAGGGCTTATTTTTTTCACATGGCAAAGCATATTCCAATAAGTATTACCTTTAGTATATGAATTTGAAAGATTTCTAAAACTAAGTGATACAAATATAACTCACTTCACTATTGCTAAAATGATTGATTTCAGTGTTAAACCATTATTAAAAACAAATAATATTGAAAATATAAGCAGTAGCCTTCAAAATCTTTAGTGTGTTGTTAGGGATGAACTGGCAGGAAGCATCATTTTAAGTGTGTGTGCTAGCAAGAAAAAAGTGCAGAGGTGTAGGATTATGACTAAGAACCATAAGAAGAATATGTTAAATGCTACTAAAAGAAAGTAGGAGACAAAAGAGCAGCAAGAAAAAAAATGACAAGCTATAACTACAGCATCAAAACCTAAAATCAGTCGACTATAATTTATAAAGAAAAAATATGATTTATATAAAAATATATGCTACTGTTGCTGCTGTAACCGCCAGAAGCTCCCTTAATTAGATCTTGATAAAAAACTGGATGGATTCGAAGCATGAGTTATTTCTCATGCATATATTTTTAATGGTAGATATTATTGCCTTCTTTCTATCATTAAGAAGTAGAGATTGACAACATAGCTCAGTGAAAGTACTTCAAAAAGTTCATGGAAAATAGAATTAAAAGATAACTTTATTTGGATGCAAAAATTTTTGAGATCTGTATGTATGATTGGTCTTCAAAAGTTCATGGAAAATCTGTATTGTGAAAAAACTGCATGGATTTCAAAATTTTTGTCCAAAATAAACTTATGTTTTAAAAAATGATTTATTTGAGGAGAGAGGGAAGAGAACACTCATGGGGTGATTCACTGCTCACATGATAACAATGTAGAATTGGAGCCAGGGCTAAACCTGGGAGCTTGGAATGCAATCCAGGTCTCCTACATGGGTGTCCAAATCCAATAACTTGAGTCATCTTCACTGTCCATTTGCACTGACACTACGGTCAGAAGCCAGAGCTTGGAACTGACCTCCGGTACTACATTGTAGTTCACAGATGTCTTAACAACAAGGCCAAGACTTGCTCCTAAACTCATCTTTTTTATTTTTGTATTTATTTATTTTTATTTTTTGACAGGCAGAGTTAGACAGTGAGAGAGACAGAGAGAAAGGTCTTACTTCTATTGATTCACTCCCCTAATGGCCACTACGGCTGGTGCGCTGTGCCAATCCGAAGCCAGGAGCCAGGTGCTTCCTCCTGGTCTCCCATGGGGTGCAGGGCCCAAGCACTTGGGCCATCCTCCACTGCACTCCCTGGCCACAGCAGAGAGCTGGCCTGGAAGAGGGGCAACCGGGACAGAATCCGGTGCCCCGACCGGGACAGAACCTGGTGTGCCGACGCCGCAAGGCGGAGGATTAGCCTAGTGAGCCGCGGCGCCGGCTCCAGCTTCCTTTTAAAGCACATCCTGACAGGCAGCAGGTAATGGCTTGGGAAGTTGGATTTCTACACATTGGAGACAAAGACTGAGTTCCCGGCTCCTGGTTTTGTCCTGGCCCAGCTGTGGCTGTTGGGAGCAATTGGGGAGAAACAGATGTGAGATCTCTGGCTGTTTCTCTGCCTTTCAAATACAATTAATTGGGGCTGGCACTGTGGCGCAATGGGTTAAAGCCCTGGCCTTTAGCGCTGGCATCCCATATGGGTGCCGGTTCTAGTCCCGGCTGCTCCTCTTCTGATCCAGTTCTCTGTTATGGCCTGGGAAAGCAGTGGAAGATGGCCCAAGTCCTCGGGCTCCTGCACCTGCATGGGGGACCAGGAAGAAGCTCCTGGCTCCTGGCTCCTGGCTTTGGATCAGCTGGCCATCTGGGGAGTGAACCAGCAGATGGAAGACCTCTGTCTCTCTCTCTCTCTCTCTCTCTCTCTCTCTACCTCTCTAACTGTATCTTTCAAATAAATAAAATAAATCTTAAAAAAAAAAATACAATTAATTAATTTTTTAATAATTATAAAAGGCAAAGTTTAAAATTACTAGATTGAGGAAATAAATGAACTTTTCCAGAATCCTGTTTTCCCTGGAGGTTGAACAGTTTATTTGAGAATAATTACTACTTGTATAAGCTGAGAATCTGGTCTTATGTAGACTTCTTGCTGTCCTAAAAGGCATCCCAGGAAAGCGGGTAGAGCTAACGCCACCTGTTGGAAGCACAGAATAGCAGAAAAGCATTGGCAGGAGGCACGTCTTACAATGTTGCTCATAGGGTCCTTTTGGGCTTCCAGTTAGAATCCTACTTCCACCCTTACCAGATAACCGACCATTGGCAAGGACTAAACCTATATGAACCACATGTATTCATTTTTGAAAAATGAAAATAGCTGTGGTTACATCCTGCAATTGTTACGAGGATAAATGTTAGCAGATAATAGCATGGCATTCATTGGCTGGGTCCTTTACACACTGCAAGCATTGTGTATGTTATAGATTTGAAACCATGTTTTTATTTAATACTAATCATAGACTAAAGGAGTTATTATTTTATCTCCATTTATAGGTAGGAAATTGAGGTTCATAATGCTTACATAGTGTGTCCAAAACCTCGTTGTTAATTGATCCAGGTTCAAATCCCATCTATTGGATCCTTGGGCTATACATTTCCTGGATTGGGCTCCTGCACACTCAGTGCTTAATAATTGGTAGCTGTTACTGTTACTATTACTTAAAAAATTAAAAAAAAAAAAACAGACTTTTGAAGCACATTTTCCAGAAACTGTCTTTTGACATATTGCAGGATAGGAAATTTGACTTTTATTTTCTGTATCTGTGCTATAAAATATTGCCTGTCTTCTTGTGAATGCACTGAGAGCCAGATGTTGGTGGAACACTTGATGATTTCCTGTCTGGCTCCTTCGTCGCTTATCCCATGGTTCAGACATGAGAATGCCACTTTCCTTTGTCTGCTTCTTAATCACACTCTGCATCTCTACCCAGGGCTTTTGATTCTTAGCAAGTGCAGGAGAACTTCCATCCATCGTCTACACTGCTTTTCCTTCTTTGCAGATTCTGGATCTTGAGTTAAGACTTTTAATTTAGAACCATCATTCTGTAACGGCTGTTCTTTGTTCACTGCAGGAATACTTCCTGGGCACCTGACAACAGACTCATCTTTGTATTCGGCAATTATTATAGCATTAATTATTGATTTGGAATTTGACTCTTTTTTCCTGAGTTTAGGAACTCTTGTTTCACAATTGCCACCTTTGATCAAATGGTGATGACTGGATGTGCCATTCATTCTACCATTTTTCTGGCTGTCTGTGTCTCACCAGTATAAAATAAATGTTAAAATTACTATGCCAATGAACTCTTGAAATCAAACAGAGAAGACCATAGTAATTGGATGTACAGTGAGCACTAACCGAAGTTCTTATAAACCTTTTGAGGGAAAAAGCTTAAAGGATTTTCCTTTCCCATCTTGATTATTATTTTACCTTCTATCCAATTTCATCTCATGATAAAGAAGAGATGTGGAATTGTGTTTGAGATGATACACTAATGTTTCCATCTGAATATTGCTTTTTCATAGTTTTGATTAGAAGCTCTTGATAAATGGTGTTGACAGATTCTAGGAATGATTTTTAAATGAAAGAGGATGGTGAAGTGGAGAATATTCAGTAAAGGATTCTTAAAGAAAGTACTCCTCTTGAATATAAAGAACGTGGTGTTGGCAGATGACCTTGTAGGAAATGTTACTTGAAGAGACGCTATTGGATTTTTCACTGTATCCATTCCTCTGTAATTTCTTGGCTTTCCTTGATTTATTGTACTCTGCAAGCCCTTTGTTAGGGGTAACCGACATCTTCCATTTCAATTCAAAGGGCTTTTGCTTAATGAAGTTATCCTCAAGTCTGAAGGTCAGTTTCAATGTTACCCTCATCATTTTAATATTGTTTTTAAAGGCATGCAGTTGATTTGAGGTCTTTAAAAAGATTCTTTAATTTGTTCAATTATTCAGGGGACAGAGAGACAACCAGACAGAGCACCCATCCACTGGTTCCCTCTGCTGGGTTTCAGGAACACAATCACTTGAGCCATCACCATGGCCTCCCAGTGGCTGTGTTGGAAGGAAGTAGGAATTGGGACCAGAATTGGATATTGAACTTAGATACTCTTTTTTTAAAAATTTTTTTTTAAATTTATTTGACAGGTAGAATTATAGACAGTTAGAGAGAGAGACAGAGAGAAAGGTCTTCCTTCTGTTGGTTCACACCCCAAATGGCCGCTACGGCCGGTGCTGTACGCATCTGAAGCCAGGAGCCAGGTGTTTCTTCCTGGTCTCACAGGCGTATGCAGGGGCACAAGCACTTGGGCCATCCTCCACTGCCTTCCCGGTCCACAGCAGAGAGCTGGACTGGAAGAGGGGCAATCGGGACTAGAACCTGGCGCCCATATGGGATGCCGGTGCTGCAGGTGGAGGATTAACCAAGTGAGCCATGGCATCGGCCCCCTTAGATACTCTTGATAGGGAATGTGAGCACCTTAACTGGTGTCCTAACCACTAGCTCAAATATTCACCCCCAGTTTACTATTTAGACTGGAGATCGCTTGCTTTATAAGATAACTACAGGTGTCCCTTGATATCTCAGAGGTGCAAAGGTAAATATTCACATGAGATTCCCAACAGGATCTTCCTTACGTAACTCTAGAAGGAGAGCAAATCCGGATCCCACAGAGTTCTAAAGGAAACGGAGATGCTTGCAATTTGAGTGCAATTTTTAAAAGTATTCAGAAATTGTAATGCTTTGATACAAAGTACAATGTAGTATAGCTAAGTGATTCACAAGATGGAGAAGTATTTAGAAATGTATATATGTAAGTGTATTGTAGAGTTGAACTTGAATGCAAATTATGGGCTCTTTGTGAATCTGAGGCACTGACACAATTGCAATTATTTTGTACCTCTTGTCTACCATTGTAATCAATTTCCAGGTGGGACAGATAACTAAAAGAGTAGTTATGTTTTTAGTGGAAAGAAAAGGTAACCTGAATGGGAAAGCACATGGGTTTTCATTGAACTATGTTATTAATTTTCTGTGTGGACTTGGCTAAATCCCAGCACTTTCCCAGACTTTTTCTTCAATCCTGTTGGGGATTGTATTGCTTACACAATTAATATAGTTGATATAGTTTAAGGAAAAATTAGTTTATAGATGTAGAATGTTTTTGACCCATTTAAGACTTTACATATAAGACAACGGGTTAAGCATGAAACAGCTTATTCTCATTATGAAAATTAATTTGAAATAACCGAAGGAATTTCTGCCTTTAGTGTAATTAGACTTTACTTAAATTGTTGAACTCTTAGTGTAAGGTTAATCTTATAAGTATAAAGTAAACTGAAAACAAATCAGTAGGAGTGGAAATAGGAAAGGGAGAGGAAGAAGGATGGAAGCATGGGTGTGAGGGAGGGTAGGGTGGGAAATATCATATTCCTTAATCTTTATATCTGAAATACATGAAATTTGTATTCCTTAAATGAAATTTTTTGAAAAGAAAGCAGATCAAGTCCTGTTACAGTGTGACCTCAGAATTCTCCTGAGCAGCATTCTGCATCACGGAGGAGATCAGTGCCTGCCATATCTGTAGGGAAAGACAAGCGTAATCCACATTCCAAACTCAGCCAGTGTATTGGTTAAAGTAAGGCAACTGATGAACATGTTCTAACATACGATAACTCTGAGAATCTTGTGTTCAGATTCCTTTAGAGAGAGTCTGCCAATGAAAACGGATGGGACAAATATGTCAAATGACCTGTTGATAAACAAATACTTTTTAACTGTAGTTATTGAGAAAAAGTCCTTTTAGAGAATCATTGTTAGAAAACAAATTTAAAATGTTATAAAAGATAATAGTGTAGGGCTGGCACCGTGGTTCACTTGGCTAATCCTCTGCCTGCAGCGCTGGAATCCCATATGGGCCCCGGGTTCTAGTCCCGGTTGCTCCTCTTCCAGTCCAGCTCTCTGCTGTGGCCCTGGAAGGCAGTGGAGGATGGCCCAAGTGCTTGGGCGCCTGCCCTCGCATGGGAGACCAGGAAGAAACACCTGGCTCCTGGCTTCGGATTGGCGCAGCACGCTGGCCATAGTGGCCATTTGGGGTGTGAACCAACAGAAGGAAGACCTATCTCTGTGTGTCTCCCTCTCACTGTCTGTAACTCTACCTGTCGAATAAATAAAAAAAAATTTTTAAAAAGATAATTTTGTAGAAATAACTTATCTGATACAATTTTGGATAGGAAGTAGAAGAGAAGATGAATGATAGGATATATATACAGATTTATTCATCTTTTATAATTGAGGGAAAAGAAGTACCACTTAGAGATGATGTATTAATATATACATAAATACCCAAAGGCATGAAAGAGTATATTAGAACTTAATATCAGGTGAAAAACTAGAACTGGATAATGCAACAAGGGGAGGGATTAGGGGAAAAATAGAAGCATAAATTTTATCCGTGTTCAGAGAAAGTAATGTCTGTAGACACTACAGAAATATAGGATTAAAATATCATATTGCATTGTAGTAAGAAAGGAAATTAATGGCAAAATATCATATTTTCAGATTATCAATAGTAGCACTTGTGTGCACATACACACACACAGAATAAGAACAAAGCACACACACAGCTAAGAATAACAACAAAGTTACTGAAAAGTAGTATCATCAAGAAGTATTAAAATTAACTAATTCTGAAAATATCCACTATATTAATAAGGATACTATTTGTGACATTTTAATGAGAAAGTTGCTTATTCCTACAAGAAATCAATAGGAATAAATATGAATACATCAAATGATATAGCCTTGCATTCCATAATGAAAAATCCATAGAAATTTTAAGAAAAGAGAAGAAAACACATAAGTTGCAAGAAGCATAATTCAATGTATGAAAATTATTAATAAAAATTAGTAAGCACATAGTATACCTTTAGAACATAGTTGATTCAATGTATTCTTTGTGTTTCTATTGAAGTTATTTCTTTATAAGCTCTCAATTTCCTCTTAAATTGGATTAATGGTTTCTGAATTAAGAGTATTTTTAAGAAGGCCTTTCCAAAACTGCTCCCAGCAAGTTGATCTTACAAGTTTGTAGCTGTTCCTGCTTTGAGATTCCTCTGTGTCTTCCTCCTGAGCTGTAGCATGGGATGTGCAATAAGACCCATCTGCAAATTAGTGTGGTGGGTCTCACAGTCACTGAAGGTGTCAGATGCTCAGTTGAGTAAGATACAGAAAGGAAAATAGAATCTGTTCTCTGAAAAGCTTCCAAGCCAGGAGGAAAGGAAGCAGTATATATAATAATAAGTAGAATACCAGAGCAAGCCCCATTCTACATGGGTGAGAGATCCTTGGTAGCCACAGCCAAACTATAAATCAAGTCTTATGTTGCAAGACTCCACCTGTTTTAACAAAGATTAGATGACTCACTGTTAGAGACCTAGGATATATGATGGGTAGGGATGCCTAAGTTTCTGTGATCTTGGAAAAAGCAGATGTGATGAATTCCTATATGCTTTCCTTGGGACACCCTTGTGACATCCATGTTGTCTGCTCCCTGCTGCCTTGGCTCGTAGCAGAGCTGCGTCTTCTCCGGAGAGGCACCTGTTCACATCCTAGGCCTATTTCTCTGTCTTCTCTCAGTCTGCCAACCTAGTTACTAATACACAGACTTTCATTGTGTTTTTTTTTTTTTATCTTCCTCTGTATTTTCAAATGTTGTGATTTCTCAGAACCTTCATTTTTATTCTTTCGTGACATGTTCAGCAGAATGAGGCTCTAAGAGGAGGAGACCCAGGAGAGACTCAGGCACACAAGAATGTTTTACTTACAGGTCCTAGATACAGGAGGCCTGGCGTGCCACACAGGGCCACATGGTAAAGACTCCAGATGGTCCGTAGGGAGAGACAGGAGCCAGGGGGAAGTTGTAAGCTTCTGCTTTTGTTAGGGTTCCCATGAGAAAGGTGAAGATCAAAGTGAATGGTTCAGGATGGGCTATTGTGATTAACCTAGAGGACTTTTCTGTAGTGGTGATCTCCAGTTCCCTTCTACCTGGCCCCGGGACGACTAAGGCAGAGAAATACTGTAGCTGGGGGATACAGGCCACACAGAGGGGACCTGGAATGCTCTGGGTCTGGCTTGGTAATTTTCATATCAAAGATATGCTCCTGATTGGCCCCTTTGCTTTCTCTCAAAATTGGCTAGCCTCAGGAAGAGGCGGTCTCTCCCTAGCTAGAAAGCTTTTCCAAGATGTCAAAGCAGAATAATATACAGAAAATTATGCTAGGCCTTCTTTTCTTTCCACTTCCTTCCTATGATGTCATTCATTCTAACAACTTAAAATACCTTCTATTTTTGATAAGTTGCCTGATATTCAGGCTATGTATCCAACTTCCACTTTGCCTTTGTTCTTGGTTCTCCTCCTCACTCTTGCACCTCCCCTATTCCTTCCCTTTATGATAAGCAGCGTCATCATCCCATCGGGAGGTCAAGCCAGGAGCCAGATGGTTTCTTTATTTCCTCCATTGCCTTCCTGTTCCTGTCCCACCGTCACCCACTCACACATCAAACTTCTCACCCTGTCTACAAAACTCATTGCCGCTTCTTCCAACACGAACCTCAAGCTCAGCATCTGCTCTCTGTTGCCACGGTCACTGCCTTGTACCAGCAGGTCACCATCATCTTACCCCTTTACTCTTGAGTACACGGTTCCCCAGTCATCTCCACTCTTACAGCCCTGCCCCCTGCACAGACTGTTCCTCTACAGCAGTTTGATGAATCTCGTTGTAACAAAGCACATCACTCCCAGCTCAAAACTACCCTCACTGATTTCCAGTTGCACTTGGGATAGAACGCTCACACTTTACTGAGGTCCAAATGCCACCTGGTGTGACCTGGCCTCTTCTTCAATTTCTCCAATCCGATTTTTCATTTTTATTCCTCCCCTGACTCATTATACAACAAGCCCAGTGGTCTTTTAGCAGTTTCTAGAACAGTGTTTCTGGTCTTGATTTAAAGCAAATTTAATTAAATAAAGATATCCACAGAAAAAATTTGTGTCTTCTTTGTCTAAATTAATCCCTCCTCATGGGATTATCCATCTCAGAGACTTGTGCGTGTTCCTCTGAGCGGCTGACCTCAAGGAGAATTGCATTTGTCCTTGGCATTCACCGGGGACGGGTGGTGGATTGGTCCAGGGACCCCGTGAAGACCAAAGTCGCTGTGCTCTAGTTTTTTATATAAAAAGGTACAGAAGTACCTATAACAGACGCAGTGGTCTCTGCTATATTTAAATTATCTCCAGATGACTTAGAATAATACGTGAAATGCTATGTAGAGGGTTGTTACACTGCATTGTTTGGGGAATAAAAACATGTTCAGTATGGATACAATTTTCTTTCTTATTTAAAAATATTTTCTATCAGTTTGTTGATTCTGCTGATGCAGAACTCATGGATACTGAGGGATGACTGTGACTATATGTTCGTGATTTATTTTGGGACCCTCATCTGGGAATTAATTTCTGAGAACGGTATGAGTAGTTCCTATACTACCAGATCTCCAGTTCTGCCACAGCCTCTCAGCAGTGGGCACATAATAGGTATCCCCCAAATAATAATAAATAAATAAATAAATAAATAAATAAAAAATAAACAGATGATTTAAGTTCAGTCTGTTGCAAAACTTTATTGAAAATGGGACATTCAGGCTGGCGCCACGGCTCAATAGGCTAATCCTCCACCTAGCGGCGCCGGCACACTGGGTTCTAGTCCCAGTCGGGGCGCCGGATTCTGTCCCGGTTGCCCCTCTTCCAGGCCAGCTCTCTGCTGTGGCCAGGGAGTGCAGTGGAGGATGACCCAAGTGCTTGGGCCCTGCACCCCATGGGAGACCAGGATAAGTACCTGGCTCCTGCCTTCGGATCAGCGCAGTGCGCCGGCCGTAGCGGCCATTGGAGGTGAACCAACAGCAAAAAGGAAGACCTTTCTCTTTGTCTCTCTCTCTCTCACTATCCACTCTGCCTGTCAAAAAAAAATATATATATATATGGGACATTCATTATCATTAGAACAAGGGAAAGAAAAATGAAGAGAGAAAGATGAGAGAGAGAGACACACAGAGACAGAGAGAAGACAAGGCAACGGCAAGACCGAACTCCTGGCACTGTGTGGTTGTGAACACCCCATGCAGTGGTCCCTACCAAACTGCCTGCCATGCTATTCTGTAATTGGGTTTTGTTTATTATTTCTTCTTTTGGCAGAAACATTCAAGAGAAAGATTTCACTTCAGTCTCACCTTCCATCTATTCCTTCCAAGAACTGTTTTTGTCTGACATATCCTAATTAGACTCAGTCTCTTTCTAACCTTCCCATCAATTTGAGTGACAGGCAATTCTATTAAATTTGGGAAGCAATATGAGACTAGGGCAGGGGTTGGCTAACTATGGCCTGTGGGCCAGATCCAGCTCTGCCATGTGTTTCTGTAAATGGAAATGTAAGACTAGATGGTCGTTCATTGACACATCACAGTTGACAACATTCCTGCTGCAACAGCTGTGTGGACTAGAGAGTGCTGAGGCTGTGTTGCCCACAAAGCTGGAAGTATTCACTGTTTGCCACTTGACAGAAAAATCTTGCAGACTTCCATACCAAGGGTGTGGTCCCCTCTATTCTGAACTTCAGACATAGTATTAGAATAGTTGAGCCGCTTTGTCTATATGAGTATACTTCAAAAAGATCATCAAAAATGGAGTTACAACATGCTTATTTGCATGCCCCACATTTTGAAATTCATGCCTATTTATCCCATAATGCAGTTTCCACAAACTTTCTGAAAAACTCTCATATGCATGGTTTTCAATCTTTTTATCAAAATAAACTTACCTTTGAGTTCCATTTTCCATGAACTTCTTGAATTAACCTTGTATATTAATAATAAATTTGGAAGAAAATTAGATTCTGTTTGTGTCTTCCAGGATCACCTACTTCAGAACCTATTATGTTCCAGGCACTTACTTAATCGATAAATAAAGCTTTCTGTGACCTTTCTATTGCAAGTAATCTCCCACTGCTTTTAACACCCATAGTGTTTTGCCTCACATAGCACTTTATCTCCCATGGTGCTGTATCTCACCTGGTGCTTTATCTCCCGTTGCATTCCACATTTTGACCTTGTATGTGAATCATATGTGTGCATGGTGAATCTGGCCTGCTGGTGTGGCATTGTGTAACGAAAATTGTATTTTGAGCGTGACAGATTGCTAGGCTCAGAGCTGCGTAATAGCAGAGACTGTGTCTCTTTTGCTGACCCAGAAACTTGCCCAGCTTGTTCCATGCGGTAAACATTTTATAATGCATTTTATAATATTTGAATCCTGCCTTTATATCAATGAGGACTTGCCTCCTTGCTTTCTGTCGATGACTATAGAACTGGATCAGAGACAAGCATTGCTCAAGAGGGCCCACTCCTGGATACACACAAACACACATACACACACGCACACTCATTCCTCATTTTCACTTACTCCATGTTGCTGCTGTTTCTTTTCTTTTCTTTTTTTTTTTTTTTTTTTTTTTTTTTTTACAGGCAGAGTAGACGGTGAGAGAGAGAGAGACAGAGAGAAAGGTCTTCCTTTGCCGTTGGATCGCCCTCCAATGGCCGCCGCGCTGTGGCCAGTGCATCGCATTGATCCAAAGCCAGGAGCCAGGTGCTTCTCCTGGTCTCCCATGCGGGTGCAGGGCCCAAGGACTTGGGCCATCCTCCACTGCACTCCCTGGCCATAGCAGAGAACTGGCCTGGAAGGGGGGCAACCGGGACAGAATCCGGCGCCCCGACCGGGACTAGAACCTGGTGTGCTGGCGCAGCAGGCGAAGGATTAGCCTATTGAGCTGCGGCGCCAGCCGCTGCTGTTCTAATCAAGAATTTGAAGGTGGGATTTGTGCAGTGGACTTTGATAGTCATTTTGAATTTTAAATCTGTCATTTACCTAGGAACTTTAAACAAGATACGAAAAAAAAATGATCTTTGATCTCATTGTCACTCAACTATGGCTAGTCATGGCCACCTCCCAAGACTTTTGTGGGGAATTACATGAGGTAGTACATCTGGAAGGAACTGGTCCAGCTCCTGACTCACTCCAAATGGTCGGCAGAGGTCAGTTCGGTTCCTGGGGCCTGTGACTTCCATTCCAAACAGCCCTGTTTCCAAGCCTTGTGGCACCTCAAACTCTTGCAGTGGGAAAGACAGGGTTTTATTTAAAGGTCCTGTTCCTTGTGAATCCTTGTTCTCTCCTTCAGTCTTTCCTATCACAGTACATTGCATTCCAATCCACCAAACTGTTGAAACCAAAATTCTGAGTCATGGCTATTTTTCACACCTAGTCCATCAGCAAGGCCTCTGAAATATGTGTCTAAAATTGTTTATGTATTTACTCAAAAGGATGAGAAAGGGAGGAGAGAGAGAGAGAGAGAGGGAGAGAGAGAGAGGGAGAGAGAGATGAGATCCTATCTGCCGATTTGCTTCCCAAATGCCTGCAACAGAATGGGCCAGGGTGAAGCCAGGAGCCTATAATTTAGTCTGTGTCTCCCATCTGCATAGCAGGGACCAAACTACTTGTAACCTCCCAGGATGCACACCAGCAGGAATCTTGCTTCCGGTGTCGAGCCATTACTGGAAGCTAAGAACTACAGTTATAGGGTGTGGGATGCCCAAGCTGTCTCTTAACTGCTATGCCAAATGCCTCTGTAGAACAGGTTTTTAAACTGCCATTTTCAGTTTCTCAGTCATCTATTTAGCCCAAACTACTGTCCCCACCCCAACCCTCAGTCTGATTAGAAAAACTTCATTCTGCTATCCTTCTATGTATTCCATATAAAAACTGGAACTTTTAGCACTCCAGACAATATCTTTCTAAAAACTCCTAACAAATTTCTACCATGAATCTCATAATATCAGATCCTCATGATTTGGTCTGTAAGAGCCTTCATGGATGGTGTCTTGCATTTTTTTTTTTTTTTTAGCTTATTTGGTTTTTGGTTGGTTGGTGTTTTAAGATTTATTTATTTTGTTTGAAAGGCAGTATTACAGAGAGGGAGAGATCGGTAGAGACATTTCTTCCGCTGGTTCACTCCTCAAATGGCCACAACAGCTGGGGCTGGGCTGGACTGAAACCAGGAGCCTGGAACTCCATCTGTGTCTCTCAGATGGGTGCAAGGGCCCTGGGACTTGGGCCGTCTTTGGCAAGGCAGGCAGCAGCTTAACCCTCTGCACCACAACACCGGCCCCATGGATGGCACCTTGAATTCAGTCCCTTAGCTTGGCACTTTTTCACAGTGTACCAGGTTCAAGACCACTTGGATTAAAGTCAGTGACTTCAAAGACCCAACTTTTTCCTGCCTGAGCACCTTCACACCTTCATTTCCTTTTATCTGTATATCTCTCTGCTTCTCATTGCTGGGTCACTCATTACATCCATTAGGCGTTAGTTAAAATTTTACTATTGGCAACCTCTATGAATACTCTGTTCTTCCTTTTATCAGAATTCTGTTTTTCCTTCTTATTCTTATCACAATTTATAATCATAACATCAATGATTTCTCTCTCTGTTTGATATTTGTTGTGTTTTATATAATTTATGAGAGTGTAACTGTGTCTGCTTGCTTTACTGATGGATGTCCAGCCTAGTGGACTAAATAAATTGCTCTTGAATGAGTGAATGAACAATGACTTTAGATAGATTTGTCTCTCCCATACTGTATTTCTCTTGGACTATACATGACTGGCAGAAATTCTGACCTATACATTGAAATGTATCTTTTCTGTGAAGGTTGTGAATATGCCAATGATTTGAAAAATGAATGGAAGTCCTTATATGACTTTCACTCTACAGATAAGTCCCTTTTGAGAGGATGCTTCTCTCAAATCTTGTAATGAGACAAAATAAGTACATTCTGTTGCTTTGTTCCTTAGCATTTTAATTTTCAAAGAGCTTGGAGAATTTTCTTTTAGATTTAGTGCATGGCAAGGTGTCATAAAAATAGTATTGGTTTAGGTTTCAACTTGTAAGGAACATTTTAAGATACTTTCATTAATCTCACAGTGTATTCTCTGTAATCTTAAATATGAAGATATTGATTTTGAAATTTTGGAATCTTAAAGCTAATACTCTATACTTTAGCAACACATTGGAATGATAGAAAAAAACAAGGGCTTTGATTTTAATTGGGATTATAAAATGCTTTTACAAAGCCTGAATTTTTCCAGAACTTATGAATATTCTTTTTGTAGTGTTATTTTCAGTTTATATTTGAGCAAAAGTAACTTGAATTCAGAATAAGTCCTAAGTATCACTAAGGATAGTAACACTTCTATGAAACAGCTATGTATGAAAACTTTGTTTAAACAAAAGTTTTGTAGGAGGAAAAAATAATCGTTATTGAACGTACAACACATTAGCTATTTACTTATTTACCCATCACCTGTGAGATATCAGCTATTACCCCAACTTTGGCAGTGAGGGAAGAATTTACAGAAAAGAATGCTGTTTAAAGTCACATTGATGTAAATGGATTTAGTATGTGAGTGTGAATTTCTAACCTTCAAAGTTCATGTTCTTTCTGTTGCTGGTTGCCTTCTGACTTTTTGTACCATAAAGTTTTTTCTTTCACTTCCCAATCTCTTTTTGCCTTTCCCCATTCTTTTTACCCCACCATCTCCCCCTCCTTTTTTTTTAACTTTTATTTAATGAATATAAATTTCCAAAGTACGGCTTATGGATTACAATGGCTTCCCCCCATAACGTCCCCCCCACCCGCAACCCTCCCCTTTCCCACTCCCTCTCCCCTTCCATTCACATCAAGATTCATTTTCGATTCTCTTTATATACAGAAGATCAGTTTAGCATACTTTAAGCAAAGATTTCAACAGTTTGCTCCCACACAGAAACATAAAGTGAAAAATAATAGATGATTTTTTAAATGATGATGAAATCAGATCAGACCTATTGTCATGTTTAATCCCAGTGAGAGTCAAGTTGGGAATTGATAATTTCTTCTTCTTCTTTTTTTTTTTTTTACAGAAGATCAGTTTAGTATACATTAAGTAAAGATTTCAAAACTTTGTACCCCCATAGAAACACAAAGTGAAATATACTGTTTGAGTACTCATTATAGCATTAAGTCTCAATGTATAGCACATTAAGGACAGAGATCCTACATGAGGAGTAAGTGCACAGTGACTCCTGTTGTTGACTTTACAAATTGACACTCCTGTTTATGGCATCAGTAATCTCCCTATGCACCAGTCATGAGTTTCCAAGGCTATGGATGCCCCTTGAGTTCTCCGACTCTTATCTTGTTTAGACAAGGTCATAGTCAAAGTGGAAGTTCTCTCCTCCCTTCAGAGAAAGGTACCTCCTTCTTTGAAGACCTGTTCTTTCCACTGGGATCTCACTCACAGAGATCTTTCATTTAGATTTGATTTTTTTTTTTTTTTTTTTTTTTTTTGCCAGAGTGTCTTGGCTTTCCATGCCTGAAATACTCTCATGGGCTTTTCAGCCAGATTGGAATGCCTTTAGGGCTGATTCTGAGGCCAGAGTGCTGTTTAGGACATCTGCCATTGTATGAGTCTGCTGAGTATCTCGCTTCCCATGTTGGATCACTCTCCCCTTTATTCTATCGATTAGTATCAGCAGGTACTAGACTTCTTTATGTGCTCCCTTTGACTCATAGTCCTTTCATTGTGATCAATTGTGAACTGAAATTGATCACTTGGACTAGTGAGATGGCATTGGTACATGCCACCTTGATGGGATTAAACTGGAGTCCCCTGGTATGTTTCTAACTCTACCATTTGGGGCAAGTCAGCTTGAGCATGTCCCAAATTGTACATCTCTTCCCTCTCTTATTCCCACTCTTATGTTTAACAGGGATCACATTTCAGTTAAATTTCAACACTTAAGAATAACTGTGTATTAATTACAGAATTAAACCAGTCATATTAAGTAGAACAGACAAAAAAAACTACTAAGAGGGATAATGTATTAAGTTGTTCATTAACAGTCAGAGCTATGCTGATCAAGTCACCGTTTTTCATAGTGTTGATTTCACTTCAACAGGTTTCCTTTTTGTTGTTCAGTCTGTTGTCACCGATCAGGGAGAACATATGGTATTTGTTCCTTTGGGACTGGCTTATTTCACTCAGCATGATGTGTTCCAGATTCCTCCATTTTGTTGCAAATGACTGGATTTTGTTGTTTCTTACTGCGGTATAGTATTCTAAAGAGTACATATCCCAAAATTTCTTTATCCAGTCTACCGTTGATGGGCATTTAGGTTGGTTCCAGGTCTTGGCTATTGTGAATTGTGCTGCAATAAACATTAGGGTGCAGACCGCTTTTTTGTTTGCCAATTTAAATTCCTTTGGGTAAATTCCAAGGAGTGGGATGGCTTGGTCGAACGGTAGGGTTATATTCAGGTTTCTGACAATCTCCAGACTTACTTCCATAGTGGCTTGACCAGTTTGCATTCCCACCAACAGTGGGTTAGTGTCCCTTTTTCCCCACATCCTCACCAGCATCTGTTGTTGGTAGATTTCTGAATGTGAGTCATTCTAACTGGGGTGAGGTGAAACCTCATTGTGGTTTTGATTTGCATTTCCCTGATTGCTAGTGACCTTGAGCATTTTTTCATGTGCCTGTTGGCCATTTGGATTTCCTCTTTTGAAAAATGTCTGTTCAGGTCCTTGGCCCATCTCTTAAGTGGGTTGTTGGTTTTGTTTTTGTGGAGTTTCTTGATCTCTTTGTAGATTCTGGTTATTAACCCTTTATCTGTTGCATAGTTTGCAAATATTTTTTCCCATTCTGTCGGTTGTCTCTTCACTCTCCTGACTGTTTCTTTTGCAGTACAGAAACTTCTCAATTTGATGCAATCCCAATAGTTGATTTTGGCTTTGACTGCCTGTGCCTCCTGGGTCTTTTCCAGAAATTCTTTGCCTGTGCCAATATCTTGAAGGGTTTCTCCAATGTTCTCTAATAACTTGATGGTGTCAGGTCATAGATTTAGGTCTTTAATCCATGTTGAGTGGATTTTTGTGTAAGGTGTAAGGTAGGGTTCTTGCTTCATGATTCTGCATGTGGAAATCCAGTTTTCCCAGCACCATTTATTGAATAGACTGTCCTTGCTCCAGGAATTGGTTTTAGATCCTTGATCAAATATAAGTTGGCTGTAGATGTTTGGGTTGATTTCTGGTGTTTCAATTCTGTTCCATTGTTCTATCCGTTTCTGTACCAGTACCATGCTGTTTTGATTACAACTGCCCTGTAGTATGTCCTGAAATCTGGTATTGTGATGCCTCCGGCTTTGTTTTTGTTGTACAAGATTGCTTTAGCTATTCGAGGTCTCCTGTGTCTCCATATAAATTTCAGCACCATTTTTTCCAGATCTGAGAAGAAGGTCTTCGGTATCTTGATTGGTATTGCATTGAATCTATAAATTGCTTTTGGGAGAATGGACATTTTGATGATATTGATTCTTCCAATCCATTAGCATGGAAGATTTTTCCATTTTTTGGTATCCTCTTCTATTTCTTTCTTTAAGGTTTTGTAATTTTCATTGTAGAGATCTTTAACATCCTTGGTTAAGTTTATTCCAAGGTATTTGATTGTTTTTGTAGCTATTGTGAATGGGATTGATCTTAGAAGTTCTTCCTCAGCCATGGCATTGTCTGTGTATACAAAGGCTGTTGATTTTTGTGCATTGATTTTATACCCTGCTACTTTGCCAAAATCTTCTATGAGTTCCAATAGTCTCTTAGTAGAGTTCTTTGGGTCCCCTAAATAAAGAATCATATCATCTGCAAAGAGGGATAGTATGAGTTCTTCCTTCCCAATTTGTATCCCTTTAATTTCTTTTTCTTGCCTAATAGCTCTGGCTAGAATTTCCAGAACTATATTGAATAGTAGTGGTGAGAGTGGGCATCCCTGTCTGGTCCCAGATCTCAGTGGAAATGCTTCCAACTTTTCCCCATTCAATAGGATGTTGGCTGTGGGTTTTTCATAGATTGCTTTGATTGTATTGAGGAATGTTCCTTCCAAACCCAGTTTGCTTAGAGTTTTCATCATGAACGGGTGTTGTATTTTATCAAATGCTTTCTCGGCATCTATTGAGATAATCATATGGTTTTTCTTCTGCAGTCTGTTAATGTGGTGTATCACATTGATTGTCTTGCGCACATTAAACCATCCCTGCATACCATGGATAAATCCCACTTGGTCTGGGTGGATGATCTTTCTGATGTGTTGTTGCATTCTATTGGAGAGAATTTTATTGAGGATTTTTGCATCTATGTTCATCAGGGATATCGGTCTGTAATTCTCTTTCAATGCTGCATCTTTTTCCAGCTTAGGAATTAAGGTGATGCTGGCTTCATAGAAAGAATTTGGGAGGATTCCATCTTTTTCGATTGTTCTGAATAGTTTGAGAAGAATTGGAGTCAGTTCTTCTTTAAATGTCTGGTAGAATTCAGCAGTGAATCCATCTGGTCCTGGGCTTTTCTTTGTTGGGAGTGCCTTTATTACTGTTTCAATTTCTGTCTCAGTTATGGGTCTATTTAGGTTTTCGATGTCTTCCTGGTTCAATTTAGGAGGTTGCATGTGTCCAGGAATCTATCCATTTCTGATAGGTTTCCCTGTTTGCTGGCATACAAGTCCTTGTAGTAATTTCTGATGATTCTTTTTATTTCTGTGGTGTCTGTTGTTATGTTTCCTTTTTCATCTCTGATTTTATTGATTTGGGTCTTTTCTCTTCTTTTTTTAGTTAGTTGGGCCAATGGGGTGTCAATTTTGTTGATTTTTTTCAAAAAACCAGCTCCTCGTTTGGCTGATTTTTTGTAACTTTTTTTGGATTCAATCCTGTTGATTTCTTCTCTGATTTTAATTATTTCTCTTCTCCTACTAGATTTGGGTCTGGTTTGCTGTAGATTTTCTAGATCCTTGAGGTGAATTGAAAGCTCATCTATTTGGTGCCTTTCCAATTTCTTGATGTAGGCACCTATTGATATAAACTTTCCTCTTAACACTGCTTTTGCTGCATCCCATAAGTTTTGGTATGTTGTGCTGTTATCCTCATTTACTTCCAGAAAGTTTTTGATTTCTCTTTTAATTTCTTCTATGACCCATTGTTCATTCAGGAGCATGTTGTTCAATCTCCATGTGTTTGCGTATGCTCTAGGGATTCCTGAGTTGCTAATTTCCAACTTCATTCCTTTATGGTCTGAGAAGCTGCACGGTATGATTCTAATTCTTTTGAATTTGCTGAGACTTGCTTTATGGCCTAGTATGTGGTCAATCCTAGAGAAGGTTCCATGTACTGCTGAGAAGAATGTAAAATCTTTAGCTGTAGGATTGAAAGTTCTATATATATCTGTTAGATCCATTTGGGCTATAGTGTCGTTTAAATCTGTATCCTTGTTGATCTTCTGTCCTGTTGATCTGTCTATTTCTGAGAGTGGAGTATTGAAGTCCCCCAGTACTATTGTATTGGGGTCTAAGTCTCCCTTTAAGTCTCTTAACAAATCTTTTAGATAAACCGGTGCCCTGTAGTTCGGTGCATATACATTGATAATTGTTATATCTTCTTGTTGTATTGATCCCTTAATCATTATATAGTGTCCCTCTTTGTCTCTCTTAACAGTTTTTGTGGTAAAGTTTATGTTGTCCGATATTAATATGGCTACGCCCGCTCGTTTTTCATTTCTGTTGGCATGGTATATCTTTTTCCAGCCTTTCACTTTCAGTCTTTATGGATCTTTGTTGGAAAGATGTGTTTCTTGTAAGCAGCAAATAGATGGGTTTTGTTCCTTAACCCAATCAGCCAATCTGTGTCTTTTAACTGGACAGTTCAGGCCATTCACGTTCAATGTGACTAATGATAAGTGGTAACTTTGCCCTGCCATTTGCCAAAGATAAGCTCTAATATATGCCTTGAATTCCCTGTGATCTTTTGCTGTGAGGTTTCCTTCCTTTACCTTCTTTCATATTGATGACCGTGTTTCTGTGTTTCTGTGTGTAACACATCTTTAAGCATCTTTTGCAGGGCTGGACGAGTGGCAACAAATTCTTTCAATTTCTGTTTGTTATGAAAAGTCTTTATTTCACCTTCATTCACAAATGATAGCTTTGCAGGATATAATATTCTGGGCTGGCAGTTTTTCTCTCTTAGTACCTGGGCTATATCTCGCCATTCCCTCCTAGCTTGTAGGGTTTCTGATGAGAAGTCAGCTGTGAGTCTGATTGGAGATCCTCTGAGAGTAATCTGACGTTTCTCTTGCATATTTTAGGATCTTTTCTTTATGTTTCACTGTGGAGAGTTTAATTACAACGTGTCGTGGTGAGGATCTCTTTTGTTCGTGTTTATTAGGGGTTCTGTGAGCTTCCTGTACTAGGATTTCTCTGTCCTTCTCCAAACCTGGGAAATTTTCTGCTAATATCTCACTAAAAAGGCCTTCTAATCCTTTCTCCCGCTCCATGCCTTCAGGAACTCCTAGAACCCGAATGTTGGGTTTTTTAATAGTATCCTGCAGATTCCTGACAATATGTTTTAGATTTCTAATTTCCTCTTCTTTTCTTTGGTCTGACTGTATCCTTTCCTGTTCTCTGTCTTCTAAGTCCGATATTCTCTCTTCTGCTTCACCCATTCTGTTTGTAAGGCTCTCTAATGTGTTTTTCATTTGATCTATTGAATTCTTCACTTCATTATGATTTCTCGTCACTATCACAGTTTCCTGTTGTACTAGTTGTTTCGTTTCATTTTGATTCCTCCTTAATATTTCATTTTCACGAGAGAGATTTTCTATCTTGTCCATTAAGGATTTCTGTAGTTCAAGAATTTGTTTTTGAGAACTTCTTAATGTTCTTATCAATTTTTTGAGATCTGCTTCTTGCATTTCTTCTATCTCATCATCTTCATAATCTTGAATTGGGGTGTCTTTTTCATTTGGTGGCGTCATGGTGACTTCCTTGTTTTTATTACCTCAGTTTTTGCGTTTGTTATTTGGCATATTGGAGATATTTGGTTTCTTCACTGTGGTGCTTTTTCTTGTTATACTATGACTCTAGATTAAGTGGACTGTCTGTTTTTGATGAAGCCTTAGAGGCTTGAGATGGGTGTGGCCTGAGAGCTCTGTTTGGTGTGCCAAAGGTGACACTCCCAGGTTAGGCGTGGTAGATCTCTGTCTTTCTTTCTTTTTTTGATTCAAAAGGGAAGTAATTCCGCACAGCTGAACAAAGTTGGAGGTAGTTAGCAGGCAAATGATATACCCACAGGAGCCAGAGATCAGAAGCTCTTTCCCAAGGACCACACAGGGAATCTGTTCGGCCCTCAGAGTGGGCTCAAATTCTCCTTCAGTCTCCCACTGGGTTGCCAAAGTTACGGAATTGTAGCATCTCTGGAGAGTACTCACGTGAATTCCGTGAGTTCTCTCCCCCACCGTCTCTTTTTTCACAGTCTCAGTTCAGTAGCACCACAGATTTACTAGGTCCTAATCTCCTGTTAATTCGCCCCACCCAGAGTCAGGTTTTTCTGCTAGGCTCAGGGCCGGTGCAGACCTGAGGTCGCTCTGCTTATGACGTATGTCCAAGATGGCGCCTGCTCTTTGTCTTGCTCGCCCTTGAGAGGTGAGCGGAGAGAGAGAAACCCGTGTCCGTATCAGTCACCTTTTTTTTCCTCTCTCTCTCTCTTCCAGTTAGCCTGGTGAACTTTTCCCCCCCAGGGGTCGTTCCCTCTAGTCTCCTCTCTCCGCTTGCCTGCTGGTGTCTCGGGCTGTTGAGGTTCGGCTCACCTCGTGTTCCAGCGCTGGTGTGTTGAGTCTGCCGCTGGTGTCCCGAACTGTGGGCTCCCACGCTCTCCACACAGGTCCACTGTGAATCACACGTTCCGGAAGAGTTTCTTCTGCTGTTTCCTCCCCTACTCTTCCTTGAACCTGCAGTATCTCCACTTTTATTAAACTGTCTCTCCCTGGACTATCAGTGTGCTCCCTTCCTATTCCACCATCTTGCCTCCTCCCCCCCTCCTTTTTTTTTTTTTTTTTTTTTTTAAAGATTTAGGGGCTGGCACTATAGTATAGTGGGTTAAGCTGCCCCCTGCAATGCCAGCATCCCATTTGGGTGCCAGTTTGATTCCAGGCTGGTCAACTTCTGATCCAGCTCCCTGCTAATGCACCTGGGAAAGCAGTGGATGACAGCCCAAGTTCTTGGGCCCCTGCATCTAAAGAAGCTCCTGACTCATGGTTTCAGCCTGGTCTAGCCCTGACTGTTGTGGCCATTTGGGGGAGTGGACCCGCAGATGTAAGAGCTCTCTTTCTCTCTCTCTGTCTCTCCCTCTCTCTCACTCTGTAACTTGGTCTTTCAAATAAGTTACAGAGAAGGAAAGGAGGAGGAGAGAGGGCTGTTCCAACTGCTGGTTCACTCTCCAAATGGCCCTAACAGCTTGGGCTGGGCCAAGCCATAGTCAGGATTCTAGAACTCCATCCAGGTCTCCCATGTGAGTGTTAGGGGCCCAGGCACTTGGGCCGTCTTCTGCTGGCTTCCTTGGTACATTAGCAGGGAACTGGGTGGGAAGTGGAGCAACTACAACTTGAACCAGCACTTATAGGGGATGAGAAATGGGGAGACTCGAAGAGGATAGACAGAGACAGGGAAACATTGCCCTTTTTCTGGTTCACTCCCTAAATGCACATAATATCTATGGCTTGGTCAGGATGAAGCCAAGAGCCAGGAACTTGATCTAGATCTCCCATGTGGGTGGCAGGGGCACACTGCTTGAACCATCATCTGTTATCTCCCAGGATGTCAGTTAGCAGGAAGCTGGAAAGAGGAGTGGAGCCGGGACTTGAACTCTTACACTCCAATATAGGTTGCAGGCATCCTGAGATGTTTCTTACAATTTTTAAACAACAATTCCAAAATATACGGTGCATATATTTTGGTTTGAGTATATTCTTGCAGATTGTGTTATTTTATATACATTAATTTTTATTTACTAGAATTTAGTTCTTGCTTTTTGATTAAACAATTTTGCAGATCCCTTCATGTTGTTCTACAACATGTTTTGTTACTTCTCATCACTGTATGATACTTACTTGGTGTGCATTTGCACATTTTATTCCCTCCTAATTTTCTTCTAAGTCCCTGCCATCCTAAATGAGTTCCTAGCAAAAGTACATTTTTCCATAGACAGTTATGCAATAATTATTTGGGAGATGTATCTCATAATAAATTTACTCTTTCATAACACATGTCATTTTCTTTATATCATTAGTCCTATAGTATCCCAATAAAAGTTAACTTGTGTCTTTGCATCCACTTTGTGCCCATTTAATGGGTATAAAATGATAGTTCATTGTAGATTTAGTTTATGTGCTGAATAATGAAGTTAAGCAGCTATTTGTTGACTTATTCACATTCAATGTTAGTCTAACTTTTCTTTATATTTTCATTATTGTTGCTGGTTTTTCTCTTTTGACTTTGATTTTTCTTGTTGATTCAAAGGAATTTCTCTTAAAATATCCCAAAAATCTCTGATTCTGTGATCTAATAACTTTTGCTGCTTTTACTTTAAAAGTCCTTTGCTTCCTCCAAATCATAAAGGTATTCTCCCACAGTTTTTCCCAACAACTATAGTTTGATAGCTTACATTTAGTTTTTTAAATTAATTTATTTGAAAGGGAGAGAGAGAGACCTCATATCTGCTGGCTTATTCTCCAAATGCCTGCAATGGGTAGGGGTGAGATTGGCTAAATCTTGGAGCTGGAAACTTTGTCCAGGTCTTCCACGTGGATGCCAGGAACCCAGCCAGTGCCACCCATGATCTGCATTAGCAGGAAACTGGAACCAGGAGCTGAAGCAGGGTTTTCAACCTTGGTATTCTCATATGTCTTAATCATAGGCAAATACCTGCCCCTATATTCGGATTTTTAATCCCCCTTCCTGTACTTTTGGCTTTTTTCTAGTTTTATTTTGCCATAGAGTAAGCCAGTATTTCTAGTACTATCTATTATGCAATGAAATATTTAACATATTTTCAAATTTACTCATAGAGATAATTTCTTTTTACTTCTGGAGAAAGGAAAGCTTTTTTTAGTGTCATAATGCCCTTCTCATAATAGAGATTCAGGCAACTTTTTTAATGAATGCAAGTGGTATTTTCATCTGTTTTGGATCTTTGCAGAAATGCTTTTACTATGTATGTGTGTGTGTTGTGTGTGTGTATGTAAAGGCCTGTCTCCTTTGTTCTTACTGCCTTAACCTACAGTTCTCAGTGGAACTGACATGGAATTTTTTTTTTTTTAAGATTCATGTATTTATTTAAAAGGCAGAGTCACAGAGAGGCAGAGGCAGAGAGAGAGAGAGAGAGGACTTCCATCTGCTGGTTCACTTCCTAAATGGCCGCAATGGCCAGAGCTGCACAGATCTAAAGCCAGGAGCCAGGAGCTTCTTCTGGCTCTCCCACATAAGTGCAGGGGCCCAAGGACTTAGGCCATCTTCTACTGCTTTCCTAGGCCATAGCAGAGAGCTAGATTGGAAATGGAGCAGCCAGGACATGAACCAGCGCCTACATGGGATGTCTGCATGTCAGGAGGTGGCTTTACCCACTGTGCCACAGCACCAGCCCCACGGACATATAATTTTACGTTGAGTATTTTAGAAAGCTTTTCTTTGTTCTTGCAATTAATATACAACTATCAATATAAATTTACATGATTATGTCAGTTTAATGAGAAACTAAAATTAAAATGAAACTCTTATTAACATAATTTATTTGGATTGGTAAATTACATGCATTTGAAACAAAAGGCATTCATTCATAGGCCTTTTGTTCTACAAACCCAAAGATAAGAGTATACATTTAAGGGTTTTTATCATAGCATTAAATGATTTTTGTAGATTTCTTTTCCTCTAAATGACGACTGCCAAGTTGATGTTTTTGAAGCATGAACCAGAACTGAAATGAAGCTGTAGATTTGGAAATGTGTCCCTACTTCTCTTAGGGCAGACTCCTCAATCAGTCTCTGGAGTGTCATCCAAGATACCTGACACTATTTTGGGGGATGATCCAGTAGAGAAAGATGGACATGAGTGAGTGCTTAACTGATTGGATGGTTCACTCCAGTGTAAATAAGCTGCTTGCTTTGTCTTATCTAGTTAGGCCCTGGGTTTTCTTGAATTTCATTCAAATGGAATGGTATTGGATTTCCTTTTATTAATGCAGATGCAAGTGTGTTTAGAGAAGGTTTCTATTATTGCTAATAATATTCTTATTACTTGAGTTTTCTTCTCCTCCATTTGCTAAATCCTGTAATTTGGGGGAGATCATCTGAATTTGACAGCACTGTGGCATGGGCAAGTATATTCATCTAACTTCATAAGAGAAGCCCTGAAGAATTTTTAAGAACCCAGTTAACAGTGTTTCACTTTTATAATTTTGTAACTTTTGTAGACAAGTGCTGTATAGTGTTTTTATTAAGAAGTTCCACATTTTGGAGTTTACATTCCTTCAGTTTTTGGTAGAAGATCAAAGAGCTGATGGTTGTCTGAGCTAGAAGATTTCATACTTGCCATAAATATCACAGAAGTTATATAATCTAAGAGGTAAGGACCAACACTTGTGAAAATGCAATGTTGCATTCGACTCATGGGTGGATTCTGCATTATCAGAATGTTTTTGAAATCTCAATATAATTTCTTTGTTGTGATTGAGACTGTTGCATACCTTGGAGTCTGATGCATACATTGAATTCCAGCTCTGTTATTTCTTGTTTTGAAAAGTTTACAAAGTTATAGTTCAAAACTATGCCCTCATGAGTAAAATGCCCTTATCTCAAAGTGTGCAAGGGGGCATGCGAAGTGGGTATGTATTGTTCTTATCTAGTTAGGCCCTGGGATTTCTTTATTCTCTCTTCTACCTCCATCCCCAGATTCTTACATATGGACAACTAAGTTGAACTTTAACCGTAAGGAAAACACAGTGCTTATCTTTAGGCGGCATAGCACTTAATATGTTTTTAATTATCTGCCTATGACTGATGGCAAAAGGTGAAGGCCCATACTTCTTTAGAGAAGTAAAATAATTTGCCTTTATTTACATTGATCTTGTAATCTCTGTTCTTTTGTGGTGGTTGCTAATTATATCAGTGTCAAACTAATTATGGTAAAGTAACAGAAGTTAAATTACCCAGTGATTTAGGAGAATGCAGTATGTCATGAGCCATACAGAATGGCTGTTCTTTTGGAAGCACATTTCGAGTTCTCCACTGTCTATGTAAAACGACAGACTCTCCATTGCATTTCCTTGAATGAAATTGAAGAGTTTTTCTCACCACATTGTGGTGACCCACCAAATGAAATGTTACTTTCATGGCCATTCACAGCACCGGCTTTGTAGATAACATTGAAGGAATTTGAAGGAAGAAGAGCATTTTGTTTTAACTATGAGAACTGGTTTTCTTTCTAAAGATTTATTTATTTATTTGAAAGGTGGATTACAGGAGACAGAGGGAGAGAGAGAGAGAGTCTCCTATCTGCTAGTTCACTTCCCAAATGGCCACAATGGCTGGAGCTAGGCCTATCCAAAGCTGGGATCCAGGAGCTTCTTCTGGGTCTTCCGTGGAGGTGCAGGGGCCCAAGGTTTTGGGCCATCTTCCATTGCTTTCCCAAGCCATAGCAGAGAGCTGGATTGGAAGTGGAACAGCCAGAACTTGAACCAATGCCCATATGGGATGCCAGCACTGCAGGCGGCTGCTTTAGCCATTATGCCACCCCCAAGAACTGTTTTTATCTGCAAAAAAACTGTACATCATTTAGACCATGAAAACCATTCTTTCAAAATTAATGTTGCAAGCCATTTCTGACAATGGAATAGGAAAAATTAGGACTCATGCAGCACAGATGACATGTTAAGAAAACTCACAGAAGTGTAACCCAACTTCGATCACAGATACTCCTATCATGGCTCCCCACCCCATTCTAAAATGTAGCATTTTCTTACCACCAAATTTTCAGTTTTGTAATATTAATGGTGTGCCCAAGAGGTGGTGTGAAATTTTGGATGTTACTTATGGATGAAACTATGAATTACTCTATGGGTGTTAGACACCCATCATTCCAAGAACATTTATTGAATATACACTGTAGACCAGGAACTGTGTTAGGTGCTAAAGCCATTTCCGCAGACAAAAGCAGAGCTGGATCATTTGACACTATGTTGGGCTTCTGCTTTTTCTTTGGGTGACTGCTAAGTGCCTGTTGAAATACAGTAACTTTAAAATGAGTTATGTATAAAATAAAATAACAAGAAAAATTTCCATTTGTATCTGCAACTGCTTTCTCTGTGGTATAGAACTTGAAGAGTGGCCGGCGCCGCGGCTCACTAGGCTAATCCTTCGCCTTGCGGCGCCGGCACACTGGATTCTAGTCCCAGTCGGGGCGCCAGATTCTGTCCCGGTAGTCCCTCTTCCAGGCCAGCTCTCTGCTGTGGCCAGGGAGTGCAGTGGAGGATGGCTCAAGTCCTTGGGCCCTGCACCCCATGGGAGACCAGGAGAAGCACCTGGCTCCTGCCATCAGATCAGCGTGATGCGCTGGCCGCAGCGCGCCGGCCGCGGCGGCCATTGGAGGGTGAACCAACGGCAAAGGAAGACCTTTCTCTCTGTCTCTCTCTCTCTCACTGTCCACTCTGCCTGTCAAAAAAAAAAAAAAAATGAAAAAGAACTTGAAGAGTTTGCTGAAAACTGGGATAGGTTTGTGTATGTGAAATTGAAGAAATTGTTGATGACCTGTATAGGAAAAGATGACTTTGTAGTTCTCCTGAAGATCAAGTGAATAAAGTTGGGGTAAGAGTAGGAGAGAAAAGAACAAGAAAGTGAGATTAAATGTGCACCCCAGTTTATGAGATTTTATGCATCTCAGCCTGTAGCTCTCTTGTGTTGAGATTCTGCACATCTCAGCTAGGAGTCCCCTTTGCCAACCATCTGACCACTACATTCTTATTTACAAATTCTCATTTGCTAGAAAGGGGATTCTCCTAATAAATGCAAGGTCTGTGCCTCATTGATTCTTCTTACCTGAAGTTCTACCTGTAATCTGACCCCTTTGAGCAGGAAGTGTGAAGGAATTCCCACCAAGGCCTGTGTTTTAGCCTCAGGCTGAACCTGCTTGATCCTCAAGCAAAAAAATAAACAAAGCAAAGCTCTCTGATGAAAGGAAATATGTAGTGTTTCCTTCCACAAAATGTATTTACCCACTATGGTACAGGGGCTTTGCCAAGCTTCACACAGTTTCTTTGTTCAGATTTTGCTTCATGAGGGAAAGATCTTCTCCAACGCTATACTGATAATTGGCAGAACATGACATCAAATGAGTAAAACTACACCATGCAAACTGTAAAGCAGTGTTTTAGTAAAGCCAAATGTATTGAGTGCATGTCTCCAAAATAGAAAATAGAGAAAGGGAAAATGGAGAAGACATAATCAAAGAAATAATAAAAGAAAATTTATAATATCAGTCTGCCAGCACATTTTTAACAATTAAACATTGAAGACAGAATATTATGAAAATTCATAATACTAGGTTTAAAGTGAAAGTCCTAGACTTTATAGAGAGAAAAATGGAATCACATCCTAATCATAAGAACTTATCTTTGGACATTTCAATAGTACTCTGGAAATCAGAAGAAATTATAGTAATGCATTCATATTCTGAAGGAAAAATGATCTTACCTTCTGGATTGCCACAATTATGTAAAAGTTAAAGTAGATGAGTGATTCTAATTTTCCCATAGTTAATTTTAGAAAAGGTTTAGATTTGACTTCAGGCTACTACTCTAAGTTATTGATTTTGAAAAAAGGCACAAATGACCTGTGATTATGAATAACGTTTATGTATTTTTACTGTGTGTACAGTGTCACTATATAGGCAAGGAGAGAAATTGTTATGGGAGGTTGAATAATAATTTCAGTGGTAGCGTTTAATAGAAGTTCCAATTTCAACTGAAGTTCTTTCTGGAAATCCATGTAAGCCAATCATTTTTCTTTTCAGAGTTAATTATGATGCTCTATTTTTCTGAATGAGTTGGAAGAGATTAATAGATAAGAAAGAAGGTATGTAAGTAGTTTCCTAATAAGATCTGATGAAGCGAACTTCGAATCCCCTGATCTTTTATCATCAGCAGACTTTTTACCTGAAAGCATAGAGAGACCCCGTTGTGATTTATTCTTTTGTCCTGTAACACTTTTTCATAGCTTGGACATGGACAATAGCATTCATACTGTTAAACTGGCATGGAACCTAATTATGGCTTTTTTATCCAAAGCTCAGATAATCTCAAAGCTCTTTAAGAAGATTATTACCTTAATCTACCTGTTAAATTCTTCAGTACACTTAGGAGGGCTGCGGCATCAACTGCAAAAGATTGCAAGAGAGATCTCAAGTTTGGGAAGATGGGGGGAGTGAGTAAAATAAGCACTGATTTAGAGTCTGGGACCCAGCCATCCTACTAGCTTTGAGCAATCCACCTCATCTCTTTGGAGGGCCATTGTCTAATCAGAACAATAAGGGCAATGGGACAAGTGGTCTATAATGTGCATATTGAATCTAAATTTCTTTGGTTGTATTTTCTTCCATAGTCTGAATTTTAATGTATTTTGCTTTGGTGGGGATCTGTTAGTGTGTGTTGTAGTGTATAGGACTTAAGTGGGGGAGTGAAAAGAGCAGACATAGGAAAAATTCCACGTACATGCTGGTAGATTGTGGATCTTGTTCTTAAGAGCTATATGGCATTAGTTGGGTCATTCCATGGCTCTGAGATTTAGCTTCCCATGCCATCAATGGGGGGATACAGTAAATACCTTTCAATATTTTTTTTAAAAATTGCTGAGAAGATATCTAAAGGAACTTGCATAATAAAAATAGTCAATGAATAGCAACTGTTATTTGTGTGATGCTTTCTAACCTAAGAACCAGTACATGAATTTAAACATGCAAGAAATCTCATTTTAAGATAAAGAATTAGTGAAAGCTGGACAGTATTGAAAATTATTTGTAAAATTCTCCTTTGACCAGCCATTTATTTCAGCATTCACTGCATTGCCTTGCTGTCATGGTAAATTAAAATGTGTTCATTTAGGTTTACAGAATCAGAAGCATTATGTGAAAATACCAGTGATCATTGTGTCAATGATTTTTCCCAATCTTCTGCTTTTTTGGCTGAATACATATTGTGAAGCATTCAAGTATTAATTCCCAAGGAAAGTATGACATATGAATGAGAACTGTAAGCTCAAACTTGTGATGGTGAAGTTTTGAGTTTGATGGCCTTTTATCCTTGCAATTTTCACATGCATCCACTTAGTCTGCAGTTGTAATATGGAATATGGAAGGCAGTCTCCTGCCAATTGGTTTATTTTTAAAAGGAAAGAACTTGGCCTGGTGGCCACCTTTCTTTTCTGAAGTCAGTGGTAGTAAACCATCGCCGTCTATTTCGCTCTCCCATACAGCCAAATTTCCAATATGCCCTGGTTTTGTGCCTTAGTAATCGTTTAAGCTTTGACATGCATTTCTTGAGGGTGTTCTGACATGTTTTCAAGTTCATTTTCTGCAGGAAGCATTCTATGATGAATAATTTAGCTGGACAACTATTTACTAAAGAGAAAAACACAAGGGATGAAAAATCTACACAAACTTTTTTTCCCAGAGATAAATAACAGGAGCACCTACTCTTTTGGCAAATGGTGTGATTATTGCTTTCCTGGCTACCAAAGAAAACTGGGATATGCTAATGCTTCAAGATTAACTGCTGAAGATAAATCTTAACAATTGACACCTGAGTAAAAAGGGGGGTTAAATATCTTCAAGAGGTCAAACATGATTACAGCAGAAAAAAAGGGGAAAATTATCTTTGAATCATGAGGCCACTTTTGCTGAAAAACAGAGGGCAATGGTATTTGCCAGGTCTTTTTTTTTTTTTTTTTTTTTTTTTCCTCCTTAAGGGCAAGGGTTGCAGAGTCAGTCTGAATGTGAATGCTGGCTGCAACTAACAACTGCATGACCTTGGGCAAGGAAATACATTCCCCAGCCTCATTTTCCTTGCCTGTGATACAGGATCATACCCCCTACCTCGGCTGCCTCGGAAAACTGCTATGTAGTCAACTGTAATTGCATCTGGGAAAGCCTATTGTAAACTCGAACGGACTAGGAAATGTCAGAAACGATGATAAAGCTGTTGTCCCTTCAGCTGCAGTGCCAGCTGCGGGGATCCAAAAGGGGCTGAGGATTGGTTGAATGTTGCCCTCAGAAGCGAAGGGAAACCATTTCTGATGGCATTGGTCTCCACAGAAAATCTGCTTCTCAGTGCCTGCTCAGTTCAGTGAACACTGTTTAGCATCTGCCCTGCGTGTGGCACCGAGCGAGTGCTGTCTGTGTGCTCTGAGTCTGTCTCAGTCAGTACCATCCACTGGGTGCCTTACAAACAAGGGAAACTTGCTTCTCCCAGTTCTGGAGTTTGGGACTTCTGAGATTAAGGTGCTTACACTGCCCAGTTGATGGGAGCGCCCCCTTCTGGCTTACAGATTGCTGCCTCTGCCATGCTTCCTATGTTGGAGGGAGTGAAGGAGTGCGCTCAGGCCCCTTTTTATAAGGACACAGATCCCATTTATGAGGATGTTACCCTCGTTACCTAACGATCTCCAAAATGCCTTACCTCCTGATACCAGCTTATTAGGATGTATTTTCTCAGCAGACAGATTTGGGAGGAACATAAATAATCAGTCCACTGAAGGATTCAAGTTGCTTTGTGATCCCTGAGTTTCCAAAAATCTGGCTCTTAATACAGCTTCACCCAGAAAAGCATTTGAATTTGGGAATTTATCTCACCATAAGTTAATAACAACAACAACAATAATATAATAAGGGTTAATTATTCTTAAGCCAAACCTTCATATAACTCCTCGAAATTTCAGATCAGAACCTAAATGTCAGTCTCTCTGTTGTCTGAGTCTTAGATATTAATAATGGAATATAGTGAGATTTGAGACTGTCCATTCAGATTTGCCCCGGTTCTTTTTTTTTTTTTTAGGGTCATTTATTTTTTTTTAACTTTTATTTAATGAATATAAATTTCCAAAGTACAGCATATGGATTACAATGGCTTCCCCCCCATAACGTCCCTCCCACCCGCAACCCTCCACTTTCCCACTCCCTCTCCCCTTCCATTCACATCAAGATTCATTTTCGATTCTCTTTATATACAGAAGATCAGTTTAGCATACATGAAGTAAAGATTTCAACAGTTTGCTCCCACACAGAAACATAAAGTGAAAAATACTGTTTGAGTACTAGTTATAGCATTAAATCTCAGTGTACAGCACACTAAGGACAGAGATCCTACATGAGGAGTAAGTGCACAGTGACTCCTGTTGTTGACTTAACAAATTGACACTCTTGTTTATGGCATCAGTAATCACCCTAGGCTCTTGTCATGAGCTGCCAAGGCTATGGAAGCCCCCTGAGTTCACTGACTCTGATCATATTTAGACAAGGCCATGGTCAAAGTGGAAGTTCTCTCCTCCCTTCAGACCCGTTCTTTCCACTGGGATCTCACTCGCAGAGATCTTTCATTTAGGTTTGTTTTTTTTTTTCCCCAGAGTGTCTTGGCTTTCCATGCCTGAAATACTCTCATGGGCTTTTCAGTCGGATCCACATGCCTTAAGGGCTGATTCTGAGGCCAGAGTGCTGTTTAGGACATCTGCCATTCTATGGGTCTGCTGTGTATCTCACTTCCCATGTTGGATCGTTCTCTCCCTTTTTTATTCTGTCAGCTAGTATTTGCACACACTATTCTTGTTTATGTGATCCCGGTTCTTATTCTGATAATCAGTGTGGGTTTTCTCTTCTGTCACTGCTGCCTGCTCATTTTCCTTCTACAAACTTTCCCTTTCCTACAATGATTTTTTCTTGGACACATCCAGTAGCAATAGTAATAAGAATGATAATAGGCCGGCCGCGCGGCTCACTAGGCTAATCCTCTGCCTTGTGGCGCCGGCACACCGGGTTCTAGTCCAGGTCGGGGCGCCAGATTCTGTCCCGGTTGCCTCTCTCCCAGGCCAGCTCTCTCTGTGGCTAGGGAGTGCAGTGGAGGATGGCCGGAGTACTTGGGCCCTGCACCCCGTGGGAGACCAGTACCTGGCTCCTGCCATCAGATCAGCGCGGTGCACCGGCCGCAGCGCACCAGCCGCGGCGGCCATTGGAGGGTGAACCAACAGCAAGGGAAGAACTTTCTCTGTCTCTCTCTCTCACTGTCCACTCTGCCTGTCAAAAAAAAAAAAAAAAAAAAAAAAAAAAAAAAGGAATGATAATAATCATTATAGTAGTGGTCATGACAGCAAAGATACCATTTATTTTGTTCTATCAATGTTTCACTCACTCTTATTTTCTGATTTTATGCTTTGTTTTACTATGAAAATCTTGGTGGAATCATCTTTGATAGTTTATCTTCCTTGTTTTACTTTGAATTCTCTTTTAATCCTTTGCAAATGATCCCTTTACCCATGCACTAAAACTACCGACCCGACAGGCATCAGGGGCTGCATGTAACCAAATCCTCCAGCTTTTTCATACTTCTTAATCTGCTGTGACTTTCCAGTGCCATTAGACTTCTTTGGAGTAAATCCTCTGATTTTTGAAGTCCTGTTTACCTTACCATCTATTGCCTCTACTGCATTTCTGAGAGCTTCTCTGTGGTCTCCTCTCATGGCTGCTACTCCTGCTTCCTGCTCCTCTGTGCATTCTGCTCCATCCATCCCCCTGTGACTCCCCAGTTTCAGCCTCTTATCCCTTCTGTCCAAGGTGCTGAGCTGGCTCCTCTGAGAGGTGCAGGGAGCAGCGGTTATGGGACACTCTGCCTGTCTGTCTGCTTCAAAATCCCTCTCTCCCTTTCTAGTCTGACTAACCATGAGCACATAAAGTAGATTTTAGCCTTCTCATTGTTAAGGTGAGGGTGATAGTAGCATCTACGTTATGGGGTTTATAAGAGGGGTTAATATGCTACCATAAGTAAATGTGCTTAAAGTAATTCCTGGCCAGGGAGCAGGCCTTGTGGTGCAGCAAGTTAAGCTGTCCACTTGGGACACCTGCATGCCATTTTGGTAACCTGGCTCCTGGTTTCAGCCTGGCCCAGCCCTGGCTGTTGTGGACATTTAGGGAGTGAACCAGCAAAAGGAAGATATTCTCCCTCTCTTTCTCCCTCTCTCTCATGACTCTTCTCTCCTACCCTCCCTCTCCCTTCCACCCCCTTTTTTGGTCACTCTTTCCTTCAAACAAATTGATAAATCTGAGAAATATTACTGTCCCATGGTAAGTGCTACTCAAGTATTGCAATGATTATTATTGCTTTAATATTAGTCATTATGATAATAATTTAATATTGTTTCCCTACTGTTGGATTGCTTGTTCCCAGTACATTCTGCATATAGCAGCCAAATTACCCTAAGACACAGCTTTGTTTGCTTCTAAACTGTTTCATGTTTATGTTTGTAATTTATACAAGGGAACTCCAAAAAGTTTGCAGAAAAACAGAATTAAAAAGGTAACATTATTTTTGTGCAGAAACATTTTGAAATCCATGTTTTTTTAATAATACGCATTTTCTGTGAAGTTCTAGTATACATGGATTTCAAATTTTTTGCAGCAAAATAAATGTATCGTCTAATGCTTTTTGAACAATCTTTGTGTATGCTAACAATTTTAATGAGTCTCATCCTGGTGTTCAAGGCCCTCCAGTGGTCTGGTCTGCTTTCTAGGCTTATCTATAACTTTCAGTATCATATTCAGTACTGAAGTTTCCTTTCCCCACTGTGCTTTTCTTCTATTTCCATTAGGATTGCACCTGCCATTCATAAGACCCAGAACAAAGGCTACTAGTCCCTTGGTGTCTTTTGTAATCCTTTCTAATCAAGCATAAGTCTATCCTCTCAGAAGCCATTAAGTAAAGGTCTTTATTACTAGACTTCTCTGCCCCTATGTCTTTCTATCTGCTATTTTAGTTATTCATGTACATGTTGTTACCTTTCCTCTTGGATTTTAAGCTCCTTGGGGAGGAGCCTGTGCCTTTGTGTAGCCTTCCAGCTCCCAGCATAACACATCTTATCCAGTAGGCAGAGACTCAGTGAAGGGCTGCTGAATTCATATGGAGTTGAAATTCTCATCCTTTCTTGCTTGTTTTTCCCAGCAGCATAGGCTGTGCATAGGCCACTGCCTCAGTTGGTTCCAATGAATGGAGGGCATTTCTGCACATTCCCCATATTTTGAGTTTCAGAGGTTGTCAATAACTACAGTTCTTGGCTCATAGTTGTAAACTTATGTGGAATATTTGAGTGAAGGAGAAAAACATTTGCTGAATGAAAAAGAAAAAACAAATAACCACACCCTGTCCCACTTGTCTGCCAGAAATGGAAAACAATTGTAAATAGACATTTTGGAGAGGAAAAACACAACCCACACTTGCTTCTGAATGGTGCCATGGAATAGTCCATGTCTCGAGTTGAGAGGCATGCCTGTGTTTACTACGGACACTGAGCAAAATATTGAAAACTGCTGTTTGCCATACATTCGTTGATCTTGCCATACATTCTTTGATCTTTCTTTTTTTAAGGTTTATTTTACTTACTTGAAAGGCAGAGTTACAGAGAGGCAGAGGCAGAGGCAGAGAGAGAGAGAGAGAGGTCTTCCATCCGCTGGTTCAATCCCCAGATGGCCACAACAGCAGGAGCTGCGCCAATCCAAAGCCACGAGCCAGGAGCTTCTTCCAGGTCTCCCATGTAGGTGCTGGAGCTAAAATGTCTGGCACATCTTCTACTTCTTTCCCAGGCCTTAGCAGAGAGCTAGATTGGAAGTGCAGCACCCAGGACTCGAACCGGTGCCCATATGGGATGCCAGCACTGCAGGTGATGGCCTTACCCGCTATGCCATAGCTCTGGCCCTTTGTTGATCTTTCTGAAAGCACCTTTGTTTCTTTCTTTTGACTAGTCACATTTTAAGCGTGTATTTGTGTGTGTGTATAATTTACATTGTACAAGTTTTATATATTTACTTTATATTGTTTTAGGAACATAGTGGCACTTCCTGCCACCATCCCTCCCACCCATGCTCCAACCCTTCCTCCTCCTCCCTCTTGGATTCCCACTCTTAATTTTTATAATGATCTTTTTTCAGTAGTAGACTTAATGACCGTGTAGTTAACTCTACCCTAAGCAAAAGAGTTCAGCAAATAGTATGAAGAGGAAACAAAACAAAACACTGTTCCTCAACAAAAGGGCTATAAACAATGATTGCCTCTCAAAATGTCTGTTTCACTCCAATACATATATTTCAGGTACTCTTAGGTACCTCCGATAAGGGAAAACATATGATATCTGTCTTTTGGGGACTGGCTTATTTCACTAAATGTAATGATTACCAGTCACGACCATCTTGTTGCAAAAGACAGTATTTCATCTTTTTTTTTTTTTTTACATCAAAGTAGTACCCTGTAGTGTATATATACCATAATTTCTTTATCTACTCATCAGTTGATGGACGTCTGGGTTGATTCCTTATCTTAGCTATTGTGAATTGTGCTGCAGTAAACTTCGTAGATATTTCTTTCATATACTGATATCTTTTGGTTTGGGTGAATTCCCAGGAGTGGGATGGCAGAATTGTATGGTAGGTCTAAATTCAGATTTCTGAGATATCTCCATACTGTCATCCACAGTGGTTGCATTCCCACCAACAGTATACCAGGGTACCATTTTTCCCACATCTTTGTCTGCATTTATCATTTGTTGATTTCTGTATGTGGGTAATTCTAACTGGAGTGAGGTGAAACCTCATTGTGATTTTGATTTGCATTTCCCTGATGGCTAGTGATCCTGAGCATTTTCTCAAGTGTCTGTTGGTCATTTGAATTTCCTCTCTTGAAAAATGCCTGTTCAAGTTCTTTTCCCATTTCTTAACTGGATTGTTTTGTTGTTGTTGAATTTCTTGAGTTCTTTATAGATCTTGGATGTTAACCCTTTATCAGTTGTGTAGTTTCCAAATACTTTTCTCCCATTCTGTTGGTTATCTCTTTACTTTCCTGAGAGTTTCTTTTGCAGTGCGGGAGCTTCTCAGCTGATGTAATCCTGTTTGTCAATGTTGGCTTTGACTGCCTGTGTTTCTGGGGTCTTTTCCAAGAAGTCTTTGCCTATGGCAATGTCTTGCAGAGTTTCCCCAATGTTCTCTAATGATTTAATGGGATTGGGTCATAGATTTAGGTCTTTGATCCATTTTGAATGGATTTTTGTGAAAAGTGTTAGGTAGGGATCTATTTTCATACCTCTGCAAGTGGAGATCCAGTTTCCCCAGCACCGTTTGTTGCTCCAGGGATTGATTTTAGCTCCTTTGTCAAAGGTAAGTTGTTTGTAGATGCATGGATTGATTTCTGGAGTTTCTATTCTGTTCTATTGGTCTACTAGTCTGTTTTTTTTTTTTTCCCAATACCAGGCTGTTTTGATTATAACTGCTCTGTCATATGTCTTGAAATCGGGTATTGTGATGCCCCCGGCTTTGTTTTGGTTGTATAAGACTGCTTTAGTTATTCAGGGTCTCTTGTGCTTCCATATGTATTCTAGCATATTTTTTTCTAGATCTTCAAGAATGTCATTGGTATTTTGATTGGGATCACATTGAATCTGTAAATTGCTTTTGGTAGTATGGATACTTTGATGATGTTGATTCTTCTACTCCATGAACATGAAAGATTTTTCCATTTTTAAATGTCTTCTATTTCCTTATTTAGTGTTTTGCAATTTTTATCATAGAGTTCTTTGACATCCTTGGTTAAATTTATTCCAAGGTATTTGATTCTTTTTGGAGCTATTGTGGATGGGACTGATCTTAAAAGTTCTTTCTCAGCTATGACCTTGTCTGTATATACAAAGGCTATTGATTTTTTTTATGTTGATTGTATATCCTGCCACTTTACCAAACTCTTTTATGAGTTCCAATAGTCTCTTAGTGGAGTTTTTTGGATTCCCTACATAAAGGATCATGTCATCTGCAAATAGGGATAGTTTGATTTCCTCCTTTCCAATTTGTATCACTTTGATTTCTTTTTATTGCCTAATGGCTCTGGCTAAAACTTCCAGTACTATATTAAATAGCAATGGTGAGAGTGGGCATCCATGTCTGGTTCCAGATCGTTCACTAGGATGCAGGCCAAGATGCCTTGATTATATTGAGGAATGTACCATCTATACCTAGTTTGCTTAAGGTTTTCATCATGAAAGGATGTTTTATTTTATAAAATGCTTTCTGTGCATCTATTGAGAATTCATGTGGGTTTTGTTCTTTAGTTTATCAATTTGCTGTATTACATTTATTGATTTCTGAATGTTGAATGATCCCTGTATATTAGGAATAAGTCCCACTTGTTCAGGTGAAAGATCTTTCTGATATGTTGTTGGGTTCAAATAGCTAATATTTTATTGAGGATTTTTGTGTGTGTATTCATCAGGGATATTGGTTGATAGTTCTCTTTCTCTGTTGCATCTTTTTCTAGCTTAGGAATTAAGGTGATGCAGACTTCATAGAAGGTGTTTGGTAGGTTTCTGTCCCTTTCAGTTGTTTTGAATAGCTTGAGAAGATTTGAAATTAGTTCTTTTTTAAATGTCTGGTAGAATTCAGCAGAGAAGCCATCCAGTCCTGGGCTTTTCTTTTTTGAGAAGGTCTTTATTAGTAATTCAGTTTCTGTCTTAATTATTGGTTTGTTTAGATTTTCTGTGTCTTTATGACTCAATTTTGGTAGATTGTATGTGCCTAGGAATCTGTCCATTTCTTCTAGGTTTCCCATTCTGTTGGTATACAGCTCTTTGTTATAATTCCTGATGATTCTTTTTAGTTCTGTGGTATCCATTGTTATATCTCTGATTTTATTAATTTTGGTCTTCTCCCTCTTTTTTTGGTTAGTTGTGCCAATGGTGTATCAATTTTGTTTATTTTTTTTAAAAAAAAGCTCTTCATTTTACTGATTTATATATATAAATATGTATGTATATTTATACATACTACTACTAATTTTAGGTTTGGTTTGTTGTTGTTTTTCTAAATCCTTGGGATGCATTGATAGTTCATTTATTTGGTATCTTTCCAATTTCTTCATGTAGGGACCAAATGCTATAAACTTCCCTCTTAACATTGCTTTTGCTGTATCCCATCAGTTTTGATATAATGTATTGTTGCCTTATTTGTTTCTAGAAATTTTCTGATTTCTTTTTTGATTTCTTCTATGACCCACTGTTCATTGAGGAGCATGTTGTTCACTCTCCATACATTTCCATACGATCTGGAGGTTCTTGAATTGTTGATTTCCAGCTTTATTCCATTGTGGTTAGGGAAGATGCATGTTATTATTTCAGGTTTTTGGGTTTTCTGAGACTGGCTTTATGGCCTAGCATATGGTCTATCCTAGAGAAAGTTCCATGCACTGATGAGAATAATGTGTATTCTGCCACTGTGGGGTGGAAGGTTCTGTAGATATCTGTTAAGTCCATTTGTTTTTTAGTGTCAATTAACTCTGTTGTTTCCTTGATGATTTTCTGTCTGGTTGATCTGTCCGTTGCTTGAAAGTGTGGTATTGAAGTCCTCCGTTACTATTGTATTGGAGTCTATGTCTCCCTTTAGATCCATTAACATTTCTTTTAAATAGCCAGGTGCCCTATAATTAGGTGCATATAAATTTATTATAGTCACACCTTCCTGTTGAATTGATCCCTTAATCATTACATAGTGCCCTGCTTTGTCTCTTTCAACAGTTTTTATGTTAAAGTCTCCTTTGTCTGATATTAAAATTGCAAAACCAGCTCTTTTGTGGTTTCTGTTAGTATGGACTATCTTTTTCCCTCCTTTCACTTTCAGTCTACATATACCTTTGTGAGATGTGTTTCTTGTGGGCAGCAAATAGATTGGTCCTGTTTTATAATTCGTTTAGCCAGTCTGTATCTTTTTACTGGAGAGTTGATGCTATTTACATTCAGGGTGACTATTGATAAGTAATGACTTGATGCCAGCACCGTGGCTCACTAGGCTAATCCTCTGTCTTGCGGTGCCGGCACACCAGGTTCTAGTCCCGGTTGGGGCGCCGGATTCTGTCCCGGTTGCCCCTCTTCCAGGCCAGCTCTCTGCTGTGGCCTGGGAGTGCAGTGGAGGATGGCCCGAGTACTTGGGCCCTGCACCCCATGGAAGATCAGGATAAGTACCTGGCTCCTGCCATTGGATCAGCGCGGTGTGCCAGCCGCAGCGCGCCGGCCGCGGCAGCCATTGGAGGGTGAACCAGCGGCAAAGGAAGATCTTTCTCTCTGTCTCTCTCTCTCACTGTCCACTCTGCCTGTCAAAAAATAAAAATCAAAGATAAGTAATGACTTGGCCCTCATATTTTCCCATAAGTATTCCTATTGTTTACTTTGGATTTCTTTTGTTCTTCTACTGGGGGATTTTTTTCCCTTCTAGTTCTTTCATAATAATGGCTATCTTTCTGTGTTTGTGTAGGCTGGGTGAGTGGCAACAAATTCTTTCAATTTCTATTTGTTGTGGAAGATCTTTATTTCACCTTCATTCTTTTTTTTTTTTTTTTTTTTTTTTTTTTTTTTTTGACAAGCAGAGTTAGACAGTGAGAGAGACAGACAGAAAGGTCTTCCTTCCGATGGTTCATCACACAAATGGCTGCTATGGCTGGCACGCTGCGCCGATCCGAAGCCAGGAGCCAGGTGCTTCTTCCTGGTCTCCCATGATGGTGCAGGGCCCAAGCACTTGGGCCATCCTCCACTGACTTCCTGGGCTACAGCAGAGAGCTGGACTGGAAGAGGAGCAACCGGGACAGAACTGGCGCCCCAACCGCGACTAGAACCCGGGGTGCCAGTGCCACAGGCAGAGGATTAGCCTAGTGAGCCACGGCGCCAGCTGCTCTCCTGTTATACGCATGTTCATCACAAATCCACATTTCCAGCCTCTCTTGAAATATTTGAAGATCTGACAACACTGGACCTGCATTGCTACAGAAACCTGGAACGGAATTGAATGGCTGTCCCAAGTGCAAGAATCCTGCAGTCTGCCCTGCCACTCTCAATTTAAAGCTGGCTTAGTTTCTGTGTCCACACAGCACCCCGTCCTGCACTTGCTCTTCCCAGCCAAGCTGTTGCTTTCCTTCTTACTTATTCATTTAGGGGAATGAGCCCACTCTCCCCTCTGCCCTTCTCTGACTCTCCCTAGCACACAACTTGCATCCTAAGAAAAGCTGCAGATAGCTCCTCATCTCAGTGGCTCCACAGAGCTGGAGGAGTCCTTCCCTGAAGGCCTGGCCCCACAAGGCAGTGGTCTTGGTCCAGTGTCCTCACAGACCAGCTGGGCTTCAGTGCTGCCTCCTCTGTTTCGGTTGTGAGCTGCTCCCTGCTCCTGACCATGGGCTTGCCACCTGCCCCCAGCAGTGACTTTGATTGTTTCCTAAGTAGAAATTGATCAGTGTGGGATTTAGAGATTTTCAAAGGTGGCTTTGTTTCTATCGAAAATTGGACCAGGTTGGGATCTTCATTAATAGGCACTGTGTGGCCATCAGGGTTAATGAGGCGGATCAGACCAGCCCTGACACTAAATAAAGGCCAATTAACTCTAGTCACTGTGGGCCTGGGTTCTTTCTGACAGTACAGCCTCTCTTAGGAGGATTTCCAAGCCTCCCAACCCTGTGAAAAATGATGAAGACTGATTCCCAAAGATGGTCCCTGAGCAATGGGATGAGGTGAGGGTCCTGTCTCTGCCCTCTGCATTGTCTCTCACTGCCTTTCATGTCCTCCCTGAAGGGCACCTCCCAACATAGCCTGCCTGGTGCTGTGGACAGAAAAACAGAACTGAGAACTAGGGTCCACCATAGCCTTTGATCAGCTCAGGGGCCAGAGTAGAGATTTGGACTCCAAAAGTTCTTTTTCTTCATTACTATTTATTTTATTTTATTTTACTTTATTTATTTTGAAAGTCAGAGTTACAGAGAGAAACAGGGAAGAAACAGAAACGGAACGAGAGATCTTCCAACCACTGGTTCACTCTGTAAATGGCCACAATGGCTGGGGCTGGGCCAGGCTGAAGTCAGGATCCTGGAGCTTCATCCAGGTCTCCCACATGGTTAGGTCATCTTCTGCTTTCCCAGGCACATTAGCAGGGAGCTGGATTGGAAGTGAAGCATCCAGTCTCGACCCAGCACTTATATGAGATGCCAGTGTTGCAGGTGGTGGTTTCATCCACTACATCACAAACCAGCCTTTATTTATCTTTTATATTAAAACATATTTGAGTGGCAGGGACACACACACACACACACACATACAGATCTCATGTTGCTGGGTCATTGCTGCAGTGCCTGCAACAGTTGGGGTTGGCCCAGGACAAAGCTAAGAACCAGGAACTCAATCCAGTTCCAGCACTTGGTTGTAGGAACCGTTACTGAATTACCCATCTGGCATTTGCTAGGGTCTGCATTGGCATGAATCAGGAGCCAAAGCCAGGACTCGTACCCAGGTACCATGATGTGTCCCAACTACTTGGCCAAATGCTTACCCCAAGACCCTTTCTCTTCACACAAATAATACATTACCTGGAGGGGAAGACTACTCACTGTGTTAGTCTGTTTTCTCTTGCTAATGACACAGTAGCACAGATTGGAAGACTTATACAGAGAGGAAGTTTATTTTAGTTCACACTACTGGTCCAAGGTTGAGGGGCCGTGCTTGGTGATGACTTCTTGTAGGCAGAGTCCTGAGGAGGCACAAGAGATCTCTTGGCCAGAGACAGGATGTGCATGTGTGTATTTATGAATTGTCTTGTCTCTCTCTTTTCTTAAGTCTAGCAGTATTCAAACCAGAGGGCTTCCACCCTGGTGATGTTATCTAGTCCTAATTACTCTCCAGAAGCCTTGCCTCTAAAGACTATTGTCAGTTTAAATTTCTACCCTCTGGAGACCCCTCAATGGGGATTCAACTCCAACATGGGTCTTTGATGGGATAACCATGTTCAGTTCACAACACTGAACTTTTTATTAAAAAAATTATTTCAATCTATGAATGAGGACAAATAATACCAACACAAACATTGCCCAATTGAGTACTAGGTTTCCTGCCTTATGTTTTTCTGTTAGTAATAATAGTAGCCAGTGTTTATGTAATCGTCATCATGTGCCAAGTGCTATTCTAAAACTTTACCTACATCAACTCTCTCAATCTCAAAATCTCTGTGAGGTGGGCGCTGTTATTAACTCGATGTATGGATGAGAAATAGAAACCTTGGAAAAAGTCATTTCTGTGCTATAGGTATTTTCATGCTTCTATGTCATTCTCATCAAAACATCTGTGAAATGTATGTTTTGGCTCTATATTATCAATGGGTACATAGATTCAGACAATTTACATGACAAGGGCTAATAATGCTTATAAGATTAAAACAAGAATTTAGATTCAATTCTTTCTGCTTCCAAAGTATGGTGGTGTAGAGTAGACTGCATGGGTGGAGGGATTTAAAACTCCTCCTTAAGATTTGTCTACAAGTTCCAAGGTTCCTTGGATGGAGAATATAATAAGTACCAAATACATCATGGGTGCAGATCAGTGCCTCTTGTTCCACCTTGCTCCTTGGAGATTTCTACCCGCTATGTGCTTTCTTCCTCCTTATTTCCCTCACCAACCAACCCCTTGATGTTCCTTCTCATTCATTAATGGCTGGCTCCTGGCCCAATGCTTCTGTGCTCCTGAAATGACTTCCATTAGCATAATGGATGTTAGTATGCACAGAGCCACTTCATCCAACATTGTGATCTCTAACTTTCTTCCTCTCTAGCAAGCTTCTTCCATTCTGCACTGCATGTTTTACCATCACACCTTGGAACTTGCCATCACCTAAACTACATGACCTCCAGCATTACTTGTTAATATGCTCCATTTACTTATCAAATACTCTCTTGCTAGCCCAAATACTTCCAATATTTTTTACCCCATTAAACTCTTTTTAAGTTATTTATTAATATATTAGATTCTCAAGGTCACAGCAAGTGCATGATGATAACTATAACATAGTTCTTATCAACTCTCATGTTAATGTAAACTACTAATTTTCTAATTAGTCTCTTTTAAGGTAGCCTTTCCCCCTTTCCTATTCATTCTTCATAACAAAGTCAAATCATGTCTGTATTGTGTATTTTATCATTTCATTCCCCTGCTTTAAAATACAATAGTATCATTCCAATTGCTAATCAGGCAAAATTAAGTCTTATCCTGGTCAGCTCATGTCCCTTGCCTGATCCTCACTGTGCCTCGGTGTGACCTTTCGTGCATACAATAATTCGTGCCTCTATATTCTACTTTTGTGGTCCCATTTTAGCCTTTTGAGCATGCCAGGCTTCTTGCTGATTCAAGACACTTTGCACACATTATTTATGTTTTCCTGTCACTAAAAACCAGTCACTATTCATTACCTGTTACTCACTGTTTCAAGATCTCAGATTAATTACCACATTCTCAGTCCATCGTAAATCTCCCTCTCTATCCCTCTCCATTGAGGTTAAGTGCTCCTGTCATTTACTTTCACTTTATTGTGTACTTTTTCCTTAAAGGAAAACCATTGTTAGGTTAAATATTTGTCTATGGACTTATAGGCTTAAATTCTATCTTGGAGTTCGATTAAAAATGGAAAATTTCAGATATGCTGATTTAATATAATTATCCATTATCTTATACTGGGCCTGAAGTTTGAGACATGTTTGGTAAACTCTTAATTCATTCTACCCTAAGCTAGATGTTATACCTTGTACTTGGTGCCTCAGCTTCTCAGTCATAATGTTCTGAGTGATACGAGGAGAGCACAGTGCCCCTGAAGACTGTCCTCAGGTTTGAATGTGACAGTGGATGGAAACTATGCTTTGGCAGTTCTGAAATGCTATGTGGCTACCAAGCTGGTGACCTCAGTAGCAATGAGCACATCTAGTGTTCACATCTTGGTTTGCAATATTCTCCAATAAAAAGAATCAGAGTTCCTTGAGGACATGGAATACTCTAGGGTTTGGACAGGAAATCCACAAGACAAACCCGGAGCATTGTGTATTCCTGAAAGCAAGGAAGTGCTAGAAACAAACCAAAACAGAAGGGAACTTTGGCCAACCAAAAGCATTCTCAATGACCAAAGTGAGAAAATGGGAGCAACAAAATAGTTTTGGATTATAAGCCAAAGTATAAAACAAATATCTAAGAAACCATACTTATGTAAATAAATGAGTAAACAAATAAATGAGGAATAAAGGCAAAGTGTCCATTCAGAAGAATTCCGTTCAGTTCTGAAAATGGGGGCTGTACATAGCAACTTTCTTCCTGCCTGCCTTCCTAAAGAAGGAAGTAAGAGTTTACAAGAGCAACCTCAATCAGATAATCAAAAATCATAAAGCATAAAGGTTTTGGATCTTACATGCCCTTCAAGGAATGTGATGAAACTGGCAATTTACCTCTGTGGGCTTTCTTCTTCAACCTATAACGCTGATCTAGTCATAGAGAAACATCAGACACATCCCAGAAGTAGAGATGCATGAAAAAATGCCTTATCAGTTCTCCTTAAACTGTCCAGGTTGTCTAATTTAAGCTGTATCTGAGAAACTATTACATCCAAGAGGAGTTTAAGCAAACATGACAACTATATGCATTGTGAATGGGATCCTGGAACAGAAATAGAGCCTTGGGTACAGACAAAGGGAAAGTGAGGTACCATGAACTTTTATTCATTCATTAATTGTGGTCAATGAACACATTCACATAGGATATAATATAATCCCATCTTCCATTATGGAGGAAATAATAGAGGAAACTGAGTGTGGAGTACTAAGGTACCAGCTGTACTCTCCTCAGTTTTTCTGTATACCAAAAAATTTCTAAAAATAAGTATTTTAACTCTGTACCATGTCGTCGTCTTCATCACGTAATTACTATAGTTTTAAGAATATTCAGATGCATCAACCTTCTTAACCCCAAATCAGTAATGTTGTTTCTGATGTATCATAGACACTTCTGAAACTCCCAAAACCTTTATGCAGTGCCTTGTGCATGGGGGTGGGGAATGGGGAGCTGACATTGTTTCTCAACAGTTTTGTTGAGGTTTTAGGAGGTTGTTATTTTGAATCCTTTCTGTGTTGTACAATACTCTGCAAATTCAGGACGGTCTTCTTCTGTGTCTTCCTGTCCTTATAAGGTGTCATGCCGGATATTCTCAAGCTCTTCTTAGGCTCCCATCCCCCTTCATGAACAGGGGCATTCTCCTCCATCTAGCTCCCTCTTTCTCCATCTATCTTCAGTCTCATTTCTTTTTTTTAAGGTATTACATATTTATTTGAGAGCTAGAGTTACAGACAGAAAGAGGGAGAGACAGAGAGAAAGGTCTTCCAGCCACTGGTTTACTACAGCTGCAATGGCTGGAGCTAAGCCGGTCTGAAACCAGGAGCCAGAAGTGTCTTCCTGGTTTCCCATTGGGATGCAGGGGCCCAAGCACTTGGGTCATTTTCCACTGCTTTCCCAGGCCATAGTAGAGAGCTGTGTTGGATGACGAGCAGTTGGAACATGAACTGGCACCCATATGGATGCCAGTGCTGTGGGCAGAGGCTTAGCCTACTATGCCACAGCACTGCCTCCCACCCCCTGCTCTAATTCTTGCTTCTGCTGCTCTCCCACCTCTTTCTGCTCTTTGGTGATGACTAAGCTAATAAAATTCAGATTTCTTTTCCAAATACTCTGTATAACTGTGTACCAGGGTCTCTGACTTGCCCTGTTCCTATTTTATACCTCTGCAGAATTACAGACATTCTTTGGACTCAAAAGAGATGTAAATGGTCTAGTAGGAGAATGTGGTTGGAGCCCTTTAGGAAATGGAGGAGGAAGGACAGAACATCCAGCAAAATTGATAACTGAATTCTCACAGAAAGAGAAGCAGGGAACATTATTTATTGTATGTCTGATGAGAGGCATGCTATCTTCTGCTCTATGAGGTGACTTCCTGAAAGCAGAGGCCAGATAATCCAGAGGTCATCGTCCATAGAATTTTTATTTTTCTTGGTTGAAAACATGCCGATGACAAAGCTTATGGCTGGGATACTTCTTGTACCACTTTTCCGGTTCTGTAATGTGGAAGTGACCTCTAACAGTAGGCCCAGTGGCACAACATCCTTAAATTCTCAAAGGGGCTAGAACGCTGGATTGTATGTGAACATTTCTGATTTTTAAAATACTCTGAATGGCAACATGTGTGGGAATGAGAGAGCAGTTTAATCTGAAAGCCACCTCCTCTCCTACATTTCCAGTGAAAGGAAAGGGAAGGCAGATGGGTAAAAAGGAGAATTGAGAAAGATGTCTTATCTTTCTTTCAAGTATCTAACTGTGATGAATTCAGGCTGCTTGTTGTCCCAGTGGGTTGTAATGCCTTTATAAAAGGCCTTCAATTCAAGTTAATTGAGTGAATCAGTAAAGGAATACATTTTAAATAATTTTAATTTTTGTAGGAGCGATTAGCAAACATTTGTAAGTACTAAGGGGAAAAGTCAAAAAGAATGTTAATCATTTCTGTGAAGTATACCCAACAAATCAGATTACTGTGTGAAACAGAGTATTAATATAGAATGAATAATTTGGAGTTAGGTAAACTCACGTTGGAATTCCAGAACTATTACTGCTAACTACATGGCGTCACATAAATGGTTAGCTCCCTTCACCTCACTTTTGCTTATTGCATCACTTGCTTGCTATAAACAGGTTGCAGTGGTTATTAGATATTCCCCCCTTTGCCAACTAGTACCAAGCACACAGCCTTTAATAGATATCAAACTTTAGTAATTACCTCTCTTTGTAACTACTTTACTATTTAATAGTTGTCTAGATGTGGTAGAGCTCTAGGTGCCTTGCCAAAATAAAATGCAGCAGTTAAAAGTGATTCTAGGGGCCACCACTGTGGCTTAGCAGGTAAAGCTACCACCTGCAGTGCTGGCATCCCATATGAGTGACAGTTCAAGTCCCAGCTGCTCCACTTCTTTTTTTAAGATTTATTTTATTTATTTGAAAGAGTTACAGAGAGGTAGAGACAGAGAGGTCTTCCATCTGCTGGTTCACTCCCTAGTTGGCTGCAACGGCCAGAGCTGCGCCGATCTGAAGCCAGGAGCCAGGAGCTTCTTCCAGGTCTCCCACATGGGTACAGGGGCCCAAGGACTTGGGCCATCATCTCCTACTGCTTTCCCAGGCCTCAGAGAGCTGGGGAAGTGGAGCAGCTGGGACTTAAACCGGCGCCCATATGGGATGCTGGCACTTCAGGGCAGGGCTTTAATCTACTGTGCCACATCATCGGCCCCTGCTCCACTTCTGATCCAGTTCTCAGCCAATGCTTCTGGGAAAGCAGCAGCAGATGACCCAGGTCCTTGGGCCCCTGCACCTGCGTGGGAGACCTGGAAAAAGCTCCTGGCTCTTGGCTTTGGATCAGCTCAGCTCCTGCTGTTTGGGGAATGAACCAGTGAGTGGAAGACATCTCTGTCTCCCTTTCTCTCCTTCTTTCTCCCTCACCCCCTCTCCCTCTCTCCCTTTCTGCCTCTGGCTCTCTGTAGCTTTGCCTTTCAAATAAGTAAATAAATCTTTAATAAAAGGTGATTCTAACCTAGCTTATTTACAAACTCAATTATATTGGTCATGGGTGGAAAAATGGTATGTTCCAAGGGGCATAGATGGTAATAATAGGTGTGCTCAATTATGGGTTTATCATTTTAAAGTATTCTCTGTTTTCTATGTGACTCATAATTTGGATTCAATATTTTATATTTGATCATTTTATTTTTCATATTAGAGTTTATTATCCTACTGTGAGAGCTTGAGAGAAATATGCCATATAAATTGAATTGCTGTATGCAATATGCTAAGTATGTAGTTGCAGAATCAAAAATAGGAATTCACAAATTAAGTACCCATCATTCGTGAATCTATCACACAGACTTTCAGTACACAGACTAAATAAAAATTGTTGCAAATAAGACCTGGCGCAGCAAGGCAAATGATGAAGTTCTTGTTTGATATTAAGTGCTTTGCCAATTGGTATGAAAGTTTCTCAGTGTTACCTTTGAGGAAAGAATCTATAGAGTGCATGCTTTTACTCAGGCAGCGTGTTAGGCCTGCATGTTGGTCTCTCCTCATTTCATAGTCAGAAAAACCAAGACAGAATTCATCAATTGTCCAGATTTTAGATGAGAATTTTTAAGATTGAAGGTGTGAAATGTTATTCTGAAGGCCATGTAGCTCCTTTGTGATATATCAAAGATTAAAACTGGTTACATTTCACACCAGGGATGCTATCAATATTCCACCTGGAGGATGAAAAATTGTTCCTTTTTCCTGAAACTTGGGAAGTTAGAAACAAAAGCAGGTGTGGAATAAAAAATGAGAATTGGGAGGATTGTGCTTGGTTATAAAATGAAGATGAAATTTAGGTGCTGGGTGAGGATCATTCTAAAACTCAGACCGTTTCTGGGGTCTTAGGGAATTAATGCGGTCCTGTATAAAAGGGAGCTTTTGAGTCACCACACATTAATTACAGATGACGGAATCATCTGCTCTCGAGCAAAAATCTGAATATTCAGGTTTTGCAGAACAACTGTTCTGTTTATCACTTCCTTTTCCTTTCCATTTCAAGCTAAAAATCAATCTATCGGAGGGCTTTTATGTGTTCTTGGAGCCACACACTACTATTTGCTGTCAGAATAGTCGTCAAATGTTAGAATAAGTTAGTAGTACTTGGGGCAGAATCATTGACAGGAAGAATTCCAGGTTGACCCTATCTCAGAAAACCCAGAAGTACCTGTTGCCTAGTTTGGATAGAATAACCTGAATTCAGGACCCCTGTGAAAGTTTGAGCATCTTCACGTTTATTTATTAACTAACTATAACCTGGACATTATTATGGCCAACAGTAATGGACAAATACAGAAAAAAGGAAAATTAAATAAAAAAGTGCATCATACAATGGGGACTGAATAGCTAAAGGAATGGAAGTTGCAAGCACTGACCACTCTTTGGAAGTGAACCAGGCTGTAACAAGGTGTTTCCTCCCACTACAGTGTCACATTTTCTCTTCCAAACCCCATTAAATGCATACACATTCACAAGACTGCAAAGATGCCAAGTCAGTGTTTCTTTGTAAACTTGTTACTGTTCCTTTTGGTTATAAAAGAGAAGAGTGATTTCCAGGCAACACAGCATGCTTAATAATTCACCCTACCTATTATCTTGTAAGGAATTTGGCAAAAGCATTGAGTTCGGAATTTGTACCCAGTGTCCTGGCTTGCTTTGGTGGAACATATATAGTAATGGGACAACTAAAATCTGTAAAATATTTACGATGCCAGGAGTGACTAGAGATACAGACACAGCATTAGGGAATCAATTCAGGGTGGAATCAAACCTTTCCTGTAGCCTCAGGAAGAGGTTCTGAGATGTAACATGTTTACTGCATTGAGCAGAGGGCTGAAGCATCAACATTTTTCACCTGTTCAGGAAGACTGAAGTAGATAGCGTAGTTATACCTTGAGTGGGTTCTTGGGGAAATAACCTGAAAAAGGCAGGTTGGATGAAGAGAATGAATAAGAGGCCAAAAATTTTTATATTTGTCTCCTAAGCCATAGCATTTGCAGTGAGAATATGTCAGGTCAGATGTCTGGTTTGGAGGTCACTATGGAAGCCCTGTGATATGGGCTAGACAGGAAGTTAGTAGTGTCTGGGAGATACACTCTGTCTTCTCCATTTCAATAAGTGGCTTTAGGAAGATAGGAGACATAGATGAAATAGCCTCAGCAGGATTGGGAAACTATGACCCCGGTGCAGGACACATTAAAAGTTTGATGTAAAACAGTATGTATATATGTGTGTGTGTGTGTGTATATATATACACACACATATATGTATATATATATTTATATATATATAATGTGTGTGTATATATACATACACACATATATATATGTGTATATATATATATATTTAGGTGTTGTGTGATTCTGTGTAGTCCTCATGGGGTAATTGAGTGTTGACAAGTGGGTAAGCAGAGAGACCTGCAGTCATTAAAGAAAAAGTGAGGTTTGCATTGACTATTAAAAGAGTAACAGGAGACAATATAAACTGTGCTGTAGACAAGGATTGGTTTATGGGTCACAGGAACGAGAAAATCCTTACGTGCCCAAGATCTACTTTGGTTTGAGACTGTGGAATGTTTAGCTTCACCATAACAGCAGTGGCCAAATCAAGCAAAAGAGATTGTTCTGACGTTTGTTGTCTGGAGAGTTTCAGTTCTAAGTCATTTACATACTTATAACTATATTCATTTTGTTCCACAGTCTCCTCTTAGCTCCCACATGTGGTTCAATCTAATTCCATCTTACTAAGTGCAAAACGTAGTTACTACCACCCTTAGCTTTAGATGGACCCTAGGGGTTGAGCAAGGATTAGCTAATATTCTGGTTAGCTGCACACAGCCTCTGTGAACTCCTTACCTAGCACTGGTTGTTTTAAAGAAATTTGAGGTTGTAGAGGCTGAGCTGGATTTTTTTTAACATGCAAGTACAATTGTATATATTTATGGAATACCGTGTGATGTTTACACACATATACACTAATAGAGCTTTTACTTACTGCTAGGACCATGTTTCCTATCCATGGTCTGCTTTTGTTGTTTCAAGAACATAAAGAGGAAGGTGTTTGAATCTCCATTTTGTCTATGTAATTGGGGCTCAAAGAGTTAACGTAAATCGCACAAGATGTATATCCAGCAGTTGAAGACTTAAAACTGCTGGCATCAGCCTAATTATTACCTGGAATGCTGGATCTGAATACCCTAATAATTGAGGATTTACAACTGAAGATATGGAGGAATAAAGATTTGAATCTTACCCAACCAGGGTCATTAATATCCAGTTAGCTTCTACACCATCTTTTGCTTCTTTAAGTGTTTTCTCTAAAAAGAAAAATATCAAATAAAAAATCAGAGTGACAATAGAATGTGACTTGTTTTGCGGAAGCTCATAAGATGGTTTCCAGAAGGATGGGCTCAGGGACATGCCCCATCACTCACAGTTGGTGGCTGTAAATCAGGTGTAGGTATGGGAAAAGGAAATATGATGATGGCTGAGAGGAGAAAAATTAACAGGAGGAAATGGGGATACAGGTTAGAGAAAGGATTGCAAAGCATCACAAATGCTTAAATTACTCTGAGGGAGGGCAGGATAGGATATACCAGATTCAGGTTTTGCCCCTGAATCTCCAAGGTCCATGCACTCTGAATGAGTTCAGGGGCATTTTAAAACCTTTTATCTCAAGTTCTGTGTTGAACATTTATATCCTCCAAATCATTTTCTTCCAATGGGCTAAGATTATAGCCTTTAGCTAATGGTTTTTGCTTTCAGTTATTCTCCCAGCATTTATAAGCATTAATTTTGCTGAACTGATATAGTAAAAATGTTCAAAATACCATTTGGCAGAGCATTTTAGTCTGAATACTCAAGTGTAACCTGTAATCTTTTCTTCTTATGCTACACACACACACACACACACACACACACACATGCACACACACAGTTATACATGTTCACCAGGATTTACCTATTCACTTAAAATTGTGGAAATTTCTTTGATAATTAGCCAACTTATATAATTGTTCCTTTCTTCTCCCAAGAGAAGATGTGGCCATCTATCTCAATCAAGAATTTAAAGATCAGCATTATCCACAAACCAAATACACATAATACCAAAGTTTCTGCTGAATAAAAGAGACATATCACAGTAATTGTTTTTGAAGTAGTGGTTGTACTCAAGGACTAGTTGTAAGTTAAAGGGTGCAACAATAAATGAATCAAAATTGATTTTTTTTTTTCACGAGCAACTTGGAGAATTGTCTTCCCAGATGTGATGGTTTAATATGCCTATGGCACCAGTCAAGAGTTAGCTTATACGCATTGGAACATCATGTCTGGAATTTCAGTGAAGTAGATGCTGGTGATAAAAAAAAGAACCTCAGAGTAGAAATATTATGAAATCCAGGAGGCTGGATGAGTTCTCAAAGGAGTATGTTTATATGGAGAGGAGCAAGAGAGAGACTGAGCTCTGAGGTAAACCACCTTTAGAAGTCAGGAGAAAGAAGAAAATCCAGCCATAGGAATAGTGTACAGGCAGACAAATTAGGAAACAGGGAGGCCCTATTGGCCAAGGAAGAACAGTCTTTGAAGGAGGAGGGAGTGATCAGTCAGGATATCATATTGAGAATTGAGGTAAAATCAGAATTGAGATTTTCTCATTGGATATATGAAAAGAATGGCATCAAGAATTGAAAAATAAAAGCCTGAGTGGAATGAATATGAGAAAGTCAGTGGGGAAAGGAGCCAACTAATATAGATAAGTCTTGGAAATAATTTTCTGTTTGTCGTTCATGGGATCAGCTGGGAAGTAGAGTAGTCTGCTACAGATAAAGGGGCTCTAGTGGGATTGAGGGTGGCAGGTTAAAGAAGATATGCTAGTCAGCTTCTCATTAACTGAAATATGTAGGGGGAGTTTCTTAGGAACGAAGGAAGTTTATTTCAGCTTACATTTTGAGAAGTTCACAGTGCAAGATTGGGCAGCCCCTTTAGTTCTGGCATCTGGTATGCCTGGAGCATGGTGAAGGGACCATCACTTAGTGAGAGAAAAGCGAGGCTCAACTGGACTTCACAAACAGACTCTCTGGCAAGAAGTATTTTGCTAGGGCAAATCTCCAATGACCCAAACATCTCCCACTAGGCCCAACTCCCAGACAGCATAATTAGATCAAATCTCCTCCCTGAAGCCATCAACCATCAATATTTACCTCTTAACTGTTAGCGTTAGACTTTGGGGATCCAAATCCTGCTCAAACAAAAACAGAAGATCTCTCAGCAAGTAAATTAGCTGAGAATGAGGTTGCATGCATAGTGATGTTGGAGATGTGGGGAGAGAATTAAAAGGTGTAAAAGTCATCCTTGAGAATGAGAGTAAACCATCAAATACTGGGGCTGCCAGTGAGAACTCACTCAAGGACTGTAAGTAAAAAGTAAGACAAATCATTTTTATGAAGAACAGAGGTGCCAGAATGTTGAAATGGATTCATATAAGGTTTTGTAATAATGTACAATAAATTTAGCTAAGAGATTGAGAGCACAAAGAAAATTATGGGCAGCAGAGATGGGATATGATCAATGAATTGGTGTTTCCAAGAAGTCAAGGAACAAGTGGCAGTGTGGGTTTGAGAGAGTAAAAGACTTGAGCATTACAATGTAATATCTAGACTGGAATATTTGGGATTGGGATTGTAGAGGTAGTATAGTTCTTGGTAAGGATGAGGATTTTGGTATGATTAATAAAGGTAAAATACAGAACATCAACATTGCAGAGAGGTTGGTTAGAAAACTGAGGAAACATGAGGATGGTTTAGTCATCTACATGGTACCGATATCAGAAATGATGGTGATAACCATACTTATAAAATCAATGCCATTCTCATCAGTGAATGGGGGGAGGCTACCAGAGTGTTGTAAATGACAGAAAGAAGAAAGGCTCAGTGATGGAGAAGAAGAAGAAAATACTCGAGGAACGGCAATAAGGACATGAAGTATTGCTCTCTGAACTCCAAGGTTACTGGTACTGAAGGTCAGTGAGAAGTTCCCCAGTAATCAGCTGATTTTTAGTTTCAAGAGTGGAAGGGTGGCACAGACATTTGGCTTCATGGTTAAGCCGCTGATTGAGGTGCTCATGTTTCAGGTCAGAATATTTGGATCCAAGTTCCTGCTGCACTTCTGATTCCAGCTTCATGCAAATGCAGACCCCGTGGAACAGCCAAGCCAAAGCTGTGGCTGACATCTGGGAAGTGAGCAAGTAGAAGAAAGCTCTGCCTGACTATCTTTGTCTTTATTTCTGAAATAAATAAATAAAATAATTTTTTAAAAGGAGGAGGAGGAAATAGTCTGAGCTAAAAATCTGCTGAAGATACAACTTGAGTACCAAAGGGTTTGGGAGGAACAGATGATACAGGACCCTGGGACTCATTAGGGGATATTCAAGATAGTGTGTGTATGTGAGTCCTGACGAGCAGAGTTGGCGTGGGCCACATGGGCTCCCTGTCAGCATGGAAGAAAGCGCCAATATAGGGATTATGAGGTTGAGTCTTCTAGCCATGGTGATCCAGTGGATGTGGCATCCGATATGTTCTAATTTTAGTCCTATTGGAGTAATGGTCTCATTCAGGTTTGCTTTAAAGATTTATTTATTTGAAAGGCAGAGTAACACACACACACACACACACAGAGAGAGAGAGAGAGAGAGAGAGAGAGAGAGAGAGAGAGAGATTCCCTATCTGTTGGTTCACTCTCCAAATGGATGCAGCAGTCACGGCTGGGCCAGGTTGAAGCCAAGAACCAGGGATTCCATTCAGGTCTCCCAGTGGGTGAGAGGGGCCCAAGTACTTGTACCATCCTCTTCTGCCTTCCCTGGTGCCTTAGCAGGAAGCTGGGTTGGAAACACAGCAGCCAAAACATCAGCCAGTGCTCCATTGTAGGATGCTAGTGATGTAAGATGTGGCTTAACACACTGCAGTACAATGCTGGCACCCTCAGTTAGTTGTGAAGGGTGAAGAACAGAGTGTTGGAGGATGGGTGTGAGCAGTGTTCAACTCATCAGGAGCAATGGACACACGGAGCTCCTGGACTTCCAGGGGTCCACACTGACACCCTTCTGAGCAGTGCTGAACACTGTGAGGGGCGAACATGGAGAAGTTATCAGAGTCAGGACGGAAATATGGAATGATGGTCAGTAGAGAGCTATTGCACTCCTATCATTGGAGGTGCCCTTTTTACAAGACTGTTTAGGTATGTACCCTGACTTAAAGTAGACAAGATTACTTTGGAGAATCTAGGATTTGGTACTGTTTTTTCCCGCACTGGGTGAGGGCTAGGGACCCTACTAGAGGATATACGTAAAAGAGGAAATTCTTCCAAGAGCCAGGCAACATCAGCCCTTTGTACAAGCAATCAGCACATAGACTAAGCTCAAGTAAGGAGTGTCGTGACAAGGCTGGAGAAGAAGCACAGGACAGGGGGACTATCCCATTTCCTAGCAGTCATGAAGGCAGTTATATGAAACCATTTGATTGTGAATTATGGAGGCTGAGTCACTACATGTCCTGTTATCCCAGAATCTCTAGGAATGTCGAAATCTGATACCCACATTCTATCTTAGAACAATAAAATCAGAATCTCTGGGGCTGGGGCATCAGGATTCTTCAAAAGTTTTTTGAATGATTCTTATATAGTATCTTGTTAACACTGTGTTCTATGTCTAACTCCTTTGGTTTGCCAAATGATTGGTTGCTGCTGCAGGCCTTTGACACTTAGGTCCTTTCTAGAATTGTAAGTTGGTTTAACATGTTTATTTATTTTCATTTGGTTGGAAGAGAAAGAGCAAGTGAAAGAGGTCCTCTATCCATTGTTTACCCCCCAAAGTGCCTGCAACAGCCAGAGCTATGCCAGACCGAAGCCAGGAGACAAAAACTCTATCCCAGTCTCCCATGTGGATGGCAGAGGGCCAGAGGCTACCTCCCAGTGTATGCATTAGCAGCAGAAAGCTGGATTGGAAATGGAGCAGCCCCCATTTGAACCAGCACTTCAATATGCAATGTGGACATCCCAAATGACGGCTCAATCCTCTGTAACACAATGCCCACCCCAAATTAATCCCCCCCAGTGGCATACAGTTGCTATAGACCGATTATCACACACACTCACATACATGTGCATGCACACACACAACTGTGTCCTTCTCTTATACAAAGTCTGCTTTTGTGAGACCCAGTCCAGGGGCAGGGGTGCAGTAAAGCAAACGTGCAGAGGCTAATTTCCTGACTGCAAAAAAGCACTGCACCCCTCTTCCCCTGGTACATGTAACACAAACAAGCATCCTGTCCTCGCAGATAATTCATACATGCATGTTTCAGATCTAGTGGTAGTCTGGAGAATGTCAGGGTGTGGAAGCCAGGAGCATAGCTAGGACAGGCAGTTGAGGCCATAGGGTGTCTTCCGTGTGGACTGGATCTCCCTGGAAGGTAAACACCACACACAGGCAGCCTCCATGCATCTTGCTGTGCTGTGGCTGCTGCTGCTGCTGCTGCCTCCTAAGCCTCAGCAGACACATTCTTCATAGCTGAGAAAACCCACAGATGGAATGAGGATTACTGGTGCTTGTCAGTTCAGAAATAAACCATGATTTGTCCAGCATTTTGGCCTTTACCACTAGCATGTTAGTTTAATTTAATTAGTTCTGTACTGGATGAGGTCATTAAATTTTTTCCTAATGGAAACCTATTACTCAGCTTTTCTCAGTGAGAGGTATGCAGGATTGGTTTGCATTCTTTCTGGACTGAAGGCAAATCCTCTCCCTACACTTACGATGAGCAATGGATCCTCCTGCAGAAAGTCCATTGAGATAACACTAATTGAAGGGACACCTGTCTCCTGAGATTTTATTTTATTTATTATTAACTTATTTAAGAGCAGAGTGATGGGAAGAGAGAGAGAGACAGGTCTTCCATCTGCTGGTTCATTCCCAAATGGCTGCAACAGCCAGGCAGGGCCAGGCCAAAGCCAGGAGTCAGGAACTCCATCCAGGTTTACCACATGGGTGTGAGGCACCTGAGCCATCTTCCTCTGCTTTCCAAGGCACATTATCAGGATGCTGGATCAGAACTGGAGCAGCCAGGACATGAACTGGCATTCTGATATTGGATGCCAACATCAGAAGTTATGTCTTGACTCACTGCGCCACAACCCCAGTCCCTGTGAAGAAGTCTTTTTAAAATTTAGTAGAAGGTTGGTCCTTTGCTCTGAAAAAATGGGTAGAGTTCTCCTTATCAAATGCACAATTTGGAGAAAAGGTATGGTGTGATAGAGCTGTTAGGTGCACATTAGTTCTTTTTAAAATGTCTCTTCCTCTTGGCATCAACTTTGAAGAAATTCTTTCTGCAACTTCCTTCCTGCGCTCACATTTAATCTCTGTAGTAGCATTTGTAAGAGCATTATTATGTTACAAGGGAACCATTAGCAATCTCCTTTCTAATATGAAAAGCCAGAGGCTTGCAGCTGCTGGAACCTGAGGCTTCAAGTTGTTCCACACCTTACTAAAGTCAATGATTACAGCAAATAGCACAGATGGACTCCGAACACGCAGGTTGCTCCCAAGTGTCCTTGTGTCTTCTTACACCACGTCAAGAACAGTTTTTCTCACCTTGATAAAATCCAAGTTCCTTAAATCTCAAAACCATCTCCACTCATGGCCTTCCATTCTGCAGTACTCTTTTCCCCACGATACCATGTCTGAAAATCATGGCCTCTTTTTCTTTTTTTTTTTTTTTTAAAAAAAAAAAAAAAAAAAAACCTGTTCTTCCTTTTATAGCTGTTGTCCAGCTTTCTATTTTGGTTTCTGGTTGCATTATGAAAACTGTAGGTCCTAGTCCTGTTGAGCAGATGTTTAGATGTAGTGGAGCTGTGTGCTCTCACACTGCCCAGATCCCCTTCTCTCTCTTTAGAATCCCTGAGCTAAAGACCCTAGAAACCTGCACTGTTTAGTGGTGTTGTTTTCTTTCCTGTCTAGGACACCATGTGAAGCTAGACTGGTGGATGTAAGGACTGGTGTTAGTGTTTATTTTGGGTAGGGGGTTAGGGGGGCTGTATGCCATTTTTTTATTTTATTTATTTATTTATTGACAGGCAGAATGGACAGTGAGAGAGAGAGACAGAGAGAAAGGTCTTCCTTTGCCATTGGTTCACCCTCCAATGGCGGCTGGCACACCGCGCTGATCCGATGGCAGGAGCCAGGTACTTATCCTGGTCTCCCATGGGGTGCAGGGCCCAAGCACTTGGGCCATCCTCCACTACGCTCCCTGGCCACAGCAGAGAGCTAGCCTGGAAGAGGGGCAACGGGGACAGAATCCGGCTCCCCGACCGGGACTAGAACCCGGTGTGCCAGCGCCGCAAGGCGGAGGATTAGCCTAGTGAGCCGCGGGGCCGGCCTGTATGCCAATTCTATAATCAAGACAACCTCTAAGGAAGAGGACCAAAGCCATTTCAGAGGTAACTGTATACAGGGAGTGCAAAAAGATAGTGGAAAATAGAATTAAAAGGTAGTTTATTTTGGTGCAAAAATAACTGAAACCATGCATCATTAGGTGATAGGGACCCAGGTACTTGGGCCATCATCTACTGCCTCCCCAGGTGGACTAGCAGGAATCTGGATCAGAAGCAGGGTAGCCCGGACTCGAACCAGCTTTCTGATATGGGATTTAGGTATCTCACGTAGCATGTTATGCTGAGCCACACAACTAGTCCTGATTTATTTTATTGAAATGTTTCCAAACCTCTTCATTATCCAGGCATTGCCTGTTAGTTTAAATCAGCTGTAAGCCTTATCGAGGAGTTCAGTGCAACACTTCTCAATCATTTGTGTGATTAACTCAGCCTGTATGAAATACACATTGCTTGGTCCATCTCAAGTAGCTTCTGATTCAGGAGTTTGGGGAAAGGTCCCCAAAATCCACATTTCATTCTAACAGAGACCAAGGTGGTGCTGATGTTGCTGGAGCAAGGATCCCACTTTGAAAGACAGCAGTTCATACACAAGTCTGCACCCAGATCACGTTAGACTTAAATTCTGACTCAGCCACATGCTTAATGTATGAATCCTGTAGACGTTCCATGACTCAGATTACTATTTTGTAAAGTGGGGATAATTAAAGTAGTATCTATCCCTTAGAATTTTTGTGAAAACTGAATCAGTTAACATAGTGAAGTTTGCCTGTCACAGTTTTTGACAGACCCTTGAACATTTTCAGCTATTTTTTTTTTTTTGACAGGCAGAGTGGACAGTGATAGAGAGAGACAGAGAGAAAGGTCTTCCTCTGTCGTTGGTTCACCCTCCAATGGCCGCCGCGGCCAGCGCACCGTGCTGATCCGATGGCAGGAGCCAGGTACTTATCCTGGTCTCTCATGGGGTGCAGGGCCCAAGTACTTGGGTCATCCTCCACTGCACTCCCTGGCCACAGCAGAGAGCTGGCCTGGAAGAGGGGCAACCAGGACAGAATCTGGCGCCCCGACCGGGACTAGAACCTGGTGTGCCGGCACCGCAAGGCGGAGGATTAGCCTAGTGAGCCGAGGCGCCGGCTTCAGCTATTCTTGTGTGGTGTTCTTGCCTATTACCTTTTCCTCACTGCAGTGACCGTATCTTATGTGCTAATAATCTAGGCTTTAGAGTACACCCATCTCATTTTCATTATTGCTGAGGATGGGATCAAATGGATGATGCCATTCTCATTTACCTTACTCTAATCATTGCTGTTTAATTGATTGGTACTGTCTCTATTACCTCCATCCGTACCTCCCCAAACGTCATCATGTAGTCAAGATCTACCTTAATAATGTTAGAGTAACCTTTATAAATAGGCCCCTTTCTTGCTCAGAATGTGAATTTGGATGGAGGACACCTTGGCTATTCACCGGTTTTTATCACTGCTCTATACAGAGCATTTATGGTACAAAGTCTCTGCTTTTTGGCTTCTATGCTTTCTTCTGTGATATTCATTGCATTGGATATACCCTCTCTCTCATTACCACAACGCAAATGCACTTCATTTTTCAAGTCCTGGTCAACTTTTCTTTGCTTGAAGAAAGTACAGCAAATTGGTTTCATTCTTTGTAACAATACTTACTGATTGGTAGTAGCTACTTAGGGGAATGACAAGGATTCTGGGGCCAATTCTACAGGGTTCAATAGGATATAATGTCATGGCCAGTGAGCAATGGCTTTCAAGTACCCAGGTTGAGTACAGGGAAGCCTCTGCCTCAGGTAACTGTCTTTCCCTACCATGCAGTGTATTTTACACTGTGGATGCTCAATGCATTTTGACAAATTCACAAGTAAATAGGCATGCCCTAAATTATCGGTTTTATTTTTATGTAGATGATGATCCAATGTTCCCTTTCTCATTCTGAGTTGAGGCCCAAATCTTACATTAGAGAATGATAATGTCTGGCAGAAAATCAGACCAGGCAATGAAAACAATCCTTACCCTTCTCCATGAATTTGAGAATACAGTGTCTAGACCAAGGGAAATATACTGGTTTGGACTGGTAGCTGCAGGCTTTTGAAGCATAAGGGGCCACATAAAAGAGAGGGGAAATTCTTCCTCAAGAATCAAGAGGGCCGGCGCCGCGGCTCACTAGGCTAATCTTCCACCTTGCAGGACCGGCACACCGGGTTCCAGTCCCAGTCGGGGCGCCGGATTCTGTCCTGGTTGCCCCTCTTCCAGGCCAGCTCTCTGCTGTGGCCCAGGAGTTCAGTGGAGGATGGCCCAAGTGCTTGGGCCCTGCACCCCATGGGAGACCAGGAGAAGTACCTAGCTCCTGCCTTTGGATCAGTGCGGTGCACTGGCCGCAGCTCGCTGGCCGCAGCGGCCATTGGAGGGTGAAGCAACGGCAAAAGGAAGACCTTTCTCTCTGTCTCTCTCTCTCTCACTGTCCACTCTGCCTGTCAAAAAAAAAAAAAAAAAAAAAAAAAAAAAGAATCAAGAGAAACACAGCATTCTTGATAATAGTTATTCACAAAGGACCTTCAACATAGAGAATACCTGATTGAACATATGCAAGGGGGAAAAGTGATGCTAGCTCCCCAGCTCCAGGGTTAGACATAGAGCCTGAGAGTAATGATTTTCCATTCCTGGTTTGGGCTCCTGCTAATGCAGCCCCTGGTAGGCAGTGTTGATGACCTGTGCAATTGGGATCCTGCCACTCATGTGGGAGGAACCTGAATTGCATTCCTGACTCCCAGCTTCAGCCCTGGCCCAGCTGTAACCATTGTAAGCATTAAAGAGCATGTCCTCTCTGTCTCTCAAAAATCCCAGCTGCACTAACTACTAAGTGTGTAATTTGAGCAGCCAATTAATTTATTTGAGCTTTAGAAACAGGGATTGTGGTGCTGCCTCTAAGGGCTTTTGAAATTAAAGAAATACATGTATAAAAGACTTCGTATAGGATGTGCCCCAGTAACTGGTTGTTGTTCTTATGAATATTTTATGGCGTAGCCATCAAGAAAAATCCCAATAAAGCTATTAAAACTCCTTCATCTCTTATCTCTTACTGCTATACTTATTGTTACTTATAAGCATATAACATGATGAAATGACCTCTTGGGTAAATATTAAATGATACCACAGCTACAAATTAATTGACTTTAATTAATTAGAGTATAATAGGCAAAACTGATATATTGTTTTTCTCCCACCAGTTAGCATGTGTTGACACATTAAAGATACTCATTTTTAGCATTTAACATAGATTATATCTTATTTATTCTTGATTATCTTTTTGAAAAATGTATTTATTTATTTGAAAGAGTTACAGAGAGAGAGAGAGAAAGAGAGAGAGAGCAAGCAGGGGGAATCTTCTGTCTGCTAGTTTACTTCCCAGATGGCTGCAACAGCCAGGGCTGGACCAGGCTGAAGCCCAGAGTCAGGAGATTCATCTGGGTTTCCAATGGAGGTGCAGGGCCCCAAACACTTGTGCCATCTTCTGCTGCTTTTCCCAGGCCATTAGCAGGGAGCTGGATTGGAAGTGGAGCAACTGGGAGATGAACCGTTCATCCCATATGGGATGCTGGTGTCATAGGTGGTGGCTTGACCTGCTCTGCCACAACTCTGACACTATTTTTGGTTATCATGTTCATTTCCTGACAATGTTATCAAATGCCTCAAGATATCATATAAATATGGCCATTTGTCCATTCAAGTAGTTTGGGTACTTCTTAGGGCCAAGGTATGTTCTAGATATTCAGGCTACCACAGTGTACAAAAGATAGAAACTTAGTAATCTTTTGGAAATTATCTCCTGAAGATGGGAATCAGAGTCTAAGCAAGTCAACAGATGACTTGCTAAAACTGTTCAACAATTTTAGATGTTGGCATATTTTATGAAAAGAGGTGACCAGCGTTGGGGTGCAGGTGACTGTCTGAGGATTGTGGGAATGCTTTGGTCACATTTGAATTGATACCCACATGATAATAAAGGATGAGCTAGGTGCAATGATTGGTTTACAGCCATCCAAGCAGGGATAGAAGCAGGTGTATCAACTCATAAGAACAGAAAGAAGGCCTAATCATGGGAACTAAGAACTTGGGGAGCAGTGTTAAATATAGATACTTGGGAAACCAGGACAGACCATAGAGGATGCTGCAGGTCTGCTAAAGAATGTGGATTTTATTTGGTGCAATAAGAAGTTACTGTAACATTATAACAATGATACTGACAAAGAGATTTCATTTTACAACTGTGCATCAACATTGAAATTTGGTGGTTATTTATGTTAACAGAGTGGATCACCTATGATTTATTTGTTTTCTGGATTCAGACTTTCCCCCAGTATAAAACAAAACTGAATTTATTTGTTTCTATTTCTTTGCTTTCTGAATTCAAAAACCATTGAGGAGGCTTTCAATGTGTCTCAAAACATGTTTCTATCAGGCTGTTTCCTGACAATAATTTTCAACATGGCCCTGATCCATCACATTCTTTCTTTCTCCCAAACCTGTATTGTGTGGTTTTTATTTTGCTGTGTTTTATGAACCAGAGAAGAAATTAACATAGGATTGTTGATAAAGTGCCTCTGCTGTCTTTGGGTTACTTTGGTTTTCCTTTAGAAAGCTTTGTTTTCCCGTTCAAATTGCCTTTCTATTTAAGGATGTGAGTTAGATCAAGTGTTCAGGAAGAACAGAATAATCCTCTGCATTTATCAACTGTTTGAATATTCCAAAAATTTCAGTTTCACAATTCCTCATTGCCTTTTACTCCTTACATTTTTCAGGGGTTGAGGTTGTATTTTTTAAGAATTAATTTATTAATTAGAAATTCAGAGAGGGAGAAAGAGAGAGAGAGAGAGAGAGAGAGAGATCTCGTACCTCCTGGTTCACTCTCAAATAGCAGCAACATCCAGGATTTGGCCAAGCTTTAGGCAGCAAGATGGGAGCCCCAATGTGACCCCCTCTATGGGTGGGAAAAGCCCTTTGGGCCATCTTTTGCTGCCTTCCCAGGCACATTAACAAGGAGCTGGATTGGAAGCAGAGTAGCCAAGACTTGAGCCAGTGCTCCAATATGGAATGCCAACATTGCAGGCTGTAGCTTAACCCACTATGCTGCAATGCTACCCTTAGGGTTGTCTTTTAATTTGTTTCATAGACTGTGAAATTCCCTTTCATTTCAAATAAACATTTCCAACTCATGTGCAGTTTTCCTTCTTTTATTACTTTTTCTATATCTATATATAAAGGGACTTCAAAAAAGTTTACGGAAAAATTGAATTAATATGTAAGTCTTTTGAAATATTTTGAAATTTGGATATGGTTTTGTAGTAATACGTATTATCCATGAACTGTTTTTTGAAAACACTTTATTTATTAAAAAGCACAGTTAGAGAGAGAGAGATATAGAGGGAGATCCTCCATCCACTGGTTCACTCCCCAAATGACTGTAATGGCCAAGCTTGGGCCAGGCTGAAACCAGGAGCCTAGAACTTCTTCTGGTCTCCCACATGGATAGTAGGGGCCTGAGCACTTGGGCCATCTTCTGCTGTTTCCCCAGATGCATAAGCAGGGAGCTGCATTGGAAGCAGAGCAGCAGAGACTTGAACTGGTGTCCATGTGCAACAAAAGCGGCAGTTTAACCTGTTACAACACAATGCCAGCCTCTCCATGAACTTTTTGAAGACCCTCTCCTTTGTTTCTACAATGGTACACTATTCTTCACTGTTCTTTTTTTTTTTTTTTTAATTTTTTTTTGACAGGCAGAGTTAGAGAGAGAGGGGAGAGAGAAAGGTCTTTCTTCCGTTGGTTCATCCTCCAAATGGCCGCTGCGGAAGGCGCACTGCACACTGATCTGAAGCCAGGAGCCAGGTGCTTCCTCCTGGTCTCCCATGCGGGTGCAGGGCCCAAGCACTTGGGCCGTCCTCCACTGCCCTCCCAGGCTACAGCAGAGAGCTGGCCTGGAAGAGGGGCAACTGGGACAGAACCAGCGCCCCAATCGGGACTAGAACCCAGAGTACTGGCACCGCAGATGGAGGTTTAGCCTAGTGAGCTACGGCACTGGCGGTATTCTTCACTGTTCTAAACTGGTAGGCCTTTATGCTGACCTGTTGACCTCCACCTCTATATTTTGATTGCTGCAGGTATTCTTCTGGCTACTTAGTTAATACTCAGTGTATTCACTCTAAACTCTAAAGACTCTTAAGTCAAGTAGATGTCAGAGTGATTTCTGCAAATCTACTGCCAGAAAAGTACAGGGATGTTTTATTCATACTTTCAACTTTCCATCACAAAAACTTGCTATGTTATTTTTCCCAAATGAATTATTTGTATCAAAGTTTTTTTTAATATAATTTTAAGTTATTTATTTAAGATGGAGAGAGACTGAGAGAACTCATGCCGGTTCACTCCCCAAATGCCCACAGAGGCTGGTTAGGCTGGGCCAAGGGTGGGAACTGAAAACTCATCCAACTACCTGAGCCATCGCTGGTGCCTCCCAGCTTGTGCCTGAGCAGGGATCTTAGATGTGGGATGCAAGCAATTTAAGTGGCATTTCAGCCGCTAGGCTAAACACCTGCTCCAGTCTCAAGGTTTTGGAACAATATCTAAAAAAATTTTAAATGCATGTTACTCAATTTCATTAATTATAAACCACTGAGTTGTAATGGGACCTTTGAAATTTCATTCAATGGGAGAAAATGTATCAAACAATATTTTGAATGAACTTTTGAAATATTGAACATACAGTATATATAAAATCCTTTTAAACATTTTTCTTACTGTGTTATAATATGTAATTTCTTGCACAAAAATACTATTTTTCATGTAAACCCACTGGATGAACCTTGAAAGCATAATAGTGGTGAAATAAAGCATTTAAATATGAGCCCTGTGACCGTAGAAGGAACTCAGTTCATAAAATTGCTAAGTAGGACAGAAATGCCACTAGGCGTTCTATGTTTGAGGAATGGGTTCCTCTCCTTTCCTCATCTGGAAACACTGTTCTCGACCTACACCAACAGCACTAACCTTCAAATGCGCATAATGATTGGGTTAAAATAACTCAACTGTGAGTCTCTCTTCAGAAGAATAAAGCTTCCCTGTGAACCAACAGTCCCTTGCCAGGCCTGGCTCTGCACCTCCCACAATGGCTGTCATATCAGAGAAGATGAAAGTAGAGATAAAAAATAGATTATTTCAGAAATCTTTCTTTAATTAAAAAAAAGTCATTTCTAGGCATTGGCCTTTAGCAGGTAAGACAGCCACCTATGTCAGAATGCCTAGATTTGGTGTCTGGCTCTGGCTGTGGCTCCTGACCCCAGCTTCCTGCTAATGCAGGCCCTGGGAGTCAGCAGTGATGGCTCCAGTCATTCTGCTCCTGCCACACAGCTGAGAGACCTGTATTGAATTTCCGGCTCCCAGCATTGGCCCAGGCAGGGACAACTGTAGATGGCAGCTTGCTCCCCCTCTGCCATCTCTCAAGAAAATCATGTCTAAATGCTGTCAATGAGTATAAAATAATCGCTCAACAATAACAGAAAAGAGAATGCTAACAGATTACTCCCAAATGTGTAGTACAATGTGGTTGCAGAGTGCTTCAAAGTTTCTCCCTGCGATCCTGGAAGCTGCTCTGCAAGTGCAAGACTGGCTGAATGATGGAGTGGACCGAAACAAAATCCAGAAGCGTCTTCCAGTTCTGAATCCCCAAGTTAAGGAAAGGATTAGTGTTTATATTTGGAATTATTGTTTGCTTCCACTGATGACTTTCTCCTTAACATTTTGGCTTAAGTATTTCATCTGAGAATAAAAATGACTGTAATATATTCATGTTGGTTCTTTAGTGATAAAAAGATATGAATAGGATAACTACAGGTTCTATAAAGAATCCAACATAAAATTAGTAAAAATTCCATTCATACCATTTCTATAGGAGTACTAACTAATTGTGTACCCTTAGTATAAATAGCTTGGCACTGTTAAACAAAACCTGATAATTAGTAAAAATATTTAAAACTGAAATTTTACATTATTTTTACGTGGGTTTATTTTATGTTTTTCATTGTTTGGGAGGTAAAAGTGGTATTTCATAAACTTACTTGATTATCCCATCAATCCTTTGCTGCATTTTACAAATATCTCACTTGGTCAGACAAGATGGAACAGTAAACCTCCTGCCCAGAGCACCCAACTGGAAAGGGTGGGAGCTCTTTAGGAAACCAACACACCTAGTACCAAACTTCACACTTTTCATTTAACTTGACTCTGCTGCTGTTTCCTGAGCCCAGTTCTCTAGCACTGCATCCCATCCACTTTGTGGCGTTATTTTCTTGGACTCCACTAGAGTGTCCTGATGATTCTGGAATATTTGTGCTTCATTCTCTTTAAAATCTTCTAATGGCTTCAATTGGAAAACCTTCACTTTATCTAATTCATATCTCATCTCAATATGTCTGAACTATTAAAATGTCTCCATTATCAAAATTCAAGAAATACCTTACTGTGCCCCCATAATTATGTATAATTATTATATGTCAGAAGGTAAAAACTCAGAAGAAATGAAACATACATATACACATGCACATACAGAAATACCTAAACTACCATCTGCTAGATGATAGGTGAGTAGAACAGAGGATTTTTTCCACTGTTCCTTCCACATCTATTACACTGAGGGCAAATACTCCTGTTATGCATATATATACATACACATATGCATATATTATATAATATTGTCATATGAATTTTGGTGTTTCTGAAAGATTTATTTCAAAATCAGAGTAACACACACACACACACACACACAAATAGCGGGAGAGACAGAGAGACAGAGAGACACAGAGAGAGATCTTCCATCCTCTAGTTCACTGCCCAAAATGTCTCAACGGCTAGAACTGGGCCAAGCCAATGCCAGCAGTCTCCCATGTGGGTTCAGGGGCCTAAGCACTTGGGCCATCTTCTGCTGCTTTCCCAGGCACATTAGCAGGGAGCTGGATCTGAAATGGAGCAGCTAGGACTTGAACCGGTGCCCACATTGGATGCCAGCATTGCAGGCAGTGGCTTTACCTGCTACTCCACAGTGCCAGCCCTGGCATATGAATTTTCTGTAAGGGTCAAGGCACCGATGTGACCTGAAAAGTTGGATTTGGTTTCTTCATGACAGTCTAAGTTCCCTCAGGGCAAAAGGCCAGAGAAGGGTGCTCTGGATTGGATTAGTGTGACTTTGAACTCTGACTTACAGAGACCATGTTGGAAGCTGCATACTTTGATGTTGGAGAAGGCATTGTTTGTAAGATAAATGCTGCCTCTTGTCCCTGTATTTGCTTAACAACCTCTCTGTGAAGGTTCACTCGAATGACCATCTTCAAACTGTTCAGTGACATGATTGTAGTAAGTTCATTGTATATGAATAACAACTGATTTTAGGAGATAACATAAAGTGTGGGGAATATGATTGTGTTTTGACTTTAGGAACAAAACCTAAATATAACTCACCCTTCCAGTAACGCTGTAAATCGCATATGACCCAAAAAAGAAAATGATCCGCTGGTATGTGGCATTCATATGTGGCTTTAATATGCAGATATTTTGCAAATGTGAAAACTCAATTGTCTTTTAAAAGCTAAGTATGTTTATGCACGCTGTGCACAAAAACCAGTTTTCAGTAAGATGGACTATTTAATGACAGTAAGTTCATTTTATTAATCTGAAATTCATTTTCCAAAATACATATCTTGGAAAAATATTATTTGAGAATAACAGACATAAATAGGTAATTGACTCCAACTCCTAAATAACCCATTAGCTCAAGGCAGTAATATAAACAGTAAATACAGTACAAATACTTGTTTAAGAATGACCACATTCTTTTAAAATATTAGTATGTTTTGCATTTAATTTAAATGTAATACCACTCTACAAAATTTGAATAAACTGATTCTAAAACATACTTTACATTCTCAATTAGAAATCTAGCTCATGAAAAATTACTCCAAACAGTAAAGGGAAATAAATCTTTGTGTTTCCGTAGTTCACCTTATATAATTGGCTGACATTTTAATAAAGCCCTTCCTTCAGTAAGGCACAAAATAACTCAACAGACCTTTAGAAATGATTTTCTTTGTGTTTTCACAAAGAGATGTTATACAGGATTATACTGAATATTGCAGACCAATATTTTAAGATTCTTTTAGTATAAAGAGTTCAAAAGAGGTAACCCATGAATAAAATCAAATGCCATATTATTTATTCTGACTCCATAGATAATGATATATAACTTGTACAATATAATTTTCTGAGTGAGTTTGGTGGATGAGAGCCAATTATTGTTCCATGGGATCATTAAAGGGAGAAATGATGACATACTCATCTGCAATGCCTAGCAAGTAACACATTTAATTGATTTTATAAAATTGGACTTGTATATGTGGGGCCCCAAAATATTATTATCAAACTCTCACAGCATGTCAGTTAAAGATGATAGTACATTTTCTTCCTGAGCTTAGGCTAAATTTTGAGCTTCTATTATTATTTTTAATTCCCTGAGATGTCTTACACATAATTAGAATTACAAAAAGAATCTTATAATAATAATTTAAATAATTAATACTGTCATTGGTGAAGATGTCACCATACTTTTAAGATTATTTAAGTTCCAGATGCCCTGTAGCAGTTATTAGATTTTGTCAGAAAGATTATTTATTTATTTGCAAGACAGAGTGACAGAGAGAAGGAGATAGATCAATCTTCCATCCACCAGTTCACTCCCTAAGTGGCTGCAATAGCTCAGACTGGGCCAGGCTTTAACCAGAAGCCAGGAACTCTCTCCAGGTCTCCTATATGGATGGCAAGGGCCTGAGTACTTGGGCCATCTTCTGCTATCTTCCTGGGCAAATTAGCAGGGAGTTGCATCAGAAACAGATCATCAGGTACTGACACTGGCACTCAGTATGGGACAAGAGGTTTGCCAGTGGCTGCTTAACCTTCTGCACCAGAGCATTGGTCCGTAGATATTTGTTTTATAATTTCTTGCCCATTTGACTTTTTTGAAATTTGTCATTGAAATTCTCATTATAAAAGTTTTTTATTAGTTGTTAATATCTTTTGAAACCTTTCGACAAGAAAGACATTTTACTGATTACTGAATGTACTTTTAGATCATAAAAGAAATGAAAAATGCATACTCTTAAACAGGAAAGTATTACCCTACGAAAGTTTCCTAATTATGTATCTCAGTGAAACAGAGCACCTTGATATGATTGCTGGTATAAGATAAGGCCACATAGTTCAGAGAGTTCTTTTCCAGAGTAAGAATCGTAACCTGGAAAATCATAAAATTACACTGTGATTTGAATCATGCTAATTTTACTGAAGATAATTAAGAAATTCAAATGTATATTAGCTGCAAATGATCATTAAGTATCTTTCCTTTCCCCACATTATGATCACTGGCAAGAATCCCTCATTCTTTGATATTAGTATCTCTGTTTTCAAGAATACATAATATAGGGTATATGCATATAATGTTTACATTCGAAATGAATATAGCAAAATGTTTAAAATGTAAAATATAAAAGTAAAAAATATACACAGATAAAATCTCTTCTTTGAGGGATAGATCAAAATAATCATATCCTCACTAGACAGTGTGGTAAAAGTCTAGTAGTCACTAAAGCTCCCTTTCTTGGCCTTCTTCCCAGCATGTTTCAATCCCATCATCCTCTTGGTCTCAAGCCCCAGTTGTAGGACACTGCATTCTATTGTTCCAAAATGGCCTGATTATATCATGTATTGATGTTTCTATGAACTAGCAGGAAGTTCTCAGTATTCTATCTAAAGATGCTCAAAGTTCAGTCTTTAAATAGGCAGTTTTTATGCTTTAGCTGGAGTCCAGCCATAGTAATAAGAACACATTTTTTTTCACCAGAATTCCAATTTGAGACAAGTGTCCTTTGAGAGAAGCATGGGGAGAGGTGAACTAGTCTACCCTCTGCAGTCTTTGAAGGACTTGGAAGGAGCCAATAGGATGACAGCCTTATTGTTACCAAAGTTATTTCTTGCCTTAATCGTTCAAGTCTTCAGTGAACTTCAAATAGTACTGTGAGTTAGAAATTAAAGAAGGTGGAGCTGAAATTGTGGTCACACACATATTTGAACATAGAGATGAACGGGACATTTTATGAAGGTTTTGGGGAGATCTAATACACTAAGCTTGTCTAAATCTCCAAGGAAGTGAACCATTTCAAGTGATGGACTACACTTTTTGAAAACCATTCTTGATTTCTTTTTTACTTTTACTTTTTTTTTTTATTTGAAAACCAATACAGAGGCAGAGAAAGATCTTCTACCTGCTGTTGTACTCCCTAAATGCCAACAATGGGTGGGCGCGGGACCAGGTGAAGCCAGAATCCAGGAACATAGTCTGGATTCCTTATGGGTATCGGGTAACCAACCATTGGAACCATCACCTGCTGCCTCCCAATGTGTGCATTAGCAGGTAGCTGGTGTCAGAAGCAAAACTGGAACTCAAACCACTCCCTCCATTATGATATGTGTGTGTTCCAAGCAGCATTTCAACTACAGTGCCAAACGCCTATCCTCTTTGTTTGACTGTGTGGCATTATAAAAATCACACAATTTGAGACTGGAAGAAAGTGCAGTGTACTCTCGAGTCACTGAAGACCTATGTATCTTGTTGAGGAATTCTCTTCTGCTTCTTCTGTGGGTGGTGCTGGATAAAATATTGCAGCTTTAGATAGAAAAAGGTTATTTTGGGTCTCAGTGATATGTAGGAACTAGGTCTTGATCCTAAGTTCACTCTTTATTCTCTGTTACCGCGCTTAAATGTGCCTCTCTGAGCAAAAAGCTTTCTGTCCTAGAGGCCCATCAAACAGAATTGACACAAGCAGAGCAAATGAACAATTTTATGCTGTTTTGGTTAACCGATTGGCTTGAGAACAAGTGCTGGAACTCTCTGAAATCATAAGCAGGTCCTTTGGGGACTGGAAGAGATTGGTAGTCAGCTCTTGGTTCTGACCCTGTTTGTCTTTTCTGACAGCTTGGTGTCCCTGACTGAATACATTGCTCTGTAGTTTACATGCAGCCTTGCGATTTGGTTAAGGGTCCTCATTGCTAAAACATATAAGCAGCCCTGACTGTCTGCTTGTAGCTACCCTCTTTTCTCATTGCATTGACAACTTCTGAGTTTTCCTTAGAGCTCACCTCAAAGGGACTTCTTCTGGGGCATCCTGCTTGTCTTCCAGATTAGTTGGGGGTCTGCTTCAGTCTCCTTGTAGAGTGCCTTGTGCTTCCCACGCTATGGAAAAGACCATCCTTTATGAAAGCCTCTTATTTAAACACTTGTCTTCCCCAGGAGGCCCTTAGCTGTATGGATAGTGGAGCATCTGAGTATCTGGCTTATTTATTGTTGACCTGTTAGAACCCTATTCAATGCTCAGTCCCATAAGTAGTCATTGCACAATGAATGAGTGAACGGATTTTTCTTTCTGAAGATGTCATTAGCAAATAAAGCTTTGTAGACAAAGGTGCACATGCCAGTCATTTGTCCTAAACTGTGCTAGGGGAAATATCTTCTGGCCTTGGAAGACTACTGTCATTTTGAGTCCAGCTTTCTAAAGTTCCCATCAGTATCCATACCTGCTGGGAAAGAGCATCACACTGGCACTACTTCTGACTTGTTAGCAATATTATATTAAAGTTTACCTAGCAAGAAACCATAAGGAAACCCATCATATTCATTTTCCAAAATCTACATAGACAATAAATGCATTTATCTAAATAATGTTTTGCCTTCACACAACATCAATAAACACTTCATGGAGATTAAACTGACTGAAAACCTTTTATGCTTGTCAACTGATTTCAGTTGGCTAAGTTGGCTTCCTTTATAAAGAATAAAAAAACTAAAGTTGGTTTGCATTACTGCATTTGGGGATGGGTAAATGATTTTCCTTAAATCACATTTTCCTTACAATGAACATGCAGCAAAAAGATTATTAAAACTGTTTTCTCACGGTGTTGTTTTGTGCACCTCAAACAAATATGTGAGGCTGTCTCCATCAGTGAATGCCATGTGTTAGTGTGATTGATGAATGATAATTAACCCTGGCAACATGTTTTACAGCTTAACTAGATCAATCGGAGTTAGTTATCCTGAGAGACAGTAAAATCACTTCTATCCTCAGCATACTGCAATAAGTAATGGCCTTTCCTTGGAAAAGTTCTCAAAATGTAGAGAACATATACTTTGCTATTGAATCTACTTCTTAAAGTAAATGAGAGGTCAATGAGATTGAAGTAACTCGGAGGAGAGAAGTCTCCAGGTGATATAGTGGCAGTCGTGTCAGGAGCTTCAAGTGGGCATTGGGAGTCATTCTGATTAAATGTCGAGATAGGTATCTAATTAACGCTGGGAGAAAGAAAGTAAGGGAAGGAGAGGTGGGAGGGAGATCTCAGATCTCTCTTCCCTTTATCTTTACAAAGGGAAAAGCTGAGAAAGGGATCCTTATTTTCTAAATGTATGTTAATGAAAGTGATAAAGTGATTGCCAATACTGAGTGGCTTATAGAATGATATTAAGTAGGGCAAGAACTACAGATCATTTTACTAGTCGAATTCCCATTGGTTCATCACATCAAATGACAATGTCTTTTGAATGGTGCCATTGAGAAAGCCTTTTAACAGTGTGATGCAGTCTTGTCCTTGGGAAAATCACATGCCTTCCTCCACCCTGGAGACTTGGTCCTAAATGTTTATTCATTACACACTGCAATAGTCAGTGTCAGATATCAAAAGATTACCTTCTCTACTTGGTTTCTGCAAAGCTAAAGAAGTGCTTTGGAAGATGACCAAACACACTACCCTGAAAACTTTCATCACCTCGACATGGTCCTGTATCCTTAAGTGTGATGGTAGGTATTTTGGACATACTGATTTGGAAATTCAGTGTTTCTTTCTCTTGTTGAGATCTTTCATCTGTCTTTGGACTACACAAAATGATGTAGGTTTTTGCTCACAGGTCCTGCGTATGTCTGCTATGAATAAAGCCCACAATAAGGCAGTTACTGATCTTTGGATTGGCCTGGAGGAATCTAATTACACCTTTGCACCAGACAAGGGAAGTTAGCTGAAGGGAAGTTGAAACTTTAACAGTGCTCCAGTAGCAATCGATCCATGTGCTGTCAGGCAATGCCACTGACAGAAGACTGCAGCCTACTTGTTGGGGAAGCAAAGACATTTGGACCCAGAAATATGAAATATGGAAAACAACTAGTATTGTCACTTAATTGCAACCTGAATAAATAAATCTTCTATTCCATTCTCTTCTCCTATATCAAAAATGGCTCTTACAGGAAACTTTGAGAGAGTAAACTATGGAAAGCCCTTGGGGTTTCAGTTGATGCTTTTCTGTACTGGAAAAGTTGGATATATCTGCAATTCTTAGCAAGTTCAAGGTTGGACATAAGGCTCATTTTTTTAACCACGTGCATTCCCCTAGAGTAGGTGCATGAGGTAGTTTTCATCTGAAATGCAGTGCAGCAGTGAGATGCCCAGTCATGTGTCCAGATCTTGATTTGACACAAGACAATGTGATCACTGAGTGGTATGCAAGAGGAAAAGCAGGATTTAGCCCTGAGGAGAAAATTGAAAGGAATTGACTAGGATATCAGGGTTCCTTGATGTGCTTAAGAGAAGTATAATTCTGAGAAGATATGGGCTTCTAGACAGGATGCATTGGCTGTGCAGAAATAACAGAAGAACTCTGGGGCACAGGTGAGTTCACCTGGTTTGAGAGGATGGTATAGTATGGTGTAGGATGGAGCTGACTCCAAGGGCTGTTGTTACCACAACTGTATAACTCAGCAAGGGATGCTTGATGGAATCCTGGAATTGGGTCCTGCAAGAGCCTGTGGATTCCATATTACAGGAAGAAAGGGGGAGGCAGGAGGTGCTCTTGTTGGTATGACCAGATGGGAGAATCAGGAGGTGGCAGAGGGCACATCCTGGCAGCTGTCATCTCATGGAAGCCACACATTGCTTTTTCCCTTGCCCTTGTGATTCATGGTCCTGCTCTCTATAGAAAGTATTTATGGAGAGAGGTTTGACAGCAGACGTGGGTCTTCCTGTGGTCACATTATTTGATTGCCTCCTGTTACTGTTTACAGGACACCTGTTGGCTTTTTCTTTTTTCTCCATTATCCCCAGTCCTGTGTTCTCAGTCTGTGCTATGGGTCTGAAACTCAGATATCTACAGTGGCCAAGTAGAAAGATTAATGAGGGAGGCCAGGCAGTGGGGATTGTAATTGCACCCTTTCATGAAAATGCCCTGGAATAGAGTTGTGTGTTGCTCCAGTCATCATTTTCAGGAGTGTATTCATGTCAGCAGATGACTGGATACTTTTAAGAAATTCTCTTTTAAGACATTTTAATATATAAAGAGAACAGATTTCATGCATCCTATTAGATATAGTTAGAAGAAGACAACCACACTTCCTTCCCTATCCCCCTCTCCTCCAAAGTCCCTCCTTCCGTCCCCTCTCCTCATCAGTTTTTGCAAAGACATAATTTTAATGCACTTTCATATTCACAAGCTTAATATGCCACTACCCATAATATTCAAATTTTGAAACATTTACAACTTCATGGTACATAAAGTTAAAAAATCTGGAAGTTATAGTTGGTCCTGCCCTGATGCTGTTGGGAGCCTGTAAGAGTTATAATTTTTTTTTTTTTTTTTGACAGGCAGAGTGGACAGTGTGAGAGAGAGACAGAGAGAAAGGTCTTTCTTTGCCATTGGTTCACCCTCCAATGGCCGCCGCAGCTGGTGCTGCGGCCGGAACACCGCGCTGATCCGATGGCAGGAGTCAGGTGCTTCTCCTGGTCTCCCATGCGGGTGCAGGGCCCAAGCACCTGGGCCATCCTCTACTGCACACCCGGGCCACAGCAGAGAGCTGGCCTGGAAGAGGGGCAACCGGGACAGAATCCGGCGCCCTGACCGGGACTAGAACCCGGTGTGCTGGCGCCGCAAGGCGGAGGATTAGCCTAGTGAGCCACGGCACTGGCCGAGTTACAAATTTTTGTTTAGGAAAGTCATTTCCTGCACAAGAGTGTAGATCTACTAGTGGTGGTTCACCTGGGGCCAGAGAGCCATGTAGGATGCAGGGCGGCAGCCTGAAATGCTGTGCAACACAGCAGTTAAAAGAATGTTGCAGAGCCAGGCTGCCCGCCTGCCCCATTCCCAGTATTCAGCAGCGATGTGGCCTAATGTGAGTAGCTTTGTGACTCTGACTCAGTTTCCTCATTTGAAACATGGAGAAGAAATGGGCATGTGCTCTGTTATGGTGGTGATTAGATGAACCCATTCACATGAGTGGCAGAGGTATTTGCCCTCTGTTAGGAACAAGGTGTAAGGGCAGATGGGCGTGGGGCCAGCCAAATGACAGTCTGTGGAGCAGCTGTGTACAGGCCCGGAGATACGTCTCTACCAGCATGGCAGGCGGTTTCTGATTCTAACCATTGGATCCAGTATTAGAGACTGTAAACACTTCCCTGGTGACTCTGCTGCTTCCCTAAGTGTGGAACCACTTGTATACAGAGAGCACACCGGTCGTTGGGGTCAGATCCTGGCTCTGATATTGACCAGCTGTATTGCCTCGAGCCAATGCCTTGCACTGCCTTAATGTTGACTCTTTATTTTCCAAATGCTCACACAACAGCTTGCTCTGACAGAACCAAACAGCTCCTGCACAGCCCTTGGGCCTTATCACATACTTTGTAGCCATGAGTTCTTCTGTCCTCTCGGTCACAATGCAGTGAAATACCACTAAGTGGAAATACTTCTAATGAAACACAAAGAAGAAAGTGGGGTGCCCATGGTAGAGACTGTGTCATTTGTGTGCCTAGTTCTGGAATGCAGTTAAGTCCCTCAGGGAGTTGATTTTTTGCGTTAGCCTCTGGTGGATTTGTTTGTTCCGCATTTTCATGCAGGGTTACATCGACAGCTTCACATGTTTCTTTGCACAAACATAATTGAGCAGCTTGAATTCATGGTACATTTTTTTTAGAAAATTAATGATCGTATTAACATGTGATGCTTCCTGGCAGTACACAAAGTCAAGATTTCATCTGAGAATAGCTATTATAACTCAGCAATTTAAGTTTTCAGATACAACCTCCATTTTTGCCAAAAATAGCTCAACCTAAATATAGCCAGTCAGGAACAAAGATGTGGGAGCAAAAAATCTCAGGCTCAGTTTCTGTGGTATGCAGCATTCAACAAAGGAAAAAGGTACAATAGCACATTTTCAACAAGGAGACACAGTAGTATCTGCTGTCACTATACTAAATGCATTGATGCTTGGGGGCTTCCCTTGTTGTGGAACTGGAAGGTGCCATGATGCTCAGCCTCTGACCACGTCATGGAATTCTGATAAGCTGCCATTCACAGGTGTCAGCTCTGTGCATCTCTGTCTCAAGTCACAAAATTGTAAGATCCTTCCTGCCTAAGGCTATCATTGTTTCAACTTTGAATTTTTGACAGCCCAGAGCATGATAAATTTTATGGAGTCACTCAGGAAAAGTTTCCTGAGTGAGTGCATAAAAGAAGCTTGGGTGGAGATTTGACATTTCAGTGAATTATAGTTTTCTAAGGAGGAAAACTGAGTGGAGAGAGAACGAGGGAAAGAGAACAAGAGTGAGTGAGAGAGAGAGAGAAGGGAAAATACACCATGGCCATTTCTAGTCTGGACTTTCACTGTGAATTGTTCCAACACAGAATGCAAACTCAGAACCTTGAATTAAGCGGCACTCACTCTATGCCATCCGATGGTAGTGACAAATGAACCCACTTCTGAAATGGGAGGTGATGCCTGCGTATCAAGGAGCTGCAGAGATGACAATGAATAGGTGCATGGCGAGTGATGAATGGTCAGGTGCCAATGCCAGCAAAGCTCTTGCTCCAGAGATGGATAGTTTAATTGTCCCTGCTTTGAATTCATGCTGCAGACACCGTAAACAACTTAGTTTAATCAACCAGAAACGTGGGCTGTCATAGATTTAAATTCATAGCAGGTTATGTTTCTACATCAAAAGCAGTGGGAAGGCTTGTTTCACGCAGATACAAGAATAGACAGCAGAGGTTCTGAGGCCGTCCCTGTGGCCTAGAAGGGACTGTATTTCTATCTGTGTGCCCTGAAGGGTGGAAGCCTTCTTATTAGGCAATCAGGCTTACCAGACTGGGCATTCAGGTGAACTCATTTTCTGTTTAATCTGTTCTTTGGAAAGGTCAGCTTTTCTACAGAGAAAAAAAAATTGTATTTCTTCTATGATTTCTTTAGCACCCTTCTCTATTTTTTTATCTACTTATATTTCTCTTCTCTAGTTTTCTAAATCTGTTTTCTAGATATAGATTTAATTGATAATGTAAGATTCACAATTGGGCAATTTTCTTTTTTTTTTTTTTTACTCTTTTTTGTTTCTTTTTCATTATTCTCTTGCCACTGCACCTTAGGATGTTCTGTAGGTTCATTGTTTATGTTTCCTGGAACCCTCACTCAAAAACAGGTCTATTTTCCTTTTAATTTCTAGGAAATTGTTCTCCATGTCTATAATGCATGCATTTTGCTTTTCTAATTGGTGCTTGCCAGTAGGCAGGAAATTCGTGATGTTTAAAACCCATTTGAATTTAAATTGATATTTTAGCTGTATGTGAAGAAACCCCTTGGAGGTTATCTTTCTTCTCCTGGAAAGTGGATTGTGACTGAACTCCTGTTCCTAACTTTTGCTTGTTTGGATGAGGCCATCCCTTTGCTTTAGAAAGGATATAGGAAGTTTTCTTCTTCCAGCAGACCTCGAAGAACAAGGACATGGAGCTGCCTTCTGAAATGGTGACGACTCCCATTCAAGCAGCAGTCACGGACTTTGGAGGAGACAGCAGTTTATGTTCACCAAGTTACTATTAGTGAGCTGGGAAGATGAGGGCCACAGAATTGAATTTCTAAGTTATTACAAGACAAAGTGACTCTTCTGATCTCCATAACAGGGGCAACTTTGTGGGCTTTCATTCATTGCCACATTCCTTCTAGGAAAATTGAGATAATTCCGTTTGGGGGCTCTGCATTTCTCTCATTATCTTCATCGAGGAGCCCAGCTCCATTCAAAGAAGTTATCTATAGATTCACTGAATAGAATAAAGACTTCTGCTCCTGTATCTTGAGAGGCTGATGTGCACTGCTGGTCTCTTCTAATATCTACAACTCTCCCAAATAGCTGTTGTACATGGAGAAGACTGCGGGTTTGAAAGCAAAGCAATTTACCTGGTGTTATTCTACTGAACAGTGGTAAAGTTCCACGGCTTAGAGTGGAAGAAGCACTATCTTTGTTAGGCTCTGTAGGCTGAGGGGCTTCCACTGGGGGTCTCAGAGTGGCAGATGAGCAGGAAGGAGGAGGTACCCTGAACACAGGCCAGGAAGCCTTGCTGTGCAATATTCAGTCTATCAACTTGTACTGGTGCCTACCAGATTCCAGGCACTGTTCCAAGTAGTATAGATGCAAAAGCAAACAGAAGAAATTCTCCCAAACTCACATTCCAGTGAGATGTGGCTGCCCTGGGGACAGTGACGCCGACTCCTCAGTTTGCGGCCGTACCTACTCTTGTCATTGCTCAGGTGTTAGACTCCCCCTGATGAATGACACATCTGTGTGTGTTGGTTTGTCTCTGCTCACACTATGTTGTGAAATATACAATTACGGGATGAGTCAGCAGTAACTTATCACATTCTTGTTTAACAAAAACTGACCAGCCTACAAATTCACATTTGGTTATATTAGCATTGAAGGATCTGCTGGACCCATGCATGTCTTTGTACCCTGAGAAGTGATTCACATATGCATGCTTCCTTACAACAAGTACTGTCTCTACCATCCTTGATGGTTTATTTGCAGGAGCCATTGTCTTTTCTGGATCCATGCTGGTGTCTGTGACCCTCAGCTTCTGTATGGTCTAAGGTGCTGAGGAGAGTGGCTCAGTGACTCTGTCCATCTGTGCATATCAGTTCATACGCCTGGCCTTTAGCCTTTGACTACTTCACTTTCTCCACTTCACTTGTCTGCTCTAAAGACCAGTGTATCAGGGCAGATGAGGTGAAGAGAGAAGTAATCAGTATTCTTCTCCCTTTTCCCTCCACCCTTTCCCCCCAAACACCTTCTCCATCCTCCTCCAGCTGCAGAGACATCACAAAGGGTCAATGGCTTATTAATTATCTTGTGATCTGTTTAGGAAAAAAGCAAACTAATTGCACCTCAGGTAGAGTATTCATTATACAAACCAAAAGTTAAGTTCCAGTATCTACATTAAAGAAAAAAATAATAATAACAGAGCTGTTTTACTCTTATCCTATAATAACGTGTCTTTCTCACATTCAAATTTGCTTTCTTGAGATGGAACACAAGATTTAATTTACTGATAATTGCAACAAGACAGGCTGAGTTCAAGGCTATCTTTTATGTCTGAAAATAATACTCATTTTCTCCAGGTTTTGAATTTTTTGTCATGATGTTTTGTAAGACTTATACTTTTATGTGTTTTCATCTTTCTCATAGCTGTGTGGAAAATTAAATGAAAAACATTTTATTCTGATATATTTTTAACCAGAGTTCTCAAAATAATGATTCCCCAGCTAATGTATACATGCACATTTGCAAAATGGAAAGTTCATTTAGTAATTGCGAAAGAAATAATGGCTTTAATAACCAGAGCTCGACTTGGCATCTGCCTCCATGCATTGTTAGAACAGCGAGCATCATCCAATTCCCCGTGGCCCTGTTTTCTTTGAAGGTTCTGTTTATGCCTTTCTAATTTTGACTGTATTTTGACATTTTCAAATAAGTGTGTGGCATCTGTTGAGTAAATGATCACTCAACGTGGATTTGCTTCAGTTACCACCCTGCTTTTAATCTCCTTGACTAACAAACTCACCTTTCCTCACTTCTGCTGACAGTGACACATGCATTCTTGCTGTGACATCAACCTTGGGGCACTTCAGAGGTCCCTTTTCCCCAAGAAGGGTACTGAAACCCTGGCATGCTAACATTCCTCCTGTTCTTTGTATGGTTTTCTTTCTCTTGCACATCATGACTTTCTCCTCAAATCTTCACTCACCATCTCTGAAAGGATAGTGTTTAAATGTAGCACATTCTGGTCACTCTGATAAAAGGTTATTCAGCACACTGCAGTCGTCATTCTACAATTATTTTGTCTAATTTTGTTTTTCATGGGTAAACATAAATTTTGCAGCACAAGTTTTTAGATCCAAGTTTTTTCATTTCAATCATAAAATGTTCATAAATTCATATTTTTCCAATCATGAAAGATATTTTAGTATTGTCCATATTATGTAATTAATGTTTTATTGTGAATTAATATTGAAAGAATAAGTTAATGTGATTATTACTTAAAGACAGTGAATTAATGGTGGGCATTGACCTAATAATTAAGAGTTCACTTGGGATGATTGCATCCCACATCAGAATCCATGAAGCATACATCTGATTCCAACTTTCTAAGGTGCCCCATAGGAGGTAATAGATGATATCTCAAGTGCTTGGGTCCTTGCTACTTGGAAGATCCAGATTGACATGGGTCATTGCCAACCACGTGGAAGATCCCCCATAATAACCACAACCAGTTACATTTTTGTATAGATGATTGTACATTTATTTACATATAACTTATAAATTTTGGTAGATATATTAGAACTTGCTATGCTTAAAAATATAACTTCAGGTAATCTTAAAGATGTATTTTATACATCCATACTTCTCCTTTGAACAGAAATAGACATATGGTTTCAACTACAATATATGTTTACCTGGCTAGTTCTATTGAAGTTGGATTGGAATAGCTGAGAAAAAAATTAAGTGAATCTAGAACAAATAAGTTTGGCAAGGTTTCAAGATGCAAGATAACACACACACACACACACATACACACACACAAATCACAATTTTCTATAGAACTGGCCCCCCATGTCTCTGTGTTCCACATTGGTAGGTTCAACCAACCAATTTAAAATAGAAAAATAACTGCATCTGCATTGAACATGTGCACACTTTTCTCTTGCCATTGTCTGTTAAACAATGCATTACAGCAACCACTTACTTAGCACTTACATTGTATGAAGTATGATGAATAATCTAGAGCTCAGTTAATTCACATGGGAAGATGCATGTAGGTTATTTACAGATACTATCCCTTCTTTCATAAAGGACGCAAGCATGCTCAGATTGTCATGTATGCATGGTATCCTGAGATCACTCTCCCGTGGATACTGAAGACAACTGTACTAACAATGAACAGGGAAACCAAAGTAAACATTCAGTAGCAGTCATCACTACTCTGAAGGAAATGAAGTCATTAGGTACAAACTTTACAATGCACACTATGCTGAGAATTACCAAATACCAAGGAAATAAATGAAAGAAGACTTAAATAAATGGAGAGAAATATGGTGTTTATGGAATTGGAAGTGTTACAGCAAAGTGTTAATTCTCCTTAAATTGATATCCATTCCTACAAATTTTTTTTAATTTAATTTAATTTTATTTTATTTTTTAACAGGCAGAGTGGATAGTGAGAGAGAGAGAGACAGAGAGAAAGGTCTTCCTTTTTGCCGTTGCTTTACCCTTCAATGGCCGCCGCGGCTGGTATGCTGTGGCCAGAGCATTGCGCTGATCCGAAGCCAGGAGCCAGGTGCTTCTCCTGGTCTCCCATGTGGGTGCAGGGCCCAAGCACTTGGGCCATCCTCCACTGCACTCCCGGGCCATAGCAGAGAGCTGGCCTGGAAGAGGAGCAACTGGGACAGAATCTGGTGCCCCGACGGGGACTAGAACCCAGTGTGCCAGTGCCACAGACGGAAGATGAGCCTATTGAGCCACAGCACCAGCCCCTACAAAAGTCTTATTAATGAGATTTTCATAGATAAACTTGTTCTAAAATTTATATAGGAAGATATTACAGTAGTTAAAATTATCTTGAAAAATAATAATAATGAAATGGGAGGAATTATCCTATTAAATTTTAAGGCTTTTTAAAGAAAAGATTCATTTATTGATTTTGAAAGAGTGATAGAGTGACAGGGAGAGACAGAGGGGGTCTTCTCTCTATTGGTTCACTCCCCAGATGGCTGCAATGGCCAAGGCTGGGGCAGACAGAAGCCAGAAACTAGGAGTTTCATCTAGATCTACCAATGGGTGGCAGGGGCCCAGATACTTGGGCCATCTTCCGCTGCTTCTTCTAGGCCATTAGGAGGGAGCTGGTTCAAAAGTGGAGCAGCCAGGATGTGAACTGGTGCCCATATGGGATGCTGGCATCACAGCTGACAGCGTAATCTGCTACACAACAACACAGTCCCTTATATTAAGACTTTTTATAGTGCTACAATAATCAAGATAAAGTGACAGACACAGATCAGTGAAGCAGAGTATAAAACCTAGAAATAGGCACACATGAACTTGCCCAAACTATTTTTGATGAATGTGCAAAAACAATTAAGTGGATGAAGAATATATTTCAACAGATAGTCTTGGAGCAACAGACATTCATAAGCAAAACAAATAAATAGAAATAAAAACCAAAACCAAATAAAAACACAGAAATAACTCAATGCATTATGGGCTTAAACTATAAGGCTATAAAATGTAATATAATGGAAATGTAAAACTATTATACTTTTAGTAAAAAAAAAGAAAAATTTTGGGGTTCTAGTTTATAGAAAAAGTATTACCAATCTTGATGCCAAAATATAATATGTGAAGGGAAAATATGGTAAATTTGACTTTATAAAAGTTGAAAATGTTTTCTCTAATTAAATCCTATTGAAGGGATAAAAGATGAAGTACAGATTGGAGGAAAATATTTGCAAACGCATGACTGATCAATTATCAATATGTAAATCATGAGTGTACTTCAAAGGTTTTTTAAAAAAATAGAATTAAAGATAAGCTTATGGCAGAATTATGTATAGATTTTTGTAAAAGAAACCATTTCCCATGAACTCTTATTGAAGATTCCATGCATGCAAAGAAATCTGAAAACTCAGCAGTTAAACACTCACTAAAAAATGGACTACAGATATAGAGAGAATTCACCAAATAGGGTAAGTAGAGGGGGAATAGCACGTGAAAGTGTTCAAATTTATTAACCCATTAGGGGAATTAAAATTAAAACCACAATTAGCTTTTACTATACATCTATTAAAGTGGCCATTAAAAAAAGGAACAGGAAAAGTAAGTAGAGCCAACATGAAATGTTAATAGGATGCAGAGAATTTGCATACCAGAAACATTGCTGGAGGGCATATAAAATGGTACAGTGACTGGAAGAGTTTCCCAATTTCATGTGCAAATTCTGTATGTATTCAGTTGCATTATTGGCCATTTACCCTACAAAAAATGAACATCTATTTTTCTGTGTGATTGTTCGTACCAACTATGTTCAGAACAATGTATCTGTCTATCAACAGTTAAATAAACACACTGTGCCATATCTATACAGTGGAATAAATGAAAAATTGATATGTCCAACAACTTATATATATGTAGAGGGAATATTATTGAACTTAAAAAAGGCAATCCCACAAAGTTAAGTACTTCATGATATCTTTTGTCGTATTTTTGGAGTGACCAAAATATAGAAATGAAAAATATGTGATTTCCAGTGCTTAAGGAATGGTTGAGGATGGGAGCACCATGGGTGTGGCGATGGAAGGTTCTACAACATGAAGGTATTAATGTCAGTATCCTGGCTGTGATTTTGTGCCATAGTTTTGCAAAATGTTACCATCAAGGGAAACTGGGTAGAGCTGTATGAGCTTACTGCATTATTTTATAAACTGCTTGTCAGTGGACAATCATCTCAAATGAACAAGTCTAATTAAAATAGGACATGCTCAGGCTGACTTGCCCCAAGTGGTGGAGTTGGAAGCATACCAGGGGATTCCAATTCAATCCCATCGAGGTGGCATGTACCAATGCCATCTCACTGTTCCAGGTGATCAGTTTCAGTTCACAGTTGGTCATGGTGAAGGGACTGGGAGTCAAAGGGAGCACATAGACAAGTCTAGTACCTGCTAACGCTAACTGATGGAGTAAATAAAGGGGAGAGTGATCCAACATGGGAAGTGAGATACTCAGCAGACTCATAGAATGGCAGATGTCCTAAATAGCACTCTGGCCTCAGAATCAGCCCTAAAGGCATTCGGAGCTGGCTGAAAAGCTCATGAGAGTATTTCAGGCATGGAAAGCCAAGACACTCTGGCAAAAGATCTCTGCGAGTGAGATCCCAGTGGAAAGAACAGGTCATCAAAGAAGGAGGTACCTTTCTCTGAAGGGAGGAGAGAACCTCCACTTTGACTATGACCTTGTCTAAACAAGATAAGAGTCGGAGAACTCAGAGGGCTTCCATAGCCTTGAAACTCATGACTGGAGCATAGGGAGATTACTGATGCCATAGACAGGAGTGTCAATTTGTTAAGTCAACAACAGGAGTCACTGTGCACTTACTCCTCATGTAGGATCTCTATCCTTAATGTGCTGTACATTGAGATTTAATGCTATAACGAGTACTCAAACAATATATTTCACTTTGTGTTTCTATGGGGGTGCAAACTGTTGAAATCCTTACTTAATGCATACTAAACTGATCCTCTGTAAAAAAAAAAAAAAAAAAAAAAGAAATTATCAATTCCCAACTTGACTCTCACTGGGATTAAACATGACAATAGGTCTGCTCTGATTTCATCATCATTTAAAAAAAATCATCTATTATTTTTCACTTTATGTTTCTGTGTGGGAGCAAACTGCTGAAATCCATACTTAATGTATACTAAGCTGATCTTCTGTATATTAAGATAATCAAAAATGAATCTTGATGTGAATGGAAGGGGAGAGGGAGTGGGAAAGGGGAGGGTTGTGGGTGGGAGGGACGGTATGGGGGGGAAGCCATTGTAATCCATAAGTCGTACTTTGGAAAATTATATGCATTAAATAAAAGTTTAAAAAAAAATAGGACAGTATAATACAATACATGTGTGAGACTTTGGCCCCTGTGAGTGCTCGCTTGGTTCCCCCTGACAATCTTTTCAGCACAAGCTGGGCTCTTCAGCCTCTATCCCAGTTTGTCTCACACAGAGCTGAATTTTTTTGAGTCACAAAGATCTGTATTTAGCTGGCAACCCAAACATTTGGCAGACACTGCAAGAATGACATCAGTACTGCCGATATTTATCAAAAAGCATATTTGATATCAGCAGTATTTAGAAAAAAAAGTTGCTTAAAGGCCATGATTCTAAAACTCACCTCTAGAGCAAGCCTGGAGTGGAGAGAATTGAGTGCCTGAGTTCGATTGGTGCCGCCACATAATTGTGGTTACAGGACTGTCCTTCGGTGATCTTTATGGAGGTATCTTCCATTAGTCTAAGAACTGTAAGCTTTCTTTGAGACATTACATTTCCTATGAACATTGCAATTACATGACAGACTTTCTCCTTCCGTTTGCTGAAATGTTAGAGAGAAATTTGGGCCACTCTTTCTAGATCAGTATGATAGAATACTTGATGTGTATCTGCATCAGCCACTTAATTTGTCAGGATTACATATGCCTGTCCTGGAAGCACACTGAGAAATTAGAGAACAAGTATTCTACTTCTGGACTTTCTCTGGGCCTCCTTCAGCCTTGTCTTCATCAGGCATAGTTTGGTAAACTTGTTTCTTTTCTTTCTGTATCTCTGCTTCTGCTCTCCTCATCGTCCTCTGATGGATAGGCCAGTTTGATTTTGCTTCCATGGACTTGGCCTTTAAAAATATTAATATATAATCATTCTGCATATTTATGGGGTACATTGTGATAGTTAAACATATGCATATAGCATGTGCTGATCAAATCAGGGTAATTAGCATTTGTGTTTCCTTAGTGTTTCTTTATGTTTGGTGACTTTGGGCTCTTCTATGTCTTCATAAAATATAAACATGTTATTTTGAACTGTATTCACCCCACAGAGACATAGAAAAACTCAAACTCATTATTTTCATTTAACTGTATCTTAGTGCCCTTTATCCAGCCTTTCTCCATCTATCTTTCCCCTCTACCCTTCCCAGCCTCCAGTAATTGCTATCTTATGTTCAGATCAACATCTCTCCCCTCCCACATATCGGGGAGAATATGCAGTATTTGTCTTTCTGTATCTGGTTTATTTCACTTAACACAATGTCCTACAGTTCTGTCCACTTTGGTTGCAGATGACAGGATTTTATTTTTCTTTGCAGCTGCATAATGTTCCATTAGGTATATATATACCACATTTTCACATCTCTTCATCTGTTGGGGAATATCTTGGTTGTTCTTTATCTTGGCTACTAAGAGTAGTGCTGCACTAAACATGGGAATGCAAGTATTTGTTTCATATGCTGATTTCATTTCCTTCAGATATCTTCCCACAAGCGGAGTAACTGGGTCATTCTTCTGGCCTACGTCTTGCTTCTCTTAACACCACTGCTATACTCTCCCTTGTTCCAAAGAATTCATCCAAAAATAGAAATGACACCAAGGCTCTGAACATAATTTAATTTTTCTGTATCATAATTTAATTTTAGCCTTAGTCTGCTCTGATGGAAACCACCCTTTGAAAACTTCCCTCCCTGCTGAACTCAGCTTATATCTCAAACCTTCTTCAAAATGGCCAATTTATTTAAAACTTAAATAAAATTGAATTTGAATTAATCCAAGGTGAATAAAATGTTTTAATATTTAAAAAATATTGAGCCTACCATTTCCAAGGTTACTAGGAAATATTAGATAATTCTTATGAAGTTATATAATATTGATGGAGTCTGTATGTGTTTTTGCAGGCTTGAGTGTTAAACAGACATGCATATGATACATCCTGTGGCATTCTTGAAGAAATAATCTCTCTGTTGTCATTTATAAAGATGATGCAAATTGTGCCAGTTTAAAAAATGACATCTGTATTTTATGCCTGCTAAGCCCTAGGTTCCTGCTCGACCATATATTTTTCCTGAAATTGAAGTTTCCATAATTCTTTTTGTGTGTGTGTGAGTTTAGCAAAATTTTATTTAAGAATTAAAGAGACAGAAACTCCTATACTTGAAAGATAGTGGCGGGGGGAGGTCTTAATAGGAACTGTTAGCTGAGTCTGAATTCACAATGGGCTTTTTATGGACAAGAGTGTAGGTCCCTCATTTCTTCTTCCCTCCTCCCTCTTCTGGCAAAGTGTGGGTGTCGCATGTCTGGATATGGAATTCCCCTAAACAAATCCCTCCAGATGCTACTGGACATCAAGGTTCTTATCTATTGGAGAAGCAAATGATGCCTTCCCTCTCAGTGATTAGAACCTTGTTGGGCTACTGCATCACTCCTTCAAGTCAATGAATTCCTTTTGATAAAGGACGGGCAAGGGTAAATTGGGCTAGGGAGATAGACAAGAAGCTGGGTCCTGCTTTCAGGACTTCTTTCCTCATTCATTGCACATAAATTTATTTTCTTTAAAAATTTTCATTTTCTTCAGCCCTTCTTACACATATATGCTAACGTCTGCCTACCTGCATTAGCCTTCCTCCCTCAAGAGAAGGAACCCATAGTCTTATGTGGATGTATGAAGATCTCAATTTCTGTATCTCCTTCAAGCTGATCTACAGGCCTAGAGGCTTTTATGGATATTCTCTTGCTATCTGTCCTGTGGTATTTGAGGGTAGCCTTGGAAGATACTGTCTTATGCAGTCCGGAGGACTAGTCATATCATCTGGGGGACAGGCTGGAAATTCTGCCTCATAACCATCTGGAATTGGACAGCTTTTCTTCTTTTAGAGACAAAATGAATGAGGGCATGGAAGACTCATGGTATAAAGAGAAGCAAAGAGTATAGAAGCCATAGGGCAAAGTAAGGACAATAGCCAGAATATCAATGATCAGATATTGGGCCAAAAATTTCAGTCTTATTCAGCCTAGTCTTGGCATTGTCTGGCCTTGTCCAAGGAAATGTGAGCAAGGTTTTGTACCTGTCTACTTTGACCAAAACATGTTTGAGACATGGCACTGTCACCATCTGGGCAGCATTTAGCATTGTTATATTTTCCTACTTACTTGTATTGCTGTGATGTCCACACTTGGAATGTCAGAATTCATCATGTGTAAATTCCGATGTTTCACATACTTGGGGACTGTGAATATTTGAGATTAACAGCTACAGACAAAACAATAGCAATAATGGTTCTATGTCTTCCCTTCTTTTGACAGTTTATGAACATGATAAGTTCATAGCCATGATTTATTAAAAAAAGATACATATATAAATAGCTAATGAATTTAAATTACTATGCAAATAAGCCAAGGAGCCTGAAATGAAGTTTGGACGATGGAATTTCAACATGGGATTCATGTGCTATCCACTGACTAGTGTTAAAAAAAAGTGTTGCTATGTTCAACCTGTTAATGACTAATGCTAAATCTTAAACTCTTTAAATATAGGAGACTTTGGTCTATTTTGTTTCACTAAGATTATGACTAATAATTTCTAAGCTTGAGAGTCAAACTAATATGATGTTGATTGTCAACAGTTCAATTTCAAAACAGAAATCAATGTGACTGGTTTCACTTAAAAATGTAGATGGTACTCTGTGGAGAAGAATAAAGATTGACGACTGTGCTATAACAGAATTGGTCGGTTGCCGACTATAAACTTCATTTAAGAGTGACAGATAAATTGTAGGAGGATGAACAATGAGCTTAGTGTTAAAATCTCTACCTATGTGACCTCAGAGAAGCCTGTTTTTTACACATCGAGGGTAGGTTTTTATAAGAGGTCTTATGAAGTTCTGAGTAAACTAGAGAAGAGTTATAAACAAATTTCACCAATAGGACTTAGGGATTGTCACCGTCATGCTATCTTCTACACTCTAAACATGCATCATTGGTACCCGCTACCTAGTACCAGTACCTCAGTACCATTATAGTTGGGACCAAGCCTCTGGCGCAGGAACCTTTGAGAGAGCCACTCAAACCATATCCAAATTCTAGCAATGGTTTGATGCTTAGTTGGTAAGCTGTAGCTACCAGATCTATTTCTAAATTATCTTTAAGTAAGGTTTTTGAATGTTGATACTCATTTTTATTGGTGGATGAAATGCTTGTAACTATATTAACAGTTTTTAAAGTCTAATGAGCGTATAAGTTCATTTACAGTTATAATACATTAAGTACTTACAATTTTGCTCAACTTCCCAGCTTTTTACTCCTGTCTACCCTTGTTATTTTAGTCTGAGATTATGATCTATTAAGAAGAAATATATGGCCAGCACCACGGCTCAATAGGCTAATCCTCCACCTAGTGGTGCCAGCACCCCGGGTTCTAGTCCTGGTGGGGGCGCCGGATTCTGTCCCCGTTGCCCCTCTTCCAGGCCAGCTCTCTGCTGTGGCCAGGGAGTGCAGTGGAGGCTGGCCCAAGTGCTTGGGCCTTGCACCCCATGGGAGACCAGGAGAAGCACCTGGCTGCCGGCTTCGGGTCAGCGCGATGCGCCGGCCACAGTGCGCCAGCCGCGGCAGCCATTGGAGGGTGAACCAATGGCAAAGGAAGACCTTTCTCTCTGTCTCTCTCTCTCTCTCACTGTCCACTCTGCCTATCAAAAAAATAAAATAAAAAAAGAAGAAACATAAAGAGAAAATCTCAAGTTTGTATTTAACTTTTGATGCTCTCGCTGTTTATCAGGCTTTACAAAAGCGTGATAAACCTGGCTACTCCAAATCTCTGCTTGTGCCCTTTAAATTCTGTTGCTGAAATTCTTTTCTCTTTCCTTTAGATACAGCAATATCACAGAGGAATTCTCAGTGTGGACAGAATGCCCTGTCGAATTAGAGTAGCAAGGAAAACTCTAAGGATATTGCGTATTAGAAGTTAAAGAAAATCTGTCTTTACTTTAGCTTCTGAATGTTCTTGAGGAGGTGATTCAGAGAGAGTGAGGGAAGTGTAGATTCCATTTTCTCATATAAAGTGACCCCTTGGGATAGGAGTGGCCTTATATAACAAAGGGCTATACCTTCAAGGATGCTCTGCAGATGGCTACCCAGCATGGGCTGGACACCATCTACTCAAAGTTGCCCTGCAGAGTGTTGATAGAGAGGGAGGCTTTGTTAGTTCTCTGAGTCTTCAGATAAGCTGAGATCCAGTGTTGTGCCATGTGGTCTATGTACTCCTGTGGAGACTGGGTTTCCAACAATAGGCTAGTTTCTAAATAAAGCACCTGACAAAAACTCAAGAATCTGCAGCCTAGTGAGAGTTAACAAGAGGTTGAGTCAAGAGGATAAGAGTGCTGATATTCCCTAGGATCCTAATCATCAGAATAACGACTGATGCTTATTGAATGCTGTTCTAAGCACCTTATGTTTACCTTAAAACATCATGCCTCTTTTTGTTAAATGTTAGTTTGTGGTGAAACAGAATAGCCAAATTAATGATGGGTGAGACTAATGATGAATATATGACATCTGATATCATTCTTTTTACTTTTGTGTGTTTGCAGATGCCATATTCAAAAGTTTTAAAATCAATATGTAAATTATTAAGATAATTTTCATATGTATCATCAACTGAATACAGAAAAAGTATTTTCATCATACTCTTTTCATAACATTCATGCCTCTAGGTATAAGTGAGAGAAGGAGGAAGAGATGCATCTGGTACAGCTACAAGGCACATAACAACTTTGTTTTGACCTATTTACTGCCTACACATTGTGATCTGGACTAGGAGGAATGGAAAAATGGTACAGAATTCCTACTCATGGAAACTCACAGACTAACATGTAGTTCCCTTCTGGGGTCTCTTACTTTCCCATTGGGTTGATTATAAAATGTTTGGGCTTTGAATCAGCCCTACCAGATAGGAGCCAGATAGACTTTAACTTAAGAAAAATTTTAAAAATTATTTTTTCAGTTATTTGAAAATTTAAGATGTGTATAAAATATATCTCAGAACAATTAACCTTCATATCACATTTCATCAGTATGCAATATTTGTGTCGTGTTTCAACAGTGATATGTCATACTTGTTGAAATCAAGAATGGTGATTCTGAAAAACATTGCAAAACAATTTTCTAATATGTTTCCTTGCCAATCTAGCCCTGGCACCATCATATTCAGCGTGAGTTGCCAACTGGCTGAATAATTATGCATTTGTCCCTTTGTAATTTAAAAGTATTTAAGGCATTTCCATATATTTAAAATATTCTCGATTCTATTTGATGAAGTCATGTATTCTTTGAAAAAATATGGAGTGTCCTGTGCCAGGTACTACTGGAGACATGGAACTTAAAGCAAGGGGCAAGACAGCACGGCTCTCAGACATTTCTCATTGACAGTTTTGAATGGGCTTCCTGCTAGTATGCAATTCATCACTGTCTAAATGGACTGTTTACTAATTGTATTCTATTCTAAAAAAGGCAACTTAAAATGCCTCACTACAATTCTATCACATTTTAAAATTTTCTACATTTAGTTTTTATTTTTAGTATTAATTCTTTATACCTGTTTGTGTATGCATATTTACACATACATGGGAACTGCAAAAGCTTCATGGATAATGGAATTAATGTATTAGTTTATTTGGGTGCAAAACTTTTGGGAATCCATACATATGTTTATATAACAAATGTTGTTTTCTACAGACTTTTAGAAGATTCCTCATATGTGTATTTCAAGTTTTCTTGAATGCAAAATAAGTCTATCTTTTCCATCAACTTAATGCAGTCCCTGTGTGTGTGTGTGTGTGTGTGTGTGTGTGTGTAAATGGTTGCCTTTGTTTTTAATAATGGAGCACTTGATCCTGACTAGTACTACTAATACTACTTTGTCTGACACTGGTATTGTTATACATACTACTAATATTAATTTTGGTTTTGGTTTTTGGCCTGTTATCTCGTTGTTCAGCCCTTTATTTTCAGCTACTGACAATCACTGTATTAATTTTTTTTTGTTTTATTTTATAAATAACAAATGGTTTGCGTTTATCCTATATGAGGAACTATCTTTTAATGTGAAAATTGACTTCAGTTACTTGTAGGATGACAATATCTGTAGTTTATTTTTTCTATGCTGGTTTATTTTGATTTTTACCTTTTATTTCTTTTGCTGTTGTTGTTCTTTTCTATTTTTAAAAATTCGGTCAAATTCTTATTTGCTTGCTTTTCCCAACTGATTCTTCATTTCTGCTTTGCGATATGATGCAAGGTTAGATCTACAGGAGAAAAATCCCATGTTAAACGCTACATGGCACTTAGCTGGCAGGGGAGATAGGATGATCACCGACGTGGTCTTCCCAGGGCGAGGCTCATCCACTGTACTCTGGATGTGCCGACCCCTGTGAGTTCCCCAGATGCGGGAAACTCAACAGCATAGTTTGTGGTAGTGAGGGACTGCGTTCATACTCTCCCCTGGCCAGGAAGAATAATATTACTAATTGATACTTTTCCTATAACCTATGTTTATTTTTACTAGTATCACTTGTATCAAAGGTAGAAAAATGTTATTCCAAGAGAATTCATACCACACATGCAGTTGTATATTCTCATTTACATTAAAATCACTTAAAAATAAAAACTCCCTTTCTAAATCCCACTAGCCTCATTTCAGTTTATCAGTAGTTGTTTGTGACTAATGGCAACCATATTGGATAAAGCAGATTTGGAGACTATTTCTGTCATCACAGGAAATTTTGTTGGATAACCATAGTGTACTATGATAAGCTTTATATGTCACATATACATGTAATCATATAGATGATATATATAATAAATACACCTGTATCTTTTATCATTTAATAAATGTGTGTGATAATTGTTAGTGTGTTAAACATTAAAGATTAGTATTTAAGTTTAATTTCCTACTACAAACATAAAAGAGCAATAGAGTTGCACCCCACACACAAGTTAAAATAACATCAGAGACTTAAGTGAGAGATTATTTAGCAATAAATCATTTTATTTAAAGCAGGATGACCCTGAGGAGCTTCCTGCAAACAAACTACCTAGGTTTCAATTTCACAATGACAAGATTTCGAATATGTTTAAAACTGACAAGACAAGACCTTGGCCCCAACCTGCCCAATGTGTATAGACTTAATATCCTTAAGAGATCTGACTTGTAAATAGTCTGCAGCTTTTGCCAGTATTTCAATAATGGGTTGTAATGGTTGACTTAATGTAATGTGTTCTCAAAGCACCTGTGTCAACAGTCTTTTTCTCTTTTTTAAGATTATTCATTAGCTGTTCAATGAAACATGTGGTCTTCAGGTTCAACCACAGTTTTATCTCAGGTTATTAAATAAGGTGAAGACTGGACATTTTATTTCACCTTTCTGGCATTAATAATCAAATTCACATCTCTTAACCATTAGACTGGAATATGATGTGTTGTATATTTTCTTCCCCCAAGATACCATCAAGTTCCCCCTTCCCAGCCTAGTAAGATGTCTTAGAATAGGTTGGATGCTCCTTTCCTGCCTCTCACTCAAGCTACCAAGGTAAATCAGTACTTGTGCCACACAAAATATTTTCAGGTGACCCTGTCTTTGTATGCTGCTAAGAAAAAAGCTCACATATTTCTAGAAAGCCTCTCCTTATTCATCTACGTATTACTGAGTGTGTGTAACACACATTCACAGAAGAATCTAGAAGCTACCACTGTTCCCTCTTACCCTCTCATCTGAATCTGAATTTATTTGGGGACTTTTATCACTACTTAAAAATCACCATCATATGGGATCTATGACTCAAATAACTTTTTAAGTAATATTCTTTGTAAAAGTAGAAGTCTTCAGTAGGAGATGGATATAAATGTACTTAGTCCTTCCTTTATCTAGGTTATTTTAGATTTTGCTGTAACAAACATTGGCAGCAATGAATAACACTGCTATTTCTTGTGTAGGAAAATTTGTCTAGGGTATATTTTCATAAGTAGCATTGTGGCATCAGATTCTGTATATTTATATTTTGCTATATAGTACCTAGTTGTATTTCAAGGATTTCTATCAATCTAACAACCTGCAGAGAGCCAGGCATTTGGTGCAGTGGTTAAGAGAGTATTTGAGACCACTTCATTGATATCCTAGTGCCTAGGTTCAAGTTTTAGCACTGTTCTTGAATCTGGCTTCCTGCTAGCATGCACTTTGGGGAGCAGCAGTGATGGGCTCCGAGTGGTTGAGCTCTGCTGTTTACATGTACTGGTTTCTGGCTTTGACCTGGCAAGGCACCATGTACTGCAGGCATTTGGGGAGTGAAATAGCATTGAGAGATCTCTCACTGCCTCTCTGGATGCCTTGTCTGTCTCTTTTTCACATAAATAAAACCTTAACTCCCACTAGGAAAATTTGAAAATGGCTGTCTTTCATTGATTTTGTAATTTCTGATTTTTTCTCATTTTTAGCCAGTTTGATAGGTGAAAACTTGCATCACTGTGCACTTCAAACTTATTTATTTATTTTGAGTGTGACTGAGCTCTTTTTATATGGTTAGGAGTCATTTGCAATGACAGTTTCATAATTATCTATTTCTTTGCCCATATCTTCTGTTTGTCATCTTCTTGTTGTACAGGAGTCATTTACCTATTAGGAAGATGAGCTTTTATAAATAAAAATTTTTACTATTTGAAAAATAATTTTTTATTATTTGAAAAATAATAATAATTTATAAAAGAACTTATTTTTAGCTATCCTTTGCCTTAATTTTTGGTACAGTTTTTTTTTCTTCTCTTAACACTTAAAATATTTTTATAGGTTTTCATTGAATTTATCTTTAATTTTTTTTCTTCTGGACTTTCTGGACTTTTGTTTGTACTGTTGTGAATAGGTGAAATTTTGCTATTTCTAGCTCATATGGCTATTGGCAGAATTCAATTCCTTTGTTGCTGAAGACCCCGCTTTCTTATGGGCTGTCAGTTGGAGCTACACTGAGTTCCAGATATCCTTGTTTCTTAACTTCTCTCTTTCCATTACCTTAAAGTCAACTGATTAATGACCTTAATCACATTCAAAATAATGCCCTCACCTATATCAGGCCAATTTAACCATAGATTCCATTCTATCATATTAAAAGTCTGTCCCTACACTCAAAGCAGGGAGATATGTAGCTAATTTTAGAGATTATCTTAACATTTTAGCTATTATACATCCCCTTGAATTTTATAATTTGATTTTCTGTTTTGCATGAGTATTAATTTATCAGTTTCTTTTTTTAAACTTTTATTTAATAAGTATAAATTTCCAAAGTACAGCTTTTGGATTACAGTGGCTCCCCCCCCCATAACTTCCCTCCCACCCGCATTCCTCCCATCTCTCCTGCTCCCTCTCCCATCCCATTCACATCAAGATTCATTTTCAATTATCATTATATACAGAATATCAATTTAGCATATATTAAGTAAAGATTTCCACAGTCTGCACCCACACATAAACACAAAGTGTAAAATACTGTTTCAGTACTAGTTATAGCATTGATTCACATAGTACAACACATTAAGGAGAGAGATCCTACATGGGGAGTAAGTGCACAGTGACTCCTGTTGTTGATTTAACAATTGACACTCTTGTTATGGCGTCAGTAAACACCCTAGGCTCTTGTCGTGAGCTGCCAAGGCTATGGAAGCCTTTTGAGTTTGCCAACCCTGATCTTATTTAGACAAGGTCATAGTCAAAGTGTAAGTTCTCTCCTCCCTTCAGAGAAAGGTACCTCCTTCTTTGATGGCCCGTTCTTTCCTCTGGGATCACTCACAGAGATCTTTCATTTAGTTTGTTTTTTTTTTTTTTTTTTTTTTTGCCACAGTGTCTTGGCTTTCCATGCCTGAAATACTCTCATGGGCTCTTCAGCCAGATCCGAATGCTTTAAGGGCTGATTCTGAGGCCAGAGTGCTGTTTAGGACATCTGCCATTGTATGAGTCTGCTGTGTATCCTGCTTCCCATGTTGGATCATTCTCTCATTTTTAATACTATCAGTTAGTAATAGCAGACACTAGTCTTGTTTATGTGATCCCTTTGACTCTTAATGCTATCATTATGATCCATTATGAACTGAAACTGATCACTTGGACTAGTGAGATGGCATTGGTACATGCCACCTTGATGGGATCGAATTGGAATCCCCAGGCATGTTTCTAACTCCACCATTTGGGGCGAGTCAGCTTGAGCATGTCCCAAATTGTACATCTCCTCCCTCTCTTATTCCCACTCTTATATTTAACAGGGATCAGTTTTCAGTTAAATTTCAACACCGAAGAATAATTGTGTGTTAATTAAAGAGTTCAACCAATAGTATTAAATAGAACAAAAATAATACTAAAAGGGATGAGGTATTAAGTTGTTCCTCGACAGTCAGGACAAGGACTGATCAAGTCACTGTTTCTCATAGTGTCCATTTCACTTCAACAGGTTTCCTTTTTGGTGCTCAGTTAGTTGTCACTGATCAGGGAGAACATATGATATTTGTCCCTTTGGGACTGGCTTATTTCACTCAGCATGATGTTTTCCCGATTCCTCCATTTCTTTGTAAATTACCAGATTTCATTTTTTTGACTGCTGTATAGTATTCTATAGAGTACAAGTCCCATAATTTCTTTATCTAGTCTTCTGTGATGGGCATTTAGGTTGATTCCAGGTCTTAGCTATTGTGAGTTGAGCTGCAATAAACATTAAGATGCAGATAGCTCTTTTATTTGCCAATTTAATTTCCTTTAGGTAAATTCCAAGGAGTGAGATAGCTGGATTGTATGGTAGGGTCATATTCAGGTTTCTGAGGAATCTCCAAATTGACTTCCATAGTGGCTTAACCAGTTTGCATTCCCACCAACAGTGAGTTAGTGTCCCTTTTTCCCCACATCCTCGCCAGCATCTGTTGTTGGTAGATTTCTGTATGTGAGCCATTCTAACCAGGGTGAGGTGAAACCTCATTGTGGTTTTGATTTGCATTTCCCTGATTGCTACTGATCCTGAACATTTTTTCATGTGCCTGTTGGCCATTTGGATTTCCTCTTTTGAAAAATGTCTATTGAGGTCCTTGGCCCATCTCTTAGTTGGGTTGTTTGTTTAGTTGTTGCGGAGTTTCTTGATCGCTTTGTAGATTCTGGTTATTAATCCTTTATCGGTTGCATAGCTTGCAAATATTTTTTCCCATTCTCTCGGTTGCCTCTTCATTTTCCTGACTGTCTCTTTTGCCGTACAGAAACTTCTCAATTTGTTGTAATCCCAGTTGTTAATTTTGGCTTTGACTGTCTGTGCCTCCCGGGTCTTTTCCAGAAATTCTTTGCCTGTGCCAATATCTTGAAGGGTTTCTCCAATGTTCTCTAATAACTTGATGGTGTCAGGTCATAGATTTAGGTCTTTAATCCATGTTGAGTGGATTTTTGTGTAAGGTGTAAGGTAGGGGTCTTGTTTCATTATTCTGCATGTGGAAACCCAGTTTTCCCAGCACCATTTATTGAATAGACTGTCCTTGCTCCAGGAATTGGTTTTAGATCCTTGATCAAATGTAAGTTGGCTGTTGATGTTTGGATTGATTTCTGGTGTTTCAATTCTGTTCCATTGGTCTATCCATCTGTTTCTGTACCAGTACCATGATGTTTTGATAACAAGTGCCCTGTAGTGTGTCCTGAAATCTGGTATTGTGATGCCTCCAGCTTTGTTTTTGTGGTACAAGATTGCTTTAGCTATTCGAGGTCTCCTGTGCCTCCATAAGAATTTCATCATCATTTTTTGCAGATCTGAGAAGAATGTCTTTGGTATCTTGATTGGGATTGCATTGAATCTATAAATTGCTTTTGGGAGAATGGACATTTTGATGATATTGATTCTTCCAATCCATGAGCATGGAAGATTTTTTCATTTTTTGGTATCCTCTTCTATGTCTTTCTTTAAGATTTTGTAATTCTCATCGTAGAGATGTTTAACATCCTTGGTTAAGTTTATTCCAAGGTATTTGTTTTTGTTGCTATTGTGAATGGTATTGATTTTAGAAGTTCTTTCTCAGCCATGGCATTGCCAATTTATCAGGTTTTTAATTACCTTTAACATTTGGTAACAGCAATGCTTTCTTTTTTTTTTTTTTTTTTTTTTTTTTTTTTTTTTTTTTTTGACAGGCAGAGTGGACAGTGAGAGAGAGACAGAGAGAGAAAGGTCTTCCTTTTGCCGTTGGTTCACCCTCCAATGGCCGCCGCTGCAGCCGGCGCACCGCGCTGATCCTGGCAGGAGCCAGGAGCCAGGTGCTTTTCCTGGTCTCCCATGGGGTGCAGGGCCCAAGCACCTGGGCCATCCTCCACTGCACTCCCTGGCCATAGCAGAGAGCTGGCCTGGAAGAGGGGCAACCGGGACAGAATCCGGCGCCCCAACCGGGACTAGAACCCGGTGTGCCGGCGCCGCAAGGTGGAGGATTAGCCTATTGAGCCACGGCGCCGGCTAGCAATGCTTTCTTATTGCTCTGTTTTTAGAGGCTCACTGACATATGTATTTGATAGAATTTTCTTCCCTATGGACTTTAGAACAAGCTTGTATTGTTTAAAAGAAACACCTGTGGGGATTTTTTTTAAGGATCATGATAATATATACCTTATGTTAAGAAGCGCTATGTAGGGAAAGTTTCTGGTTAAGAACATATTATGTCTTTCCACAAGCTCAGGCTCCTTTGGCTTTTTTTTTTCTTATTCTATTTCTTAGGTATGTTTTATTGGTTTTAATATATTTTATCTTTTGTACTGATTATAAGTGGGATCTTTTTCTAATGTATCTTGTAGAAGTTATTATTTTCTTATATGCACTCTACTGGCTTTAGTATTTTAATTATATAAAATAATTTTTAGTTCATTCTGTTAGATTTTCTACATATGTAATTCTAATTCTTGAGCTGTTCATAGTGGTAATTTTTCTCCTATTTTCCAGAGAGAGATCAAGAGAGATAGAGAGATCTTCCATCTGCTGGTTCACTCCCTAAATGGCTATAACAGCCATGGCTGAGCCAGGCGAAAGCTAGGAGCCAGGAATATCATCTGGGTCTCCCACATGGGTTCAGGAGCCCAAGAACTTAGGCCATCTTCTACTGCTTTCCCAGGCAATAGCAGGGAGCTGGATCAGAAGTGGAGTAGCTGGGACTCAAACCTGTGCCTATAATGGATATTGGCATTATAGGCAGCAGCTTAACCCATATGTCACAATGCTGGCTGACCTTGAATTTATTAATATTCTTGTTTATATATAAATAAAATTTCCAGTATTGAACTGTTCTTTGATCCCTCTAACTAACACCACTTGATCATGTTGGATGGTTCTTTTAACAATCTGCTGCCTTCAATATGCTGACATGCTATGAGAGACTTTTATAGTATTATTTTTAATGAATATTAGTGTGTATTTTTTTTCTTGTGCAATTTTGATCAGGTTCTGAAGAAATATTAATATAATCTTTTGAAAACTAATATGAAAGGATCCTTTTTTTAGCATTCAGATACAGTTTGAATAATATTGTTATAATCTGATTTAAAATTCTGATAGAAGTCTCCCATGGAAATTTCCAAAGTGAATACATGTTTTTTCTTTTCATGTAATGGGAAGGTTCTTCTTCAGAACTTAATTTATTTTTATTTAGATTCTGTATCGTTTCTAAATATGTTTTGATAAATCCTTCTTTTTTAGAGTATTAGGCACTGTATCCATCTTGAGCTGTATGAAGATTTTGCTACTCAGTATCCTTTAAAAAATTGAATTCATATTTGCAACTTTCACTAACACAAAATTAAGAATTTTTTGTTGATTTTCCTGGTTATTTCTTTGTGCTCTCATTTTGTTATTTTTATTTTATTATTTTTATTAATGTGCATTTTGATTAGTTTTTGTGTCCATTATATTATCACTTTTTGTGAATGTCCCAAGAGCACATTAAAAAATCTTATTATAGGAGAATTCTTTATATACAAATATCAAAAATAACTCATAGGTGTATATATATCAATAAGATCTTTCTCATTAATTATGTTTAGACTTTCTGTACGTGATCACCCTCCACTTGATCACAGTTGTCTGTGAGAGATGAATTAAAGCCCCTTATCCCTGAAGGGGCAATATTGACTCAGTGCTTTATGTTCAACATTTATGTGTACTCTGCCTTGGGATTAAGAAGCAATTTGGCCAGATGTGAAATCATTGGCTCATACTTCTTTCTGTTGAGTATATTCTAGGCTACTGAATGATAGGGTAAAATCTTAGACCAGTCTGATACTTTCCTTTTTAAAGATTAAGAAAAAAACATTTTGGACAATGAAGCAAAAATTATCAAGTCATGAGGCCGGCACTGTGGAATAGTGGGTAAGGCCGCCACCTGCAGTACCAGCATCCCCATATGGTCACCGGTTTGAGCGCTGGCTGCTCCACTTCCAATCCAACTCTCTGCTGTGGCCTGGGAAAGCAGTGGAAGATGGCTCAAGTGCTTGAGTCCCAGCACCCGCATGGGAGACCTAGAGGAAGCTCCTGGCTTTGGATCAGTGCAGCTCCATCTGGGGAGTGAACCAGCAGATGGATGACTTTCTCTCTCTTCCTCTCTCTCTCTCTCTCTCTCCCTCTGCTTCTCTAATGCTGCCTTTCAAATAAATAATTCATCTTAAACAATTATCAAGTCATTTGAAAATTCCAATACTTTATTAGGATGTTTCAGTGTTGACTATTTTAACCAATTTTCTCTGAAACTTGTTGGAACATTTTCAATTTTGAGTCATCCTCTTAATTTTATAACATTCTCTATTTACATATATATTATATTTGGTATAATGAAATTCTGTAGTGTTTATTCCATCTCACTGTTTGAGCTTTCTACATCAAGGGCTTGAATTATATATATTGAATACTTTTAGCCAATATTAAACATTTTTTATTTTCTCTGTAAAACATTTAAAACTTTTTTCTTTGTTTCCTTTTATTTTTTAAATTTAAATTTATGTATGATAACATTTTTAATGTTTGCAGTCAGATATAATCTCATTCTTTTATCTTCTGTTTTCTTCATTTTTTATCTTCTCTTTGGTATAATTTTAATTAAATCTATTATGCTTTTTTGTTACTAATATTTATGTAACATCTCTGTGGTTTCATTTTTTTCAGAATTTTTATGTTTATGCATGTGCCATGAGATTTCAGAACGAAGTGAACTGTATCAGTATGAAGTTTTAGTGTACTTCTATATAATTACAAACTGCCATGTATGACACTTAAAAATACAATTTTATTTAACCACTTGATGTATTTCAATGTCTTGATATATTTTGAAGTCTCCTCAGAAGTGCTTTATATTGAAAGTGATTGTGCCTGTTCACAAATTGCTTTGCATTAAAAAATAGAAGTCTTTGAAGAAGCAATTTACTGATTGGCCAGTGGTTTCTTTTATAGGTTTCAAGTGTAAGCATCTGAGAGAATTCTAGTTTCTAGAAGACAAAGAAAAAACCTGATTTTGAGGGAAATTATCTATTTCAAGTCATAGGCCAACATAGGTAGGTAAGAAATGAAAAGCTTAAAAAAATGACCTAAAGGAAACAGATGAGAAAGAAGCAACAAATTAGTCCATTTTTCATTACTATAAGGATTCTCTGAGGCAGGATACTTTATAAAGAAAGGGAGTTCATTTTATTTCATGCTTCTGGATATGCAATGTCTAGCGGCCTTGTTTTATGATGCCCTTTCTCTTGGCATAGTCCCAGGGTGGTGCAAGTGTGGTATGCAAGAGAGGGTGTGTGTGTATGTGGATATCCTCTGACCTTGCTCTCTTCTTACACAGCTGTAAGAATCACAGAGGCTCCACTTTGAAGAGTTATCTAACTGCAATCATCTTCCGAAGGCCCCATTTATCAGTACTATATTGGGATTAGTTTTTCTACCCACCTAATACCTCAAAATGGATTAAATTTATCGCATAAAGCCTACGGGACACCTAAACTCTACCCAAACCACAGTAAGCACAGTTAGGAGCAGGAATGTAGAAGCCTTTGTACCAGGGAAGTAAGGATCAAGAGTGGGGTCTTGAAGAGGTAGATTTGATGGTACCCAAACCAGTTTGCAAACCAAGTACCTGCCAACTCAAACTATTTCATCCAATCTGTTTTTTCTTCAACTTTCTTAGCTTACTGTTTTCATTATGATTATTTTTAATGGCAACTTTAGCCTCAACCCCTCCTTGTCTCTGAAGCCAATGAACAAATATGTGGCCATTCTCTCTCCATAATATTTCTGACATCACACATCTGGTTCCTCCTCATTGTTGCTATAACTTCCTTTTAAGTCCTTGATTATATCTCCTGGAAAATTGCCATTGCCCTTTAACTAGCTTCTTTGGAAACCTCCAGTCTCTACCTCCAACCCTTTCTCTGACTGCTGCTATCAGAGTAATCTTTTCATAGAAGAGTGACCTCCGATTTCAGTTCTGGCACCACTGCAATATCATTCATCCCCTTCGTTCTTATACTTTCTATGAGTGGGAGGTTTGAGTAAGCACCAAAAAAGGTGATGTTACTTGTGCTATGTTTTCTGAGTAAGTCAACAAGGAGAATTATGGATTGCTATCAAGCTGACTCAGGTTGAATGCTGTGCATTTTTACGTTTGTGTCTGTTCTCCAGCAAAATAATGAATCCCCCTAAAATGTTAGTGTGCTCTTATGCTGTGGGAATAGAATGATTCTCTACAATATGAAACTATTTTTAGACAACTATCAAAGAAGTCCAGAGGTTGGAACTTTCATTCAAATACAATTGCAAGAAAATGAATAACATTGAGACAACTGAACACAAAGGAAAAAATATTTTATTTTCCAAAATGTACACATCAATCAACTACTTTAGGCTATTGTATGTGAAAGGGCCATAAGAGTAGCTAGGTTGAATATGCTAGCAATTTCTTTCAATCATTTTTTCCATTGCAAAATAAGTGTATGTGGGGAGGACAGAGAAAGAATACAAAAACTAGAGAGATGGGTGTTTATTCTCTGAATAGCAATAAAAATGTCTCAGTCAGTCTCTCCTCTCTCCCCCCCCCCACTTTGTGTCATTGTAAGGATGCACAACTGAGAATGGTAGTTCTTTCTAGCTCCTACCCTGACCACTAAACATCTCTAAGATGTCCAATAGGAAAAAGGAGATGAGATTATTCAGCATTATTTTCAAGATGAATGAAAATGTACCCTCATAGTTTGAAACATCTGTTTTTCCTCTTATTTCCACCAGATGTCCATACATTTATCTTAAATAATTTTCTTTAAATAAATAAGATCATTTTACATTCCCTGTTGGCTCCTGTGCAGTATAATGTAATGATCTCTTGAATTGTTCTCTTCTCCATTTGTATAGAAATGAGGATAGGCTAAGTTAGTAGCTGTAAAGCGAATACACTGATGATTAATATAGAACTCATTGGCTGCACTGAAAAATGGGTATCATTGTGTCTTCATGATGATTAAAAAATCAAAATAAAATAATATGACAACAAAGCAAAAACTAGAAGATATGAAATGCATGGTGCCAGGTAGGATCAGAAAAGCAGATGAGAAAATGTGGCCTTGGTACTTCATACCTACCAGGAATTTACCAAGCATGTTCTACATGCTAGGTACTGAGTACATTCCTTATGTTATCTCATTTATTGCATCAAATCTATGAAGAATGCACTGTTTTTCCAGACACTTGCTCATATAGACAAAGAAACAGAGGCATAGTAAAGTCAGTGGTCATGCCTACAATCATTCCGGGTTTGTCCCTTGTGATTGTAATCATCTCCACACTGTGAACTTAAAACCTACAGGTATAGTTGTAGGATTACAGTGTTCTGACTGTGTTGCTTTGACAACTTATTTAACCTGTCTGCTAGTGGATAGCAGTAAAACCCATGTGACTGGTGAACGTGAGGACTCAGTGATGGGACACGTGCAAAGTATCCAGCACTGAAGCCAGATGCAGACCAGGCACTCAGTCAATATTGGCTCTCTCTTCCAGAAGTGAGTTCTCACCTACTGTGCACTCTTAAACAGTGATATTTTCTCCTTTATATTGTGCCACCAATAGGAAAAGAGGCCTTTCACATGATGAATAATCTAAAGAACAGAAGGATTAGAGGGAGGGGTGACTTGATTTATGTAATTTTTGGAAGCTGGCATTTCTGAAGAGTGCTCCTGAATGCATGCTAGCATATCTTAGTCTTCATCACAGAGGCTAGAATTTTACCAAATAACTTGAGAAAAATGATTCCAGGTAGGCAGCAATACTTATTATTAGAAAAGTTCATTTATAGAAGAAACAATTAGTGGATGATCTTAAATGCAATCAAATAGAGAGATGAAGACACAATGGTATAAAGTTTATTATGGGCATTTGGTACCTTCCTATCTTCCAGACCTGAAAGGCAAGAACCCAAATAATTATAATCACATCAAGATATAAAATGATGAGATTCCATTCTCAGGTTTAAGATTTTGTATTTGAATTAGGGGATATTGCAACATGGCACCTTGTATGTAAAAGGGATTTTGGCCAAGTAGAGACAAAAGATCACAGACACACGAAAAAGGTAAGTTGCATATAAAAATATTTAAACCATGGAGCCTAGATAAATTGCACTTTGACTTTGAACTTTGATTTTCCTGTCTATATAGAGACAGTTACTTTTACTCAATGAAAAGACAATGCTGAATTAAATGATCAAGAAAATTGATAGACAATTAAATAGCACCATACAAATGGAGTAGTTGCAATTTTATTATTATTATGCCAGCTTTTAGTTGAGCCAATCCTGAATGTATTGTCATGCCTGTTCTTAAGGCAGAACCTAGTTTGTGCTGCCAGAACTCCCTGGATCTCAGATGGCTTCTCCTGATGTGACCTTACCCAGATCATCATGGAGCAGTCCTATAAGTAGCCCTGGCTTCAGAAGAACCATCTTTCCATATGGGTACACTCATAACCAGCCCAAGCACAGATGTGGGAAGGAGTGGAAAACCCGGATTCGGATGACAGAGATCTGATCCTGTGTAAACCTGTGTGCTGGGGTTCAGGTTGCCAGCATCCACAGAACTGAGTTTGCGTACGTTGACAGTTGGGAATCCTTTGCAGGACTGACTGCACGCTCATCTCATCGTCTCTAGTACCCGAGGGCTTGTGCAGGAAGCAAAGCAATGGCTGAAGGGACGGTGCTAAGTGTTGTAGATGTAAGACAGCAGAGTTCTGGAAAGAGGGACTTACCAGCTTGAGCTCTGGATTTTTGCTCATTTTTCTATTATCTTGTTTTAGCCTTTCTTCTAATGAAAAAAAGGGTCCAATTTTACTGTTTTGATATATGAACTCTGCTGCTTATTAACCAGCCATATAGCTTCAAGATTCTTAACCTCTCACTTAATTCATGGGTGACTTAGGGGGTAATAAAAGAAGCTTTTCTTCAGGCTTTTAGAAAGAAATTACGTAAGATAACATAGCAAAGTCCTGAACATGTATTAAATACTAGGTAAATGGTCCCTTTTGTGAATTCTCTGTGGGGAAACATCTTATCACTTATTATCTCTCATTAGTTTGACAACACAGTTTTAATTGACCAAAGTTGATATCATTTAAAAAATGAGCTATTGGTTGATGTCACTTTAAAATTCTAATTACATTTTCTCATCTTCCTATGACAATCCAAAAACTTGTCATTGCTTTCAGTTCTGGCCAATCTCCTAAATGACCGCTGCTATAAATTTGGGGATTCTGTCATTTTTCAAATAGAAAACAAATGCCTGGGTAAGAAAATAACTCACCCAATTTTTTACAGCATTCTGTAACTGACATCAAAAATAGATAAACAGCACCAAAAGAGAGAGTTGCTGAGATATGAGCTGTCCTAGGTTCTGTCCCAAGTTATGTTGTTCTGCCCACATTTGTGCTGTTTGACAAGTCAACTTTCTGGGCCTGAATTTCTTCAATTATAAACTTATGTGTTTAGACTGCACAGTGTAGCTGAGTGTGTGTGTGTGTGTGTGTGTATCCAAACTGAAGTATCATACTCATTTTATATACATTTTTGTTCATAGCACATTTATGGTCCATATTTAAAATGATGTTCATCCATAGATGGAATTTTAATACACTAGAGTTTACTAAGAACAAAAGTGGTTTGAGGTCTGCCCTTAGCAGTGTGTGAGGTCCTTTGAAATAGATGCCTGGTGAACCAAAACACTTGTTGCTTGGAGTGTCTTTGAACTCCTTCACCAAGCTTTCTGTTCACAGGGCACTCTCTGTCATGTGTTTGTTTATGAAAGGCAGAGCTGATCTCTATCTTTGAGGGACCATTTGAATTTTCACAATGGCCTGAAGGAAAACATGTGTGGCAGTCTGTTTGGACAAAACTGTGTTTGGTCCAAGGCCAGCTGTGCATGGCAGGGAATAGGACTTGATCTTGTTGTATGGGACTTACACTGAAGCAGCCAGGAAACAAAAAGTCAGGGGCTGATCCGTATGGAAAGTGCTTCCCATAGTGATACCCTTAATGTTTTGCATATGTGAGTGGATTCTGCCAAAGGTGTAGGATTATTACCTTAGAATCAGATCTCTTTGTGCTAGAGACAAGGCTATCATATGTGTTTTTACTACTGTGTGCTCAGTAGTGTAGGAGGACTGAGGAGTCGTTTGGCCTGGCACAGCTATGACCTTCTAAGGAGATCCAGTGTTGACCACGGCAGTAATGGTGTGGATGTAGGGACCTGGTACCGTCACTGAAACATGGCCTCAGAGACACCTGCTTCCCCTTGCTGCCCCTTCCCATCTTGAGTCTAGAAGATCTCAGCCCCTATAAAACCACACTGAACTACTTTAAAGGAGTCAAAGAAAGGAATGTTTAAAACTATGCAAAGCTATCATCTACCAAAAGATGATAGAGGTGGGTTTGTTGTTTGTTTTTACAATCACTAAAGCAATACAGAGCACTTTGGTGAGATAGAAGTGACTCCAATAACTGTCCTAAAATTAAGTAAATGATTTGATTTGTCCCTAGTACATTCTAGGAGGAGGGAGACTTTAAAGTCAGTCATGCCTTAAGAAAAAAAGTGGAAAATGAAAAAGGATACTGACCCAGATTCCAAATCAAATCCAGCAGCTGCTTTTATGTGAGCAAATATTTTTTGCTTCTGTGATCCTTTTTCTTTTTCCTCCCGGTGAAATGAAATAAAGGGATTGGACGAGGAGGCTGCTTTGAGTTCCAGTCTACACCAGCCCCCAAGTGACCTGCGTTACAAATGTGGCCTGCCCTGTCCCTGCCACACTTTCCTCATTTGCTCCATTTTATTTTATAGAAATGGGATGTAAGCTCATGTCACCAAAAAGATTTTACTTCTCAAAAATACAGGGTTGAAAGCCTTTGTCCAATGTCTTGTGTGTCTTGGTTTCTGTGAGGGTCAAGTGGCCCTTGGGCCTTTCTCATGCCAAGATGTGAGTTTTGTTGTCTAGTCTCAGCCATGACCTGGCGGGGTTACCTGTGGAGACTGCTCTCAGGGTGAGCAAGGGGACCTCATGCAGATAAAACCAAAGGGTACATTCAAGGATACTTGCCTAGCATTGAGAAGTCATTGTCACCCTAAAGCCACCCTTTTCTTGTCTAGGCTCATGGGTGTGGCATGCAAGACACATTGCCCTGTGAACTTAGCTTTCCAATCTTTCAGACTGGAAATTGGAATGTTTTTATTTCTGCAACACCAGTCCCATGCTTTTTCAGAAAGGTATAAAATATACAATATCTTTGTATCCTATAGAATGTGTAATCTCTCAAGTAAGCTTACAGAAGGCACAGGATTCAAATGTAGTATGTCAAGCTCAGAATGTATTTTTTTTCTCATAAAAGACATGAATTCTCTGTCTAAGGGATACAAGAAAAATCCAGTTTGCCAATCAAGAGATTTACAAACTTATTTTCCCTACCGGAATGTCAGATCCGGGAAGGAAGGGACTTTTTTCTAGTTGGTCCTATGCTGAACACCTTGAGACATTTTGGCACATTATTAGCACTAAATATTGGCTGAGTTAATGAATAATTGACTATTTCTCCCTTTTTTTAATTTTATTTTTGACAGGTATAGTTATAGACAGTGAGACAGAGAGACAGAGAGAAAGGTCTTTCCTCCGTTGGTTCACTCCCCAAATGGCCACTATGGCTGGCACTGTGTCAATCATCAGATTCTACAGCTAATTGTCTAGAAGTTTCTGTTTGGTTGCTGTCTTCTTGTCTATCAAGTCCTGATTTCTGCTCTTGCTTATCTCTTGCTTGTATTGTTTCAATTTTCTCCTTAGTCTTCACTCCCAGCTTCTTCTAGTCAGTAGACTTTCCACATTGTTCCAAGATGCTGGACTCAACATAAACACAGGATCCCATTTGTGGTGCCACAGGTCGTTTATGTTGTTGGAGTTTATTTTCCACATCTCTTGTGATTCATGTATGTGAATGTATATATGAGAGCACTTCAAAAAGTTCATGGAAATGGAATTAAATGGTTATTTTGGTACAGCTTTTTTTCTAAATCCATGCATAGTGTTTTCATATGTGAATTTTCAGTGAACTTTTTGAAGACTCCTTGAATACATGAATTTCAGTTTTTTTGCCTAGAAATACATTTATTATTTATTTTCATTTTCCACAAATTATTGTATAGGGGAAATATAGTACATTGTAAAATGATTATGTTTCTACCATAAAATTCTTTTTTTAAAAAGATTTTATTTATTTATTTGAGAGGTAGAGCTACAGACAGTGAGAGGAAGAGACAGAGAAAGGTCATTCTTCCGTTGGTTCACTCCCCAAATGGCCACAACGGCCGGAGCTGTGCCAATCTGAAGCCAGGAGCCAGGAGCTTTTTCCAGGTCTCCCACGTGGGTGCAGGGGCCCAAGCACTTGGGCCATCTTCTACTGCTTTCTCAGGCCACAGCAGAGAGCTAGATTGGAAGAAGAGCAGCTGGGACTAGAACTGGCGCCCATATGGGATGCTGGCACCACAGGCGGAGGATTAACCTACTGAGCCACGGTGCCAGCCCCCATAAAATTCTTTTTAAAAAATCATTATTTAATTTTACTTTATAGTTTTATTTATTTGAAAGATAGAGAAAAAATGAGAGAGAGAGAAAGGCTCCCATTTTCTGGCTCATTCCCTAAAAGCCTACTTTAGCCAGGTCTGGGCTAGGCTAAAGTTAGGTTAGGAACTCTATCTGTCTCTCTCCTGTAGATGACAGGGACTTAAGTATTTGAAAAATCACATGAGCGCACAGTAGTAGGTAGCAAGAATCAGGAGTAGAGCGAGGCATGCAGGCATTCCAAGGCATCTCAGTGCCAATACCAAATACTTATCCTAGCTCTGTAAAATTCTCAATTACATCCTTGATCTTCAGTATACAATCTAAAGTCATCATGGTATGAAAGGGTGTTCCTTACATGGCTCCCTTGCTTCTGGCAGCCGTGGAGTTCATGTTCTGGCCCTGTGGACTGTGTCGTGGCCCTTCTCCCAAGCCCTGTGAACCACACAGCTTTTTTCCCCTGGCAGTGTTGTGCCCTGTCCACAGGACCTTTCTGACAAGCTCACTGTTCTTTTTTTTAAATTATTTATTTATTTGAAAATCAGAGTTACACAGAGAGAGGAGAGGCAGAGAAAGAGAGAGGTCTTCCATCCGCTGGTTCACTCCCCAGACGGCCACAACGGCTGGAGCTGTGCTGATCTGAAGCCAGGAACCAGGAGCTTCTTCCGGGTCTCCCACGCAGGTGCAGGGGCCAAGGACCTGGGCCATCTTCTACTGCTTTCCCAGGCCATAGCAGAGAGCTGGATCAGAAGTGGAGCAGCTGGGACTTGAACTGGCACCCATATGGGATGCCGGCGCCTCAGGCCAGGGTGTTAACCCACTGTGCCATAGCACCAGCCCCAAGCTCACTGTTCTTTCAGATGTCCCCAGTCTTTGCACCACTGCCACTGCTCAGCTCCCATGGTCCAGAGCGTGTTGCATTGCAACAAAAGTGGTCTGTTTATCTTGCCGATAGAGTGTGACCATCCTGAAAGCAGGGGTGCTATGTACTTTGTCTTTCAACTTCTGCTTTTATTTGAGTGGCAGCTCAACACATATTTGTTGAGTGTGTGAAAAATTCATCCAGCAACAGTATGATCCCTCATGGGAAAGTAACTCCTAAGGAATACTGTTATAAATAATAAACACTTGACTTCTGCTTGTACAGAAAACAGACCTCCCAAACGTGTTTATTTTAGGCTAATAGCAGAAGAAGGAGTATATTAGTGTAAGAACAAAACCCACTAAATATTGTTATAGGAAGCATCTCTTAGTGCAATCCAGCTGTGTGCTCTGTTACTTTAAAATGATGTGTTTTAAATGTTTTGCAAAATTGCAGCATCTGAAAGGGAGGCCCAGGATGGCATGCAGAGCTGGGCCTGTGGTGCTGACTGCTGCAGGGAGTCCCCTTGGTCGCATCTTTCCCATCTGTATAGGCAGCAGCAGGTGGAACCAGAGCCATTCCATATGCGGATTAGTCGATAGCTTTTTCTAAAGGCTCCAAGAGGCAAGCTTACATTTTGTCTTCAGATCTTTATATGAAAATACCACTGTGTATAATGAGGTTGTTGTATGCATAATTTAACTTTAGGAAGCCTAAATTCCGCTGCAAGGCAAATTGGTACCTAGAGGCATGCAATTTGCATGGGGATTTCAAGCCTTCCTCCCATCTATTGTCCCTGGCGAGGTGTTGCTTTTCTTCTAAATTATTCTCCCTTGTTCTCTGACGGCCTGATTCTGAGACTGTAACCAGATTACCACGGGCTCCCTATTTAATAGTGGTTTCAGAAACCCTGCAGTGCCTGCTTTGACCATTTCTGGGAGCAGAATTGGAGGTTTGGCAAAGCCCAGCCCAGCACTCAGAGGCTGTCTCTTTAACGAATGGGTTCCTTTGCCTGCAGCTCGCCTGCCTAGAGAGGGTTAGGACCAGCTGAGCCTGCAGCTGTCCAGAGTGGGTGGTGCTGATGGAGTCCTGTGTGGCTGACTTCACGGCTCAATCTGTCAGTCTGTTTGGAGACAGCCTGTTAGAGAGCTGTCTGAGTTGTTGCAGAAGGAATTTGGCTTCTTGGCTCAACTTCTCAGGACAGACTGCTTCCTCTGCTCTGGGCTGGAGAACATAACTGTGCTGGCATGGGTACCAATCCCATTTTTCAAAGCCTTTCAGAGTAAAGATATGTATAAATGGATCAAGGACTCAGGAGAACAACCTGCCAATTGTCTTCTAGTATTTCATCTATCATGGGGTAGGAAATGCTGATTTTGCCAACTGCAGAGGGCTTGGTAATACATTCTAGGCCTTCAGAAATTATTTCTTCTAAGTAGCATGTTTATATTTACTAAAGATGTATTTCCAGTATTAGTATATTGGATACTTTAGTATTTGGTGACTGGGTTAATTTACAGATGACTGGCAAGTTCCTTCATGATAGTTGAGAAATTAACTGACTCATTTCCATTGTGAACTAGAAACCAGAGGGGAAGGGAGAGAGGGAAGAAGAGAAAAGTTAGAGAGGATATGTTTCAAATCGATTGTAGTTAATTTTCAGGTCAAGAGATTTAATCCTGGATCAGAACTCATTGAATATTTGGCTGATAAAATGAGCAATCACTGCTTCATTCTTTGAAATTAAAGTATTTGGTGACATTGTTATGCCACTTATGAGTCTTGCAACCCACATTTGAGTGCCTGAGTTGGAGTCCCAGCTCAGAAAAATAAAAACATAAATATTGGGGTCAGCACTGTGGCATAGCAGGTTAAGCTGCTGCCTGCAATGCTGGCATCCTATATGGGTGCCAGTTGGAGTCCAGGCTACTCCATTTCTGATCCAGCTTCCTGCTAACACACCTGAGAAAACAACAGAGGATGGCTCAAGTCTTTAGGCCCCTGCACCCACATGGAAGATTTGGATGATAGAGTTCCAGGATCCTGGCTTTGGCCTGGCCTAGCCCAGCCATTTCAGCCATTTGGGGGGTGAATCAGTGGTTGAATGATTGTGTCTCTCTCACTCTCTCTCTCTCTCTAATTCTGTCTTTCGAATAAATCATCTTTATAAGAAATAAAAGCAAAACGCAAATATTGTGCTTGATAATTTCTTTGGGTCTTTGGTCTTGAAATCTAATATTCATAAAATCTTTGACCTGCTCTCTAAATGAGATAATTGTGATTTACAGATTTTATAGCTGATACAGATGGATGTGCTAGCCAGAAACAGGGTAGCAGGTCTTCGACAGAGAATGCCACCCAAGCACCCTGCAGCTCCCAAATCAGTGATTGTTATTTGGGTTCTTATGATGTGCCAGAAACTGTGTTAAACTCCTTAAACACAATACCTTTGTCATTCTTTAAATTCTTTTGGGAAGTGAGTATTATTTTATACCTTTCATTTTTCAGTGTGTCTAACAGAGAGAGAAAAAGAGGACCCTTCCTCTGGCTTACCTCCATAAATGCCTGCAATGTCCAAGACTGGACTGAGCCGAGGTTGGGATCTGGGAGCTGGGAGCTGAATCCAGATGGGTAACAGGAATCAAATTACTTGAGCTATTATCCCTGCCTCCCATGGTCTGCATCAGCAAGCCGCTGGAGTCAGCAGATGGAGCCAAGCATTAAACTCTGACACTATGATGTGGGGTGAATGCATCTTTACTGGTATCTTAACCCCTCGGCCTGCCCCATATTTCATGTATTTTGTATTTGAAAACATAACGAAATTACAATTTAACTTAATTTGCATCAGATCCCTCTACTGAGGAATAGTATAGCCAAGGTTTAAGTGCATGATTGACAGTTTGAATTTCTGCTTAAATAAACTCCTCATTTCCTGCTTGAGATACTATGATGTCTGCCTTGAGAAGAAAGGGTCCACCTGCCTCATTCTTGACTCATCAATGGCTATGTGCTATTAGGAAACCGTAAAGAAGAGCTATGATGGGTCTTGTTAGGAGTAAGGCATGTGTGCACAGCTATGCATGAGCAATCATTAGTGCAATAATGACACCTTGCAACAAGAGGCAAAGCTTTAAAATGCAGTAGAGACATGCCTCTTTCCTGGAGTGTGGAACTTTTTCTTCCTTGAATTAAAGCGGCCCTTCTTTTCTTGTCCCGTAACTGACAGTTGTTTCTTTGTTTGACATTCACTATGATTTGTTCTCATGGTCAAACCACGTGGAACATAGAAGTCCTATCTGAGTTAGAGATTGATGGCATGACACAGTCAATGACAGCTGCAGCAATAACATGTTGCCTCACTCGTAAGAAAATTTCCTAAAGATTAAGAATTCCATTATCTTATAATATTTATGTAATACATATTCTCCTAGCATGACAGAAAACACCTTTTATTGAAAATACTTCTGTTTTCTGTATAGAATCATCATCTAAATTTGAATGCTTTGCAAAAATTCTATATTGTGGAAATAAGAAGTAGTTATCCAGTGCCCATGAATAGGCAGGCATTGTAGTAAGTAGATATAAATACTATAATTGAAGCTTAGATTTTTCTCCTGTGTTTGCATTTGGAGTGTGGTACTGTTCTAGGTGTGTGGTTGACTCTAGAATGATGAGGAATAGTGGTTTCAATGAAGTTCAGCCAATATCACATAAAACAATTCTTTGTGGAAAGGGGTCAGGCATATTTGACTACAAAGAGCTCTACTGCTTGGTTAGTTCTGACTTTCTAAAGGTTTTCATTTGAGTTTAATAAATGTATTGGGCTCTGTATCAGCATTCGTGTTTGCTTTGTAGATATTCAAAGTTAGGTACCTCTGGTATTCATTGGTGTATATAACCTTCAAGGATTTGCTTTGTAGCCTTTTGTAAATTTACAAATTCAAAGCATTCTTGTAAAATATAGACAAGTTATTAATTTTGAGTATCCTTATGTCTTACTTTTGAAAGTGTGGGTTCCTGTGACTTGGTGAGGAAGGCAAACGTTCTGGTGAATTGCAATCTGCAGAGGAAAGAGAGGTGTTGATTATATTTCTTTGCTTTTATGTCACAGAGTTATATTGTACACAGTCATTTACATTTTATGCTATTTGATATGATAACATTTGCAATGTAGTGTGAACAGAATTGTAAAAATCAAAAATAAGTTAAAAATGTCTCTTCCTCCAATTCCTAGAATAAAACAGCTCCATCTGGAGGAATGTTACTCATAGCCTTCTGATGAATACTATGGTGATAACTGAGAAGAAAGAGGAGGTTGGAAAAAAAAAAAAAGGCGGGGAGGGGGGCAAAGTGCCATGTCTTCATCATTGAAATAAAATGAGAATCATGGTAGGAAATATTTTCTAAATGTTCTACATGAATTTATTTTCTATTAGCCTCTACTTTATGACAATATTGCCTTTAATCTTTAACAATCATATTTTAGATGTCCTTTACTAAACATGGTTCTTCCAAATGTGTACACAATTGGCATATCCACCTTTTATCACACTGATAAGCATCCTGCATTTCATGTTCTGATCTTTTTCTATAAATCAAAACTGCCTCAAATCCAGAGAACTCAGATGTAGATCATGTGGGGACCTCTGTAGAGTCAGCCAGAATGGGGCTTACTCGTGGTTTAACAAACTGGGATTTAAGTAATCGTGTAATTTTTCTTTTTCATCAGCTAATAACTGGTTACTCTGATGGATTTTGAAAGTCAAACAAACCATAGATGCCTGGGATAAACCTCACTTGACCATGATGTATTATCATTTTTTACACAGTGTAGAATTAAATTCATTAAAATTGTGTTAAGGGGGCCAGCACTGTGGTGTCGAAGGTCAAGCCTCTGCCTGCAGTGTTGGCACCCTTTTGAGCACCTATTCAAGTCCTGTCCGCTCCACATTGGATCCAGCTCCCTGCTAATGTGCCTGGGAAAGCAATGGAAGATGGCCCAAGTATTTGGACCCCTGCACCCATGTGGGAGATCTAGAAGAAGCGCTTGCCTCCTGGCTTCAGATTGGCGCAGCTCCAGCCATTATGGCCATTTGGGGAGTGACTCAGTGGATGGAAGGTCTCTCTCTTTTTCTCCTCTGTCTCTGTAACTCTTCCTTTAAAATAAATAAATAAATAAATAAATCTTTAAAAGAACACATAAACTATATGCTTGGCCATAAAGCAAGTCTTAATAACTAAAAAAAAAAAAAAACCAAAAAAAACAAAAAAACAGTGTGTTAAGAAGTTTTGCATCTGGGTTTATAAAATAAACTGATTTGTAGTATTATTACTGTCTTGGTTATTATTGTCTAGTTTTGTGTTGAGGGAATGCTGACCTCATAATAAGTTGTGGAATATTTCTGTCTCTTCAGTTTTCTGAAAGAATTTGTAAATAGTTGGTACTATTTCTTCCTTAAGTATGTGATAGAGATACCCAGTGAAGTCATCTTGGCTTGATTATCATTGTGGGAAGGTTTTCAATTACAATTTACTGAAATAGATAGCTCCATAATTATCTATTGAATAATTCAAGTATCCATTTTTTTATTTTTATTTTTAACTTTTATTTAATGAATATAAATTTCCAAAATACAGCTTATAGATTACAATGGCTTCCCCCCAATAACGTCCCTCCCACCCGCAACCCTCCCCTTATCCACTCCCTCTCCCCTTCCATTCACATCAAGATTCATTTTCGATTCTCTTTATATACAGAAGATCAGTTTAGCATACATTAAGTAAAAATTTCAACAGTTTGCTCCCACACAGAAACATAAAGTGAAGGATACTGTTTGAGTACTAGTTATAGCATTAAATCTCAATGTACAGCACACTGACAGAGATCCTACATGAGGAGTAAGTGCACAGTGACTCCTGTTGTTGACTTAACAAATTGACACTCTTGTTTATGGCATCAGTAATCACCCTAGGCTCTTGTCATGAGCTGCCAAGGCTATGGAAGCCCCCTGAGTTCACTGACTCTGATCATATTTAGACAAGGCCATGGTCAAAGTGGAAATTCGCTCCTCCCTTCAGAGAAAGGTACCTCCTTCTTTGATGACCCGTTCTTTCCACTGGGATCTCACTCATGGAGATATTTCATTTAGTTGTTTTTTTTTTTCTCCAGAGTGTCTTGGCTTTCCATGCCTGAAATACTCTCATGGGCTTTTCAGCCAGATCCGCATGCCTTAAGGGCTGCAAGTATCCATTTTTTAAAGATTTTAAAAATGTATTTGAAAGGCAGAGTTATAAGCACACACATACATACACACAGAGTGAGAGAGAGACAGACAGACAGACACACACACACAGAGAGAGAGAGAGAGAGAGAGAGCGCTTCTGTCTGGTAGTTTTGTCCTCAAATGCCCACAGCAGCCAGGACTGGGCCAGGCAAAGCCAGGGAGCAGGAACTTCATCTGGGTCTCCCAGGTAGGTGGCAGGGACCCAAGTGCTTGGGTCACCAACTGCTGTGTTCCAGGTGCATTAGCAGGAAGCAGGATTGGAAGTGTAGTGTAGACAGCAGCATAACCCACAGTGCCACAGTGCCTGTCCACAAAGTATCCATTTCTTGAACAAGTTTTAACAGTTTGTATCTTTCAAGTAATTGAACCATTTCATCACTATGTTTGGTTTTAATAGCATAAACCTATTCAGTAAGATTCTCTAAATTCCTCTGGAAATAGTAGTGATATCGTCTCCCTCATTCATGATATTGACAATTTGTGCCTACACACGTCCCTCTCCCTCTCAAACACAATCCACTTCATCAATCTCCAAGACTCAGGTTTTCAATTTATTAAGTTTCTCTTTTCTGTTTCGTTAATATTTTATTCCATCTTTATTTTTCTGCTAATTTTGTGTTTCATTTGAATTTTCTTTTCTTGTTTATTAATGTGGAATCTAAAATAATTAAAGTGATGCCTTTATTCTCTAACGATACAGATTTCCAGGTCGAAAATTCCCTTCAAGTATTGCTGTAGGTATTTCCCACTTATGTTCATAAGATTTCTTTTCATTTTTATTCAGTTTAGCATGCCTTCTAATTTCTTTTGTATTATTCTTTGCTGCAATGGTTTTTTAAAATCATGCCACTTAGTTTCCAAATATTTGAGCCTTCCTCCGATATCACTTTGTTATTAATTTCTAACTAAACTTGTTGTGGTGAGAATCAAACATTGGATGAGTTGAATGCTCTTTGCTGTAGGAAGACTTGTTTCATGAACTGGAATATAGTATATCCTGTTAAATGTTCCTTAAACACTGGAAGCAAAAGTTTATCTGCTCTTTTTTGGATGAGTGTTCTGTAACTGTCAATTATTTAAGTTGGTTGATGCTGAGATTCAGGTTTTCTATATCTTTACTAATTTGTTGTCAACTTGATCTGTCAATTACAGAGAGGTAAGCATAGAAATAGCCTATTACAATAGCATATGAAGTTTCTCATTGCATTTTCATCAGTTTTTCTTCTGTATTTTGAAGCTATTCAATAGCTGCATATTGCTTTGCAATTGTTACGGATCCTATGTCCATCCACCTTTTTATCATTACATGTCTTCTTGACCCCTAAAATTATGTGGTTATGAAATCCACTTTGTCTGATTTTGATAATCATGCTGACTTTCTTTTGCTCTTTCTTTTCTTTTCTTTTCTTTTCTTTTCTTTTCTTTCTTTTTTGTTTTTTTTTGTTTTGTTTTGTTTTGTTTTTGACAGGCAGAGTTAGTGAGAGAGATAGAGAGAAAAGTAGTCTTCCTTCCATTGGTGCATCCCCTAAATGGCTGCCACGGCCAGTGCACTGTGCCGATCCAAAGCCAGGAGCCAGGTGCTTCCTCCTGGTCTCCCATGCAGGTGCAGGGCCCAAGCACTTGGGCCATCCTCCACTGCCTTCCTGGGCCACAGCAGAGAGCTGGACTGGAAAAGGAGTAACTGGGACAGAACCGGTGCCCCAACTGGGTCTAGAACCCGGGTTGCCGGCACTGCAGGCGGAGGATTAGCCTAGTAAGCCGTGGTGCTGGCCTTTCTTTTTACTCTTTCTTTTGCTCTTTCTTTGTATGACCTATTTCCAGTCACACTTTTTTTTTTTTTAAGATTTATTTATTTATTTGAAAGAGTTACAGAGAGTGACAGTTAGGTCTCCCATCTGCTTGTTCACTTTCCAGATGGCCACAACAGCCAGAGCTGGGCTCAGCTGAAGCCAGGCACTTCATCTGGGTCTCCTACATGGTGGCAGGGGCCCAAGTGCTTGGGCGATCTTCCACTGCTTTTCCCAGGCCATTAGCATGGAGCTGTATAGGAAGTAGAGCAGCCGTCATACCAAGCGTCACTCATGTGGGATGCCTGCATGGCAGGTAGTGGCTTTATCTGCTCTGCCAGAACACTGGCCCTCCAGCCATACCTTTAGCATATATGTATGTATGTGTGTGTATACATATATATATGTATGTATACACACATACATATATGTATGCTAATGGTATATATATATTAAATTATATATATAATTACAGGGCTGGTGCCGTGGCTCACTTGGTTAATCCTCCGCCTGCGGCGCCAGCATCCCATATGGGCACCAGGTTCTAGTCTCAGTTGCTCCTCTTCCAGTCCTGCTCTCTGCTGTGGCCCGGGAGGGCAGTGGAGGATGGCCCAAGTGCTTGGGCACCTGCACCCACATGGGAGACCAGGAAAAAGCACCTAGCTCCTGGCTTCAGATTAGCGCAGTGCTGGCCACAGCGGCCATTTGGGTGGTGAACCAACGGAATGAAGACCTTTCTCTCTCTCTCTCTCTCACTGTCTGTAACTCTACCTGTAAATAAATTTTTTAAAAATTATATATATAATTTAAAGTGTTTTTTTTGTAGCCACTGTAGGGTTGGATCTTTTATATTAATAAGTTCTTTCTTTTTAATTCCCTTTGTTGTGTTATTATCTTTAGTTCTTCGCTTTACTATTTTCTTGGTCATTTTGTCTCTAGCTTGTAGTTTGTTGTACATACCCTTAACTTGCTCCATCTATCTGTATGTGATATTATATATTTCCTATACAGTGTAAGAACTCTACAGGGCATCTCTCTTTTTCTTCATCACCTTATTCTATTGTTTTCATTTTATACATACACAAAATAATTTTGAAATCCATGCATGATTTCCATAATACTCATTTTCCATGCAGTACTAAAGATTTTTGCAACAAATACATTTTCGCAATAAAATAAATTTGAAAATTTAATTTCAGTTTCCAAGAACTTTTTGAAGTGTCCTTGTATTATAAACCTTACAATATTTTGCTGCTTTCCAAAGATGTTTTCTTTATTTTTATTTATTTGAAGGGCAGATCCACAGAGAGAGAGACAGCATTCATCCGCTGGTTCATGCCTCAGATATCTGCAGCAGTTAGGGACTGGGCCAGGCCAAAGCCAGGAGTCAGAATGTCAGTCTGAGTTTCCTAGGTGGGTAGCATAGACTCAAGGACTTCAGCCTTTACTTGCTGCCTCCCAGAGTGCACTGTGGCACAAAGTTGGATCAGAAGTGGACCAGAGACCTAAACCTGAGCACTCTGATATGGGATGAGAACATACCAAGTGATGACTTAAATGCTCTTTTTTCTGCTGTTTTTATTTTAAAGGGCTAGTTATTTATTGAAATATTTTCAAAAAGAAAAAAAAAAGTTATATTATCCCAAAACATTTCCATTTCCGGAGCTCTTTATTCCAAGAGCTCCATGTTGTCAGCTGGTAACTTTCCTCTGCCTGATAGATGCCCTTTATTTACATTTCTTGTGCTGCAGCTCTCCCACATGTGAATTCTTTTAGGCACTGAGTGTCTGGAAATGGCTTTTCATTGGGTATAAACTGTGGGTCAAGCTTTTTTATTTGTTTCTTTGTTGCTGCTTGTCCATTTCAGTTCTGGGAGATCTACTCTGCTGATGTCAGACTGCAGTGACTGTGACTAGAATTCATCTGCATCCTTCCTTGTGTCTTTTCTACATTAATATGGCATCTTTCTTGGCCATTTATAAGATCTTTCAATTTAGTGATTATTTTATATAAAGTTGATTTAAGTTGATACATATTTATATAAAGTTGATATAAAGCTTGATACAATTTTCTCCATCTTTCTTATGCATGAGATTTATTGAGTGCCTTGACTATGTGTTTATAGTTTTTCATCAAAATATTTGTAAAATTTTGTTGTTATGTTTAAATATATTGTTTTGGTCTTCCTCTTCTTAAGTAAATCCAATTATTCTTTTTTTTTTTTTTTTTTTTTTGACAGGCAGAGTGGACAGTGAGAGAGAGAGACAGAGAGATAAAGGTCTTCCTTTGCCATTGGTTCACCCTCCAATGGCCGCCGCTGCAGCCGGCGCACCGCGCTGATTCGATGGCAGGAGCCAGGATCCAGGTGCTTTTCCTGGTCTCCCATGGGGTGCAGGGCCCAAGCACCTGGGCCATCCTCCACTGCACTCCCTGGCCATAGCAGAGAGCTGGCCTGGAAGAGGGGCAACCGGGACAGAATCCGGTGCCCCGACCAGGACTAGAACCCGGTGTGCCGGCGCCGCAAGGTGGAGGATTAGCCTATTGAGCCACGGCGCCGGCTCAAGTAAATCCAATTATTCTTGCATGTATGGTAAGCCTTACATGTAGCTTGAAGTGCCATATTTTACTGATGCTTTTTTTTTTCACTTTTATTGTCTTTGATGATCTCTATTGCTATATACCATAAATTGAGTATTCTACCTGTTTCCATGTAAGCATTCTACTTTGTGGTGTCTGCTATATCTTGTATTCGATCTAGTGTATATATTTTCTTAGACACTGTAATTTTTATCTGTCACTAGTTTCCCATTTCTCGAGGGTCATTGTCTTTTTTTGCCAGAGATTGAAAGCCTTGGTTGATATTGCTTCACATACATTTATCAGTTTTCTAAAAGGTTGTCTCAGGTGGAAGGGCAAACCTGGTCCAGGTTTTGAGCAAGACCAGAAATCATGAATCTTATCACTTTTAAAAGTTGATACCTTTCCTTAAGCATACATTTGTTTATTTATTTATTTGAATTGGACAGAGAGAAAGAGAGAGAGAGAGATATCTCCATCTGCTGGTTTACCTCTCAAATTCCCACAACAGCCAAGGGTTGGCCAAGCTGAATCCAGGATCTCGGAACTCAATCCAGATCTCTCACATGTGTGGCAAGGAGCCATGGACTTTATCTATCACCTGCTGCCTCCTACAGTGTGCATTAGCAGGAAATTGGATTGGGAGCAGAGCTGAGACTTGTTTCCGGATGTTTTGGTATGGATGCAGCAACTTAACCATTGCACTGCATGCTGGCCTCTAACATGAGTGGCCTTTGCCAAATGGCTTAAATTTTCTAACCCTTAATTTTCTTTCAAATGGTGATTAAAATTTTACCTCCCTCAAAGAACTGGTTTTTGTTTTTTTGTTTTTTTGTTTTTTTTTTTACAAAGGTATTTAGGATTAAAATACATAGGGAAAATTTGGTGTGGTTTTAGTTTGTGAAAAATTATACTAATTTAAAATGTTAATGGTAAGGGAAGCTGAGTTTCAGGTATATGGGAATTCTTTGTACAACTCCATAATTTTTGTTTTGTAAATGTAAAACTATTCTGTAATAAAAAGTATAAAAAAGTAATCTTTAAAGAAAGCTTAGCATATTATCTGATACTTGAATTATTAAAGATTGGTGTTACTAAACTTACGAGGTAAAGCATGGAGACTCTATAGGTGGTGTTTTTGTAATGTCATCAGCTAGCTGACCTAAAGGAGAGGGAAAAGCGCACAGGCCACATGGCAGGCAAAAAAAGAGCAAAGCACCGTGTGAGGCTTTTAGAATCCTGGGGTCTTAGACTCTCATCCTAGAAGCCAGACTAGAGGTGGTACAGGACCTAGGACTACAGACTGCGTCCATGGACTGAGCATCAAAGGTAAGACAGGTGGATGTACTCGGGGCTTACTACAGGTGCTCCTTATGCCACCCCCACTTTGCCTGTGGGAAAGGCTGCATTCGCTGTGGGTGGGGCTGAGCTTTGTGTTTGAAGATGCCTGGGGCTACTGTCAGGAGAATCTGAGAAAGGCAGAGATTCAAAGTATTCCCCTTAGTTTTGTCCATACATATTTTTTTATTTGACAGGTAAAGTTATAGACAGTGAGAGAGAGAGACAGAGAGAAAGGTCTTCCTTCCGTTGGTTCACCCCCTAAATGGCTGCAACAGCCAGCACTGCGCTGATCCGAAGCCAGGGCCCAAGCACTTGGGCCATCCTCCACTGCCCTCCCGGGCCACAGCAGAGAGCTGGACTGGAAGAGGGGCAACCGGGACTAGAACCTGGTGCCCATATGGGATGCCGGCGCCGCAGGCAGAAGATTGATCAAGTGAGCCACAGCGCCGGCCCCTGTCCATACATATTTATCATTGACATAAATTAATTTTATTCAGCGAATGATCTTTATAGGCAATGAAATGCAAAGGTGGAGGAGACCTAGGGACTCTCATTTGCCTGATTTCGAAGAGGCCTCGGCCGTACCTTGAAATCAAATGTAGTTTCCTACCGTGCCTTACGTTGTGTACATGTGATGGCTGAAATGCACTAGATATGTTCTCTTTCACAGACTTAATGTAGATGACATGCAGACTACCCTGAGCTATGTATTAGTTTGCTAAAGCTTCCAGGACAAATTACCATAAATTGAGTAGTAATTTATTTTCTGAGGGTACTAGAGGCAAGATCGAGACACTGATAGGTAAATGTTCTGCTGTGTCCTTTGCTTGCAGTCAGCTGACTTCTCTCTGAGTGCTCACCTGGCCATTTCTCTGTACACTTGTGTTCCTGGTGTCTCCTCATCTTCTAATAAACTCGCAATCCTTTAATATTAGAAATTGCCCTGAAGGTCTCATCTCACCCACTGCTTCAACATATTAATTTTTTAGGGGACCCCTGGGGGCAAGTATACACTTTAGTACACAAGATGGTATAACGGGGCCCGGCGCCGTGGCTCACTTGGCTAATCCTCCACCTGCGGCGCCGGCATCCTATATGGGCACCAGGTTCTGGTCCCGGTTGCTCCTCTTCCAGTCCAGCTCTCTGCTGTGGCCCGGGAGGGCAGTGGAGGATGGCCCAAGTGCTTGGGCCCTGCACCCACGTGGGAGACCTGGCTCCTGGCTTCGGATCAGCGCAGTGCTGGCTGTTGCAGCCATTTAGGGGATGAACCAGCAGAGGGAAGACCTTTCTCTCTCTCTCTCTCTCTCTCTCTCTCTCTTTCTCTCAGTGTCTGTAACTCTTCCTGTCAAATAAATAAATAAATAAATAATCTTTAAAAAGAAAAAGGATGGTAAAACGACTAGGTGCTTGGTAAATCAAAGCTTCAGATTCTTGGACAGAAATCACTTACCTTTGTTTTACACAAGCCAGTACTCTGGCTCACAGGGTCATGAAGAGGGAATGTGGTAGAAGGTGTAAGACCAGAATCTTCCCTGGTGTTTTTCAGGAGTTAAATCCATGCATTTTACTCCTTGTTTGCACCACATCTCTCCAATCCATGAATATGGAGAACATGTTCTTTGGATCCCTGCTCCTGTGGGCTCTGTCCATTTATGGCTTGAGGCAAGTGTGGCAGAATTTCTGTTTGCTTCACTGTGGGGAGGGTTTGGGAGCCTGTATGCTTTGGAGTGATTTCAGGTTACTAGGACATGTCCAGTCATCTCATTCCAGAGTGTCTGGCATATAATCACTCAGGGAAATCATTTGAGTAAATGAGGGGACCAATAACATCTATTTAAGTGTTCATGCCAGAGGGCATATGGAGACACCTACTAGGAGTGAATGAGCCAGGAGTGGAAAGTGTGAATGCAGTTATCCCTGAAGACTGCTTTGTCCATCAATGTTTCTTTTTGGAATTCCATAGAGTCTGTTGTTTGAACTCCTTTTAGTGCTGTCCTGATCGGTTTTAAGAAATTAAAGAGAGTTCATGTAAACTACACATTTGAACCATTTTCTGCATACTTTTCCTGCCGCCGGAAGGATTTGTGTAAAGGAGAGGGAACAATAAAGTGACTGGGCAGCTGAGGGCTGTGCAGTGCCGGGGATGGCTGTTCCACAAGCCTGGAAGGAAATGTCAGCTCTTTCCATTTTTACGGAGTTATTTTTAGTGTGGCTTCTTTTCTCCTTGGCTAGTGCCAAGGATCCATGTTCTACTGAGAAATGAACCTTTTTTAAAGTATTGTTTCTGTCATATAAGTATTTAGCTAATTCTTTTTTAAAAAAGATGTACTTATTTATCTGAAAGAGTTACAGAGAGAGAGGAAGAGAGGCAGAGAGAGCAAGAGCAAGAGCGAGAACAAGAGAGATCTTCAGTCTACTCATCACCTGGTTCATTCCCCAGATGTCTGTAGTGGCCAGTGCTAGGCCAGGCTGAGGCCAGGAACTAGGAAGTTCTTCCAGGCATCCACATAGGTGGCTGGTTCCCAAGCACTTGGGCCATCTTCTGCTGGTTTTCCCAAGCCATTAGCACAGAATTGGATCTGAATTGGAGCAGCCAGGACATGAACTGGTGCCCATGTGGGATGTCAGCATTGTAGGCAGCGGCTTTATCTGCTACTCCACAGTACTGGCCCCTAGAATTTAGCTAATTCTATATCCATCATGCTCTTTAACAAATGTCTCACTTCTTCTAGGCAATTATTTATTTCTATTTATATTGTAAGGTTTGTTTTTTCTCAGTCACCTGCAAAAAATGGAAATGATTGCTTAGTTTTTATTCTTATTTTTAACAAAAATGATTTGAAATTACATTTCAGGTATACATTACTACTTTGGAATGGACTAAAACAGAATATATCCTCAACGGGGGCCTTGAGGATATACAGCATGAATTTCTAATGCATAGGAAGGTATTTTGAAGTTTCTTAGCCTATCATGAATGTCCCTAAAGAATGAGGCTAAATTTATTGACCATATAGGATAATCTGTCTTATTCCTTCACAGTAATTCCTCAGGTACATGACATTTCTGGCTTCAAAACCAAGTGACTAATGTGTCACTGCCACTTAGGTCTCCTTTCTAATCTTCCTTTATGTACCATTGGGAAAAACAGACTTATGAAAGCCAAGAGTGCTATCTATGGAGGCAGAGGCGCACTATGGGCAACCCCTCCTGGGAAGCTGGAGAGCTGTGCTCTTGGCTTCTGACCCTGTGCTCCCTATGTTCCGATAGCTATGGACACCAGACTCCACCTAAGTGTTCCATCCTGAACCCTGCTAGCCTTTGGAGTCTACCTGAAGCATGAATTCCTCTGTGTTCATTTATTCTCTTTCTCTTATTTCCTTCTAATGTTTCATTATGACGATGAAAAAATTTTGGCCATGGTGCCAGTGTTGTGGTATAGCAGATTAAGCCATTGCCTATGACATTGACATCCCATATGAGTTTCAGCTGCACCACTTCCAGTCCAGTCTAGCTCCCTGCTAATGTGTCTAGGAAAGCAGCTGAAGATGGTCCAAATTCTTGGGCTACTGCCACCCACAGGGGAGACTGGATACAGTTCCAGGCTCTTGCCTTTGGCCTAGCCTGGCACAGCCCCAAGCATTTGGCCATTTGGGGAGTGAACCAGCAGGTTCTATCTATTTGCCTCTCTCTCTGCAACTCAGCCTTTCAACTAAAGCAGTGAAATCTTTTGGAATAAAAGAGAAATTTTGCCCATAAATATTGTACATGTATGTGATGCTTTTCTAAATATGATTCTGTAGTAAGGAACATCTCAATAGGAAAGCCCAGTTATGGCATTTTTAAAGGATATTTTATAACTGAACTATATATATGTCATTTCCATTCCTTCTCAAGATTAAATGGTATCTGTAACCAAAAAATCAAAAACCTTGAACAAATTGAAAGAAGGTCATGAAAATTCATGTTTAGTCATAGTTCCCTTACAATATTATTACAGTTTGGCTAAATTTCAGACATTTTTGCTATTTATACCTTGCATAATTATGATTACATAATACACTTATTTTTTATTTGTTTAACATTATATTATAATTAGGTTAACAGATGCTTCATAAACATCACCTTCCATAACAGCATAAAATACCACTGTGTGACTCCAATATAAGTTAATTAACTGTTCTATTATAGGAAGGCATGACATTTAATGTTCTGCTATATTATCTATGGAAAATATGCCAATATAATTCTTTGGAAAGAATACTTTTCCATATTTAGGAGAGTTTTCCCTAAAGATAGTCTATGGATATGTAGAATTACTAGGTCAAAACTTAGAAACATTTTTAAGGCTTTTAATGAACAGTATTTTTGTCAAACTGTTGACCTATCTGGAGCCCTGTCCCTAGCACCAGATCACTGGATGTAAGTATAAATTTGTCCATCTAACTTCCCAAGTAGTCAACATCTGAAGTATAATAATACGTATCAATGTTCTTAACATCATTTGTATTTCTCTTCAGATGCATTACTGATTATCTGAAACAGGTGTAATTGAAAAAATTGATTCTGTTGCTCCTTCTCCCCATTTAACATCCTATTTCTAGCTGTCCTCTGTCTACTCAGTATTTCTTACTGAAAAACTTTCCAAACATGCTTCTGTTACCTCTCAGCTTTCATATTTACTGCAGAGAAATCTCATTATTTGTGATGATGAGACTTGTACAACAGAATTTTAATGAACTGTCTTCAATGGTTCTAGAGCTGGGCCCATCTCTAAACACTGCTGACCTCAGGATTCAGCTGTATCCTCACGCAGATCTGCATAATCCTGCTTTATCTGTTGCTATTGACACCACCATCTACACCCAAGAACACGCATTGGACCTGATCACTCTCTGGCCATGCATTGTTCTTCAACACCTTCACCTCCTTTCTTTTCACCTATTCCCTTCTCTCTTCTTATTCTTGACCTGGCACTTCTCTATGTAGAAGGGATTTTATAGCCTCCTAAGTTTTGTGTGTGTGTGTGTGTGTTTTTTAATGAAAAAGGAACCCAGGCTAAGTGCCTCTGGGTTGTGTCTGAGGCTCTGGGTCTCTGAAACTTTCTGCATCTTAACATTCATACTCCCTGATGCTGTAGACCCATGAGTTTGACTTTAAGTATTTCCTAAACTTTGCTTCTCTGCAACTGGCATTTCTGTGAAAGAAAGGAACAGAGGTTCTCACAGTCAAATAAACTGTGAAATGGCACTTCCTAAATGCTCTTCTTGATTTCCAGTTCTTATAACCATATTCAAAGGTTTAGAGATATCAAGAAAAAACAGCATGTTTTAACTTGGTCATTCCATACTTAAAACCTACTTCTTTATTCTTATTTTCTGTGGGTGAACTAAGAGTCACTTTTTCTTAAAGCATATTTGAAAAAGTAGCTATTTTGAAGATAAAACCTGTTTATGGAGGTGGGCCACAGTTTTATCTTAAGGGAAGATCTGACTAAAAATAAATGTTCTCCATGTGTGGAGCTGGACTGTGCATGCATTGCTCTTCAGCATGGTTACAATTCCTTGAACATGCAATAAGGAGTGTGTATGATCAAGAGCGTACAGACAGAAGTCCAGCCTGTAAACTGCATGCTCTTTGCTGGCAGACAGCCAGGGGGTACCTACTTCAGAGAAGTGGGTGTCTTTATGGGCAGTTGTTTGCCCACCAGTCGGAATGCTTCAGTTTAATTTATCAGAACAGTGTTCCCATAAATCTGTCTGTCACCCAAAGGAAATCATAAGGACACCTTGAGATCCTGAGTGGGATCATTGATTTATTTGTAGCCATCCTGCTCATCCTATCACAGCTGGGGAACTGCTTTGCTGTGAAATAGAATTTCAGTTGGATGTGAAATTAATCAGTTTTCACAGGTCTAATTTTTGACTAAGACACTGTGTCAGTGTGTTTGGTACATGCTGTGTTTGAGCCTAGAAGCCTACGCCTCGCATTTGTGTAGCATCGTGACACCACCAACTGCCTGTCCAGTGCCATGGGGAACAAGGGGACTACGGAGCAGATGGTTTCTCTTCTGCCACTCCAGCTCATTCTCCTAGGTGAGATCCAGAGAATGGCCTTCCATAGCCTAATGTATCAGGAAGGGACCTCAGTGACCATCAAGTGTGACCCTGTGCCCAGTGGAAGAAATCTCTTCATCAATCCATTGTCAGTGACCAGCCCAATCACTGCTTTCAGTGGTGGTGGAATTGCCACCTTACAAAGGAGGCTGTGGTTATATTTTGAATCATAGCCAAGTTTTATGGAAAATTATCTTTTCCTGGATAAGCCACAAAAGAGTACATTCCATGTTGTCTTACATCCTCTCTGGCATGACACCAATGTCATGGGGATAGTCAGTCACTTTTCATATCTTTAATGGCTCTGATGAGATCCATTTGTGGTATTTTGGTCTTAACATGCTTTGGAACACCATATATAGAGGAAGAAACCGACTTTTATGATCTAACACTGTCTGCCAAATCCAGTCTCTTGAGGCAATTAAATTAGAAGGGGATGCACGTCTTCCTGAGAAACAAAATTAGGCAAGCATGGGCATTTATATTTGCTGCAATGTCCTCAGCCTAACAAAAAAGAATGTTTCTCTACTTACATAGGCAATCACACAGAAAGGATCAACAATCCTGTTTTTGAGCTTTTTTTTTTTTTTTCATTTTTCAAAATGCTACTTGCATAAGGGAAACAGTCTGTGAATAAAGAAGCTTTTGGTTTTGTGCTGAGATTTCCTGGAAAGAACATACTCAACCGTGTTTATTCATTCGTGCTTCCCTCTTAGTTTGGATGGTCTGCAGAGATAAGGGAGAAAAGGTGAGAGAATCATGGCCCCTGCCATCCAGGAGCTCAGGACTTCCCAGGAGAGAGACAGAAATGACAGACACACACGCACATAGCTAGTGCATGAGGCAGAAGGGGAAGGCTGCTGTAATAAGAAAAGCAACAAAATGCTGAGGCAGCAGGAAGAAGGCCAAGGTTGATGCCAGTTGGGAGGACTGGGCAAGTGTACACGGCTGAACTAACTCTGAGTTGTGAGTGAGAAAATGGATGGGGTTTCAAAAGTAGAGATCAGAGTATTGCTACACGGAGGTATTTTTCTAGAACATTCCTCAGTGTGGGAGGCAGAGGTTTTTCAAACTCTATTCATCATTCTCCATGCATATTTGCTTTTGTAATGTGTCTTTTGATCAGTGCACCCATAGCTAAAGTTTTTGAGATGGCATTATTTCAAATAAATATCTTAAAATTTAGTATTTGAGTTCTAGAGCCTTCTCATATCGGCTCAGAATATCTACAGGTAGCTTCCTGGTTTTTATTTCCTCCTGCATTGTCTCTTAATTTTGGATGGGGTCTTGGTCTATTCATTCTTTGCCTTCAGCAAGGGAAGAGGGGAAAAAAAATAGCATATTGTTGGATGTCTCAAAACTTCCTGATTTGTTGAAGACACTGGGACAAGGAAAGGAGAGGAAAAGGGTGAGATTTTCCATCTGACGAATTTAGGGGAGAAATTCTTCCATGGTCAGGAATATGTATACAAAGGCAATGCTTTTTTTTTTTTTTTTTTTTGACAGGCAGAGTTAGACAGTGAGAGAGAGAGACCGAGAGAAAGGTCTTCCTTTTTTCGTTGGTTCACCCCCTAAGTGGCCGCTACGGCCACCACACTGCGCCAATCTGAAGCCAGGAGCCAGGTGCTTCCTCCTGGTCTCCCATGCAGGTGCAGGGCCCAAGGACTTGGGCCATCCTCCAGTGCCCTCCTGGGCCACAGCAGAGAGCTGGACTGGAAGAGGAGCAACCGGGACAGAATCCGGCACCCCAACCGGGACTAGAACCCAGTGTGCCGGCGCCACAGGTGGAGGATTAGCCAAGTGAGCCGTGGTCCCAGCCAGCAGTGCTCTTTCTACATGACCATTTTCAATAGACATTTACATTCATCCTTTATTCTTTCCCGAAAAGCATGGAAGAAATGCATACTCTGTATCCTGCAGTATATATTACAGCTTGTCCTCTCAAAGTTCACAGTCTGGTGAAGGGGACAAAAACATGTAAACCAGCATTTATAGTGCAGTGCAATAAGGGCTATGACAAAGGGAATATAGAACATTTGAGAGCAGATAAGAGAGGCTTCAAGTAATAGCTCCAGAAGAAGATGCCTGATCCTCTCAAGAATTGTATGGGTAAAGGAGGGAAGCTTATGGCTGGCTGATATAGTGGGTAAAGCCACAACCTGCAATGTTGGCATACCGTATGGGTGCCAGTTCATGTCCTGTCTGCTCCACTTCTGATCCAGCTTCCTGCCAATAGCATGGGAAAAGCAGCAAAATGTGACCCAAGTATCTAGGCCCCTGACGCCCATGTAGGAGATCTGGAAGAACCTCCTGGCTTCAGCCTGGCCCAGCCCTGGCCATTGTGCCCATCTGGGGAGTGAACCAGTGGTTGGAAGATCTGTCTGTCTGTGTCTCTCCCTCTCTTTCTGTAACTCTTTCAAAATAAATAAACAAATCTTTTTTTAAAAAAGGAAGGGTAGCTTCTTTTTAGTGAGTATAAGTATTCAGTGAGTGATTTTGCAAAGAAAACAATGTATTTATTTACCTTAATCAAGTTTATTTGCAGTTAATTACAATGTGTGTCCTCGGGATGTGTAAGAGTTTGATGCACTCTTAGTAGTTGATGAACAAGAGCAGCACTGATGTATGAAGCATGATGTACTGATACAGAGATGCCGTCTAAGTAATGAAGATCTCCCAATCTCAGTAGATCTTGGAAACTTTTCCATTGAATGAAATAATATGAATTTCTTTTAAAACTTTCTATAAAATTAATGAAAATATACTTTATATTAAATGATACATTTTGGATGGACACTGCCAACAAGTCTAGCAAAAAGAAAATATCACTGCTCATTGAAGAGCCACCATTTATTGAACATACACTTTGTATTTGTACATCATTAGTTTATTTCCTCTTTATATAAACTTAGCTAATATTGCTGGCTAGCTACTCACATACATTCTCTTCACTTGTCTTTTCCAACTGAATTCTGGATTTGTTCTGTTAGTCAATCTACTCTTCTTCATGTGGCTACTCCTATTCTTTCCTCAACCATTCAACACCAATCCTTGTGATGGAGAATTGGTTAAAAGGTGGGCACGGAATGCAACTCTTAGAAACATGAATGGATATGTCTGAATGTGGTGCCTAAAGTTGTGCTTACCTGGGTCAAGGGAGCCTGGTCTGAGGATGCACCAGTCACCCATCAGCAGCTCCTCCTTTAGACAACCCAGGAATAACGTTGCATTAAGTGAGCTAACATTGTTCCTCTTCTAATGTGAGTTTCTTTGGGTTAAGTTTTCTGAACTCTCAGCCAAAATCATTCTAATTGACATGTATAGGCAGTCCGATTATCCCCATTTTACAGATTGTCGCTCCCCCTCTTCGTGGAGGAACGACACAGGACCCTGCGCTGTTCTTTTGTCTGCTCGGCCCTCCCCGGGTTTGCTGCTGGTTCTTCCCGGGTTGGCTACTATCCCTTCCACCTCCGTGGAAGGGCAGTTCCCCCTGGCCACATTCCCCACTTCCGCAGGGGAGCGGCACACCGCCGGCCGGCTTTCTCGGGGGCTGCACGGGTGTTCCTTCAGCTAGATGTTCCCCTTAGATGTTCCCCGTGCATGCCGTCTCTCTCCTCCTTTATAGTCCTCCTCCGCCAATCCTAACTCGGCTGCCCACACGCCGAGTACGCTGCTCTCCTCCAATCAGTAGCAAGCCCTACAGTTTATTGGTTGAACTGGAGGCAGCTGTGCGAAAGCTGTTTACTTCTCTCCCAGCGCCATATTGTGGGAGAGCAGATGCATAGAATAAGTCTTAATTCCAGTAACTCAGTCTAGTCCGGTTTGCTCCCCACACAGATAAGTCATGTGCAATACATCTTTGTACTCCATATATTAGTCACCACAAATATGTTTATAGTCCTTATCTATATTCCTGAGGAATAGTGGTCTTTCTACTTACTGCTTGTTGAATTCTTTATTTAGTGGAGGATTAAGCTTGTGATTATCAAGTAAATTGAAAGTGTATTATCTCAAAAATTAACAGAAAAATAAGTAAGGAAGAGGGACAGTGGAAATTATCATTTTGTTCTTAAAACACTACATATGAGTATATGAAATCTGTTTCCTTCATATAAATAAATAAATATTAAGTCATTTATCCAAGATTGTACAGTTAGTCAAACATCAAAACCAGGAACAAATTCAAATATGTGTTATTCTACAACCCAGTGGTTAATTTTTGGCAGTGTCTCTTGCATAGTGTTCATATCTTTATTTGAAATGCATGCTATGAAAGCACTGAAATCCATATGCCAAGTATTTCGAATAACTCAAATATATAATCTATAACTAAGTCATCATCCCTGATCTTCTACATCAGGGATTGATACATTTTCTCTGTAAAGGAGCAGATAGTGTTTTGGGCTTGGTGTGTCAAGTGATCTCTGTCACAATTACTCCACTCATTGTAGCTTAAAAGCAAACCTGCTACAGACCACATATAGACAATGAGCTGAATTGATGTGCTAATAGAATTTTATTTACAAAAACAGATGGCCATCCAGAGTTGGCCCACAGATCACAGTGTACTGATAACTCTTCTCAATGACCTGCCTGTCATTCTTGGTGAGCGGGTCACTAACTAGAACAGGTAAACACGGTTTTGCTAGGTGGGTGTAAGAAAGAGTCACAGCAGTCTAAGAGAAGATGCAGCTTGGAGTACCAGTGTGGGAAGAGAAGGATAATTGCTCCCTTTTGGAAACTTCACAGTGTTAAAGAGGGTGACTGTGTTTCTATTGTATAGTACAGATTGGGAAACTGTTTAATCCAGTGTAAACTGAGGTACACCTCATGACCTCCCCAAATATAGAGGCAAAATTTAAAGGATTGCTAACCTATTATCTTCATCTTACCTAGAATTTCTGTTAAAAATTTCTTCAACAATTCCTTCCAAAAAGCACCATTTTTCTAACACTTAAATTATTGAGTGATCTACAAACATTTTAATACATAGCTGCTCTTTCAGCAAATGGAGAGATAAGGGTTGGAAATGAATAGATGATTACACCTGTTCGACTTCAACTTTAATTGCTTTCCAACAGTCACAGAGAATGGACTAATTTTCTCTAAACAATATTTGTTCTCAAACAAAGGGCTGGGAGTTAAGTTCTGTCAATAAGGCAAGGCACTTTGGAAAAATACATGAAGCATTTTCCTTTTTTTTTTTTCTAAAATTGTTTGCAAAGACATAGCTGTGCATAGACTTTGATTTTTGTGAATAATCTAAAATATTAAATCTTGTTTGTCCTTTTTTTTTTTAAAGATTAATTGATTTATTTGAAAGTCAGAGTTATACAGAGAGAAGGAGAGACACACATAGAGAGAGAGGTCTTCCATCCGCTGGTTCACTCCCCAGTTGGCCTCAATGACTGGAGCTGCGCCAATCCAAAGCCAGGAGCCAGGAGCTTCTTTATGGGTCTTCCACATGGGTGCAGGGGCCCAAAGACTTGGGCCATCTTCTACTGCTTTCCCAGGCCATAGCAGAGAGCTGGTTCGGAAGAGAAGCAACCAGGACTCAAACCGGTGCCCATATGGGATGCCAGCACTGCAGGCAGCGGCTTTGCCCACTACACCACAGCACCGGCCCCATGTTTGTCCTTTTATACTTCTTAAAAAACTGAAAATATCAAAGAGGGATAATAGAAAGTTAAGTTCAAAAAATAAGAAAGGAAAATATCCACGCTTCCTCCCAGCCTCTAATCTATTTTCTGTCTCTGTGGTTTTACTTATTCTGGACATTTTGTATAAATGGAAACTCTCATATAGTCTTTTTTTTTTTTTTTTTTTGGACTGGCAGAGTGGAGTGGACAGTGAGAGAGAGAAACAGAGAGGTCTTCCTTTTCTGTTCATTCACACACACACACACCCCGCGGCTGGCGTGCTGCGGCCGGCACAGGCACACCGCACTTATCTGAAGCCAGGAGCTAGGTGCTTTTCCTGGTCTCCCATGCAGGTGCAGGGACCCAAGCACTTGGGCCATCCTCCACTGGACTCCCGGGCCACAGAAGAGAGCTGGACTGGAAGAGGAGCAACAGGGACAGAATCCGGCACCCAGACTGGGACTAGAATCCGGTGTGCCGGCGCCGCAGGTGGATGATTAGCCTAGTGAGCTGTGGCGCCCGCCTCTCATACAGTCTTATATCAACCTTCATTCACTAATGATAATGGCTTCGACATTCACTCATGCCACAGCCTGTATCAGTCCATAAAAACATAATATATATTAATAATAGTCATATTATGGATATGCCATGTGATTATACTATGTTTTTTGTCCATTCATCACTTGATGGACACTTTAATCACTTCTACTTTTTGACTGCTTTTAATAATAGTTCTGTTAGCATCCATATACATGTGTAATTAAGAGAAGTAAGTGGTTGGGTTTCTGAATAGTAAAATAAAAGATCCAAATAAGGGGAAAATAAGATTTAAACTAAAGTGAGTGATGTTTATTTTTATGAAGGAATTTTGAGGATCATATCAATATGTAGAAATTATTTCAAAACCATAATAGAATGAAAAGGATATTTGGGAGAAAGTAATAGAAATTCCTTCTATGAATCATTGTCTTTGTTTTATTTTAGTACCTACCTCCCTCTCCCAATCCCAGTCTTGCACTTTTTTTTTTTTTTTATGTTCTAGAAAGGTGGATGCTGGATGGATGGGCAAAAGTGAATGGATTATGTAAAAATGTCTGCTAATTTTCCTTACTTTTTCTTGGCCTAGAATAACTAATAGGATGTTTTCAACAAGGCACTCACATATATGAACAAACACCACATTTCAGCCCAAGTGGAACTGCAGAATTCTCTAGAATGTTCATTACGAAGTTGGGGGCTTCCTGGCTTCCCATTGTTAAACTATGAACTCTTAGGAACATTGCATTGTCTTTTCCAGACCCAGTTTCTCTTCTGTAAAATGAAGTAGTTTTTATATCTGATTAATAGATATATCTGCCAACCATTATTGTCCTATGTTGACTTCTAAAGCCTCTAATTCCAAGATTCTGTGGTTTGAATTGTTAAAACTAAAAGTAGTAAGGCAAATTTAGACTATAAGAAGAGCTGGTAGATAGCAGTGTGCTTCATTAATTGAATTGGCTGTAAAATATTGAAATGATTTTAGTTCCAGTCAGTCAATATCCACTGCTCAATTCTGCGTGAGTGATGCCTCCCTGTGCCACTCTGAACGACCTCCCCTACGGTTCTGAAATGTCATCACAATGAATCCAGAAGCCAAGGTTTATATCTGGCCCCACAAGGGGGTCTTCAGCACCTTGATTTATTGTTACAGGTGCACACAGTTTTATTCCCATTAGTCCTGTCATTTCCATACGCCTATTCAATATTTTGAATGTCACTGCCACAAATACTTTCCAAACAAAAAAAAAAATTGAGTGTAGAAGAAAGTTCATAGGCCGGCACCACAGCTCACTAGGCTAATCCTCCGCCTTGAGGCGCCGGCACACCAGGTTCTAGTCCTGGTCGGGGCGCCGGATTCTGTCCTGGTTGCCCCTCTTCCAGGCCAGCTCTCTGCTGTGGCCCGGGAGTGCAGTGGAGGATGGCCCAAGGCTTGGGCCCTGCACCCCATGGGAGACCAGGATAAATACCTGGCTTCTGCCATCGGATCAGCGCGGTGCACCGGCCGCAGCGGCGGCTATTGGAGGGTGAACCAACGGCAAAGGAAGACGTTTCTCTCTGTCTCTCTCTTTCACTGTCCACTCTGCCTGTCAAAAAAAAAAAAAAAAAAAAAAAAAAAGAAACAAAAAGAAAGAAAGAAAGAAAGAAAGAAAGTTCTTCAATAAATAAATATATAAATGCTTATACAAAGCATATAGTGTATTTTTCACATGAAACCAATGAACATTTCAAAAATGAACTTGATTTTTAGTGAGCCTCAGGTCCATTTATAGAAGCACAAACAGATTTTTCATTGTTTATCTCCAAAAAGATGATTGCTGATATGGAGCTACAAGATGGTGTTTATCTTATCTTGCTGAAGATATGTGGGTGCCTGTGATGTTGGTATCTTCATCATTGTTATAGCCATTAAGATACTTATTCACTCAGAAGGCATATATTGGGCATCCACTATTTGTCAGGCCTGAGATAAATTATGAGGCTACACCGATGGCCTTGCCAGGTATTCAGGATTTCCCTGTCTGACTGGGGAGAGGGTAGAGAGCAAGCATGTAGGCAGTGAAGTTACAATTCAGGTGATTCATTGTAGCAGAGGCTTTCAAAAAGTTTTTGGAAAATATTTGCTATAAGACATCTAGGCATGAATATCAATTTTTTGCACCAAAATAAAGTTATCTTTTAATTAATGTTTCCACTTAAATGAGCACTTACAGCTACTTCTAACCTTAGGAGTTGAGGAAGACTGGTGGCAGCTTATAACTCTCATAAATCTTAATTAAAATTTTTGGTGTCCATCGGAGGCAAATAGCTGTGCATTCAAAGTAAGAGAAAAATTATATTTGATTTTATAGAACCTTAAAGGAATCCAGTGTATTCCACTTTTGGGAGCCTCAGGGAGCCACAATCCCCTGGAAGCTTCTCTGTTTGCCCAGTGTGGGGAATTGCAGAATGCTTGTTAATTTTGCATGATAAAGACACAGTGGATATTTGCATACTGAGTGAAGAGAGCTCAGCTGTGCTGTTGAGGTGGGTGTGTCAGTTATTGATCATAGAACCCAATTGTCAGATGCAGGGATACCAGACAGAAGCTGTTACTTCAAGAACAGGGGCCTTTCAGCCTTTTATGTCACATGAACTCATCTTGAAAATAAAGATGTCCAAATAAGAAACATTGTCCACAGCATGGTCAGCTTTCTATTTTTAAAGCCGTTCTTAAAGTGGGGCATCAAGTCTCAATTATAAGGTTGTTTAGGAAAAATGGTTAAGAAGAAAGAGAGCTGGGCAATTCAGTCTACGGTGACACCTTGTTGAAATCCTTTCTGCCCTCCCCCATGGCACCTGACTCAGCAAATAGGCACAGACTAAAGTCTGAGAGAGGAGCTCCCACTGCACTGGAGATGCGTAAAAGGGACCCAGTGCACACAGGCTCAAGAGCTTGGAGTTCAGGGTCAGCCAGTCCTCTACAAATGGCTGTGTACTTTCCTCAGCTAAAGATAGTGGCTTTCAGTGTCCATACTGCTGCTCAGTGTACATAAGGTATCATGCAAAATAGTGGAAAATGGTTCTTCTGGCAGCCAGACCATGACATTTCCCTATGAGCACACACTGTATTCAACTAGACTGCTCTGTGACTTTGTTGGGACCCAGAGACAAGTCACAGTGTACATGACTGCTGCTTCTGTGTCAGGAACAAACTCTACTGTAGTCCTATTGTATCCTGGATTTTTAAGCTACTTCATGGCCATGCTATTTCTCCTTTTTTTTTTAAAAAAAAATATTTATTTATATAAAGGCAGAGTTACAGAGAGAGGAGAGAGAGCTAGAGCGAGAGAGAGCTAGAGTGAGCTTACATCCACTGGTTCACTCCCCAAATGGTATCAACACCGGAGCTGGGCTGGTGCAAAGCCAGGAGCCAGGATTTCTTCCAGGTATCCCGTGTGGATGCAGGGGCTCAAGCACTGGAACAGTCCTCTGCTGCTTTCCCAGGCCCGTTAGCATGGAGCTGGATGGGAAGTGGAGTGGCCAGAACACAAATTGGTGCCCATTTGAGATGCTGGCATTGCAGGCAGCGGCTCTACCCACTATGCCTAAATGCTGGCCCCTTCTTCATAGCATCCAATCTATGAGGTAGCCCCACATAACCAAGGATTAACTCATCCTATGGGGTATTCAGCTCACAGTTCAAACTCCCTAACAAGGCTCTTCTGTTAGATGGAACTAAGTCTCTGTAGGTAACTAAAAATCTCCTTGTTTTTGTTTGTTTGTTTGTTTGTTTGTTTTTTTTAATCAAGCAAATTTTTACTGAAGCTTAAATTGTGGTACGGAAATACATTTCAACTGATTTAAGTCTAACACCAATGAAGAGAGAAATCATGGCACCAAACTTTTCCTCCTCTGTCATACAAAGATTAGATTACTATTCAATCTGCCATTTTCATTTTTATAGGCTTTGTTACATACAAATTTGTGCAAGTTTTCCACGTTACAATTGTTAGGGAAATATTGAAAAAATCTATTAGGAAAAAAAATCAGACCTCAGGGTTAGTATGACAGGTACTCATTTAATAAAGATTCACTGACTATTTAGTAGAAAATGGTTTTCTTATCAGGAATACATCCACCACACCATGTGTGCAAACACATGTGCACACACACAAATACACAAAACACATGTTCATGTCTTCTGGAAGCTTATAATCAATGGAAAATGAGATGAAAATAGTGAAAGCTATCATTTCTCATAACAAATCTGAGGATATCCTCTTTGGTGTGGTTCATTTTTGTTAAACTCTGATAAATCAGCTCAAAGGCTCAGCTTCCCACACCTGCATGTTATCTATGCTTCAAGACTATGAGTAGCAGTAACAATGCCTTTGCTTTAAAGAATGGAACACAGAGAGGAAAGTGACCAGGATAGGGCCTTTAACTAAAGATAGACAGGGCCCAAGAGAAGAAATACCCCACCTGGCAAGACAGAGGATTTTGTAAAGAATAGATTTATATGTAATATATGATATTATATATATATATATATATATATTGAGTGGGCACTTATCATTGTGTTGCTAAAATTTTCTCTGTCTCATTTTCTGTGTATCTATAGCTGACTGTAAGGATGCATAGGATAGAGGGTCAACCTCTACCCCCTGCAAAGGGGAACATGTGCAAAGGCCTCAAGGGACCTGCAGCATTTGAACCATCGTGGTCTGAGAACTGACATTGGAGGGCAAGGAGCAGGATGGGGTGAGGGCAGAGAGTATTTTTTTGCAGGTATTGATGCAAACTGATCTTAAAGGGGCTAATTCACTTGATGTTGGAAAGCATGTGTGTAAGCAGGGCTCGAAGGGGTTGCCCCAGGGAGGATGGGAAGGAAATTAAGTAGTGGATTTAAAAGCCATGTAAGAGGTGGAATCAAGAGATGGGGGATCAAGGGAAGGATGGCTGTTTGTCTTCTGGTCTGCACAGTGCGGTTGTGGGTGTCACATTAGCTGAGACTGGGCATCTTGAAGGAAGAATAGGTGTGTGGAGGTAGAGCGAGAGTTCAGCTGACTCTAAGTTAATTTAGAGGTACCTTTGGAATGGCCATTAGGAATCAGGCAGGCTGGAATTCAGAGAAACCCATAAACTAGATGTGTACATTTGAGAGTTATTGGCATTTAGATGAGAACAAATAGGATCACCTAGGGCATTCGGTTTTGAGTTTAGGGTGTATGCAAAGTACCCTAATACCTTTCTAAAGTGCATCCAGGAGCCACCTCCAGGGTTTCTGGGCAGAAGATCTGAGATGGGGTCCACACATTCATGTTTCTAAAGTGCTCACTGGCAGATGACTCTGATACTGCTGGTTTGAGGACTGTACTGAGGGTGCTATTCTCTTGGGGAATACGTTCAAGTGAGGAAAGAACAGGATTAAGAAGATGACTTGTGGAAGGCAGTAGAAGAGACCGTATCAAGCTCTACTGGTTTGAATCCAGAAAGAGCCTTGAGAAATTGGGCCAGGGCTTGGTTTCTTCATTTGTAAAGTAGAATAATAATTAATAACACAAAGTCACAGTATTATTTTAAGATCAAAAGAGGTAGCCAAAGGAAAATGCTTAGCACAACATCACAATGTCAGCTGCTTTTTAGTAATAGGGCATCTAAATATAGATTAGATCAGACTGAGGTGGCAATGTGAAAGAAAAAGAAAAATCAAGAATATATGATGGGGCTGGCGCTGTGGTGCAGCGGGTTAACACCCTAGCCTGAACCACCAGCATCCCGTGTGGGCACAGTTTCTAGTCCTGGCTGCTCCTCTTCCAATCCAGCTCTCTGCTATGACCTGGGAGGGCAGTGGAGGGTGACTCAAGTCCTTGGGCCCCTGCACTCGCGTGGGAGACCTGGAAAAGGCTCTTGGCTCCTGGCTTTGGATCGGTGCAGCTCTGGCCGGAACGGCCATCTGGGGAGTGAACCATTGGACGGAAGACCTTTCTCTCTCTCTGCCTCTCCTCTTTCTGTGTAACTCTGACTTTCAAATAAATAAATAAATCTTTAAAAAAAAAGAATATATGATAACCTATAGGCTGATGAAAGTGTTTTTTGTTGCTGTTGTATGAAGGCAGGAGTGATTAAGAATTTCAGATGTTGGGGTTGTCGTTGTGGCTCACTGGGTTAAACTTCTGCTTGTAGCACCAGCACCTCATATTGGAGTGCCAACGTGAGTCCCAGCTGCTATTCTTCTGATTCAGTTTCCTGCTAATGCACCTGAAAAGGAGCAGAAGTTGCTGCAAGTACTCGGGCCCCAAGCCACCTATGTGGGAGACTGAATGAAGTTCCCGGCTCTTGGCATTGGCCTGATCCACCCTGGGTGTAGCAGTCATTTGGGAAGTGAACTAGAAGTTTCTCTCTCCTCTCTCTCTTTCTGTAACTCTGCCTTTCAATTAAATAAGTAAATCTTTAAAAAAAAGTTAGAACAATATCAGAATGTCAGATACGTTGGAGAGTTTTACAAGATGGGAAAGTGAAATGGACCATTTCCACGAGGTGATTTGGGATGTAGAGATAGTGCCAATGAAGCTTATAACACAGAGTCTTGCACTTGCCAAGGGCTGCAGGGACTGTGATAGTTACTATTAGTATTATACTTGAAAGAAGTTTGTGTATGTGGATGTTTGCACACATGTACAAGGAAACACATTCAGGTTCAGAGTATACTCTGCAGTTGCCAAATAAACACATTTCCATTGACCGAGCTATGTCCCATGAAGGTTTATTGAAGCTGGAACAGGGTTAAAAGCAATATTTCATACTTTCAGGTGACAGGTAAGTCATGCAGATTTAACAAGGGCCTCTCTACATTGGCTTCAAGAATTGGTGGCTCTGGGATATATCAAGAACTGTCAGTCCTCACAGCAACCCCATGACTCAATCAAACTTTTAAATTCCTTGCCCAACACTCCCCTATTTCTTTCATGCCAGCAAAATGGGCAGTTGCCTGATCTCTGGCAGCAGGGAGAAAACTGTCTTTGCCTTTTGCTAGCTGAGAAATGGTTTGTTTCCCTTTCAAACGCAACTGCATTCTTATTGCTATTTTCTTTGACCATTAAATATTTTATAGCTCAGTCTCACGCCAGTGCTCCTCTCTGGGTGCCCAATAAGTGGCAGATTGAAATGGGAATTTTAATGGATGTCAGCAGGATTCATTGACACTGTCCCCAGAGAAGAGGCTTCAGAAGTCAATGACAACCAAATTTAAATGACTTCTGACCTGGGAAGGTATTTTACCAATCCTAAAAGCTTTTAGATTAGATTGCCAGATTCTTAACTTTTCTTATAGAATTTTATCTCATGAGCTCAGTGGAGGAAGGAAAAACAGTTGGAGAAGTCGGAAATTTGCAAACCAGGAGTGTGAAGCATTTATACGGGGTCTTCTTTGTGCTTTGTCATTGTCCTTTGATAGGTAATCTTGCTCTCCCTATGCGGAATTCATTTTCTGGTGCCAATTAAATCATATATATTTAAAACTCAACTCTAACGCCAACCCTTTGGGATGCCTTCAGAGATAACTATGGCCTGAATTACGCTCTCCTTTCTTTGACTATCTACTGCAGTTATTATTTGTGATAGCTAATTTAGCAGCACTCTTGTTCCAGCAACAAAAATGTATCCCCACAGTATGCAGCATTGTGCTGGCAACATAGAAAACCTCCGTAAGTAACATTCCAGTACAACTCAGTACTTAAGGGAAAAAAAAGTCATCATTTTAATTCATTAATAAATTTACTTTCACCACAAAGTCTGCAGGGATTTCAGTCTTCTAACCTCGCATTTTCTTCCCATTTTGCCTTTAATGGATTAACTACTACCACCTCCCACTGTGCGTATAATTACTGTACTGATTGCTTACTATGTATGCTATGTGGAGTGGAAAGAAGACAAAAGTGAAAAGCAAAGCGCTCTCCATGACCTCCCCAGGCACAGAGACCAAAAATCATAAGAAGTAAGAAAACACATTAAGCTGCCTATAGCACGTGTTCAGGCACTGTTCCCCTGGGCAGCAGCCACGTTCCGTTGGGTTGAACCCTTGGCCTTTGGTCGTCATGCCTGGAAGCCCTTCATTAGCACCCTCTCTGCTCATCTTAAGTCTAGCATTCCTTTAGCAATTCTGTCTTATTTTTTGTTTTGTTCTTGTTTTCTCCTCCCTTACCTTCCATGCTGAAGAGTTAAACTTTTTATCTTTTCATCCAATTCTATAAACATTACCAAACTTGGTTTTTGGTATTCTTCTCATGTCCTAACCTCTAATGAAATATATATTCACTTCCTAGAAGTGTTTAAATAGAGTTTTTACCTTTATGATTATAGCAAAAACAGACACACTTTTCAACATGGAAATTTAGAAAAATGGTTAAGAATAAAAAGGTCTTCATTCTGTAAATGTCTATTGTGTGCAGATACATGCCAGGTCGTTTATAAGATCATGAATGGGAGATAGGAAGACCTGCACAGCTCCACAAGAGCTCATGGCCCAGGCGATTGGAGACCCACAAGCTGGTGCAGTAGAGAATGAAGTCTAATAATGAGGCAGCCTTTTTTGCGAGGTAACAGAAAGAAGTGTCTTGAGGGGCAGATCTTTGGTCTAGTGAGTAAAATGCTTGTGTCTAATAATAGAGTGGCTGGGTTTGATTTCTAGCCCCCGCTCCTGATTCCTAGTAATATGATATTAATAATATTCCTGATCTCTAGTAATATGAACCATGGGAGACAGCATGATGGCTCAAGTTGTTGGGTTCCTTGCCACCCTTGTGGGAGAGCTGGATTGATTCCCAGCTCCTGGCTTTGGCTGGACCCAGACCTTACTATTGAGGGCATTTAGAGAGTGAAACAGTGGGCGGGAGTTTTCTTTCTCTTTTATCTATGTCTCTCTGCTTCTCAAATAAAATAACATTTTAAAGTAAATGAATAGCCTTAACAGACACAGAGGAATTCACGGAAATGTTAGGGCCCTCTTTCTTTAATTCACCTGAATCTTCATCCAAATAATGTTTTGAAGACAACTATAACAAATTTATTTTCCCAGTTTCATTCCTAGAAAGAGAAATTTGATGAATGACATGACAAAATAGTTCTGTATACTTTAGTCAGCTTAGTGTATTTTAAAAACTAGTGTAGTTTTTAAGCAAAAACATAAACTGGTTCCAGAAATGTTGGACACATTCACAGATGAGACTTCTCTGTCTGATTGCTGTGATGCCCCAAGGTTGTTCAAGACCATAATTTGTATGGTCTGGAGTTAGATTTTATCCATTATCTCATTCTCACAAATGTCTCATGTTTTCCCTTCAGAAAAAACCCTCAGCTAGGTACATTAGAGCATACTGGGTTTGCCGGAGAGAATAGTAAGAAAGTAAAGAATTGCACCTTATTTGAGGGGACTTCAAAATGTTAGAGGAAAAAAGGAATTGAAGGATAAAAGTATAAAATATCAACTGTATTTCTCAACAGAAGTTCCATCAAATTCAAGGCACTTTTGTAAGTGATGGTGCCAGCCAGATGGTCCATCCCTAAAGTACTAAGGGTCCTGGGAAGTTAACCATGTCAGGGCAATTGTTTCTATATTATTAACCGACAGAAAAAAAAAATCAGTGCCCTTTAAAGACTTTGTAAGATTAGGAAATAAAAAGAAGTCAGAAGGAGAAATCAGCATTGTAAGGTGGATGCCTAATGATTTCCCATCAGAGCACTTGGCGAAAGGCACCCTTGTCTGGGGAGAGCTGTGAGCAGGAACACAGTGGTGGTAAAGAAGGACTCCCTGGGGAAGTTTTCCCAGGTGTATGTCTGCTAAAGCTTTGGCTAAATTCCTCAAAAATCTCCAATATTAAAAGGATGCCATTCCTTGGCCCTTTAGAAAGTCAATAAGCAAAATACCATGATTCTGTCCACTGCTGCTTTGACTGGACCACATCACTCTGTTGGTAGGCAGTGCTTTGATTGTGTTGGGTCTTTAAAGCCATCTTTAATTTCCTGTTACAATTCTTCCAAGAAATGCTTTAGGATCTTGATCGCATTTGTTTCAAATTTCCATTGTAAGCTTTGTTTCTGTCTAGCTTATCTGGGCTCAATAGCCTAGGCATTCCTTGCTCCAGTTAGATTGTGCAAACATCCATAGTTTCCAATTAGATTGTGTAAACTGAACCAATTGAGATGTTTGTATTGCTAGCTATTGTTTCTGTTGTAAATTGTTGGTCTTCTTCAATTAGAGCATAAACAGAATTAATTTCTTGCTTGCCAACTATGTGTGCTTCAACTGCAACATCGTCTTATCCCTTCTTAAAACCAGTTAGTCACTTGTAAATTGGTGATTTTGGGGGGAGAGGGATTGTCCCCAAAAATTTTTTATAAAGAATCAGGTTTCACCATGAAATTGATGTTTGTTTTGCTTAATTTTTGGCACAATTTATATTATTCTGATAAGGCTTTTTTCAGACCTGTATCTTATTACTCTCTAAATGCCGTAAAGTAGATCCTGTTCAGGCATGTTTTAAGAAGTGACTGTGAGTTTCATCTGGTATAACATTTTTTAAAAAAAATTCAATCTTTGTTCATAATATTCATTTTCCATTAACTTATGAGATCCCTCATATTTGATTTTCATTTTATTTATGTTCTATTTCATATGCTTAATATATTTATGTTAGGCAATTAACTATATGTTTGTATATGACATATATATTACATTTATGTGTATTTAAAAGCAGATTGTATGCATGAGCATATCATCCATAATTATAGGCTAATGCTTATGTTTATTATAATAGAAAGCGTGACTAACAGTGACTTAGAGACATTATACTAATTAATATTCAACATAGATCTAATAGGTGGTCTTAAGAGTTGGTAGCACAGTCTACTGATTCATTGATGCTTCTGTGTTTCCATTCACATCTTGATCCTGATGACTTCAGGCTGAGAGTTTGACTTCAGAATGAGTTTATGTTACCTTGCCAATGCCTCTCTGATTTTATGGATGATGCATAATGAAATGCATCTGTAAATTCTAGGATTCCAAGTTTATTGCTAATTACAGGTTTGTTTGCTTTTCTACTTAGAGGAGGATAAAATCCAATATCCTGTCACTGTTTGTGATATTTAATTATGAAAAAAAATGTTTTTGTTGAAACTAGACATGTCACTGTGAGGGATAAGCATACATATTTTATGTTAATTTTGAGATTCTCTCTGCTATGGAAATAGAAAACCTGTGTACATGCTAAGCCTGGTATCTCTGCATTTTCCCACTGCAGACTTTTGCAGAATAATTTACTTGCATCTCTGATCCTCTGTAATATGCTCATAGATGACAGCATGATGGGAAAGTAGTTGTAGGATAGGGTGGTAACCACTGGAGACAGCAGTTGTCAGATGGAAATTAATTGATTGTAATTGCCTTACCATTGTATTACACTTGGAGTCTGTAGCTTGTTAGAACGACTGATTATACAATAAGGATCTCACTTTTTATGCTGTAGGTTATGTTAATGAAAAGCTGTTCTTAGAGGGAGTGATCAGTGAATATCAATAAATGGATAATAAGAAATTAAAGGAAAGTTAACTAGCTGATCATGAGTTACTATACTTCAGCAATCAGAGTAGCAGTTAACTGTGTGTCATTTCATATTGAATTTTTGCCTGAAGCTCTTGAATTTTAAATATTCCCTACAGAAGGAGAAGCTGATTCTATGTGACTCTTTAGCACACACCGTCTTGAATTACAGATATTCATTGTAGAGAAGATTGTCCTGAAATTGGGAAATGTGCCTGTTTTCCAAGACCATTATTTTATGCCAAACTATTAAAAAGCATGTATTTTAAAATGGGAAAAAATACATTTTCAACCCATTATAACACCAAAAAAGAGGATAATAAAAATCATTTTTCCCCCCAAAGTTCAGGATACATGAGTAATACAAGAGTAAATCTGAGGGCATTACTTGTACAATGTTCATCAATAATAAGAATACCACAATAATAATATGGATATGAATTAACATATTGATGTGTCTAACATTTGACTGTAAGAGATTACTGAAAATCAGAGACCCACATTAATGCCTATGCAGGGCTGGCGCCGTGCCTCACTTGGTTAATCCTCCGTCTTGCGGCGCCAGCATCCCATATGGGCGTGGGGTTCTAGTCCCAGTTGCTCCTCTTCCAGTCCAGCTCTCTGCTGTGGCCCGGGAAGGCAGTGGAGGATGGCCCAGGTGCTTGGGCCCCTGCACCCACGTGGGAGACCTGGAGGAAGCACCCGGCTCCTGGCTTTAGATTGGTACAGCACCGGCCTTGGCAGCCATTCAGGGAGTGAACCAACAGAAGGAAGACCTTTTTCTCTGTCTCTCTCTCTTTCACTGTCTATAACTTTACCTGTCAAATAAAAAAAAATGACTATGCAAAAGTCTGGCATGGAGAATACAGAGGTATCAGACATAAATTGTGTACAAGCCGGCGCCGCGGCTCACTAGGCTAATCCTCCGCCTAGCGGCGCCGGCACACCGGGTTCTAGTCCCGGTCGGGGCGCCGGATTCTGTCCCGGTTGCCCCTCTTCCAGGCCAGCCCTCTGCTGTGGCCAGGGAGTGCAGTGGAGGATGGCCCAGGTGCTTGGGCCCTGCACCCCATGGGAGACCAGGAAAAGCACCTGGCTCCTGGCTCCTGCCATCGGATCAGCGCGGTGCGCCGGCCGCAGCGCGCCGGCCGCGGCGGCCATTGGAGGGTGAACCAACGGCAAAGGAAGACCTTTCTCTCTGTCTCTCTCTCTCACTGTCCACTCTGCCTGTCAAAAAAACAAAACAAAACAAAAAAAAAAAAAACAAATAAATTGTGTACCAAGGATTCCTCTTTGCATAGCTTAGAGAATCCTAAAAATAATGTAAAATATGCTTATCCCTTGTAGTGAGTTGATTTGTCTCAAAGAAAATATCATTATTATTCTTTAAATAATACAATATTGTAGGATTGTAGTGAAGTCTTTAATGATCATTTCTGTTACCCGTAGCATTGAAATGGTTGGTGATATTAAAGAGATGAGAGTTGTGAAGACATTTTTAGGTAACACCAGTTCTGATCAAGCCTCAATCTCTGCCCTCAAGGAACTCAGATTAAAAGGGCAAATAAACTTGTGAACAAAGGATTACCTGCAGAGCTAAGTGCAGTGCTGCAGATGATTAGAGATTCTAGGGAGACACAAAAAGAAGATCCTCTAAGGTATAAAGGATTTCTGGGTGTCTTCCAGGAAAGAGAAGGCTAGAGAAGAAGAATGGCTCAAGAAGATGGAGCAGTGAAAACAGTTCATGGAATTTGGAGGAAATAAAATAAGAGCTGGAAATTGTGTTGTATGTTTGAAGTTCAACGAGAGGAGTGTAGGCAGGAGACACGAGACAGGCGAAATTACAGGTGGTCCATGTCCTTCTTTGCTGTGCTAAAGATTTTGAAATATACCCAAGGGAGATCCTATTGAGACATGAGTGGATTTCCTTTTAGAATGATCACTTTTTTGTTGTTGTTGTTAAGGGAAAGGGTTTATTGGGGAACAACCTACAGACCGGAGTGAAGGGGCGGCGAAGGAAAAAGAGAGAAAGAGAGTATAAGAGAGAAACAGAGAGGAGAGGAGCTAGCAAGGAGAGGAGATAGAGCAGAGAAGAGGAGAGAGGAGAGCAGAGCCAAGAGACCAGAGGAGGAGGCTAGAGAGAGAGCAGGAGCGAAGGGGCAAGAGAGAGCACGTGTTCAGGAACTGGCCCTTTTAAAACTTTGCCTGAGGGCGGGCAGGGAAGCAGGAATTTCCCATTAGGATGGGGGTGGAGCCTGGCTCAGGTAGCTGGGCCATTCGGCCACCTGGCTACAACTGCGCCAGTTTCCTAACAAGCAGTCCATTCCAACCCGTCCAAAATGGATTTTCAGCCATGGCACGTCGACGACACTCCAGATCTTCTTGAAGTGTCTTGATTTTATCGCGAACAATGCCGGACTTGTTAGCATAAAAACAGCATTTTTCCTGTAAAGCCAAGCACATACCTCCCCGTTCAGCAGTAAGCAAGTCTAAGCCTCTATGATTTTGTAAAACCACTTCCACTAGAGAGTCAATTTGATCTTGAAGGTCCTGAATGGTGGTGGATAGAGTTTGCTTTACAAGAATGATCACTTTCTCATCACCTTGAGTGATAAGCAGGGAAGAAGCTCATTGTGACCATCAGTAAGCTGGTTTAATATGCCCTGCAGTTTAGTGTTATAGTTAATCTTGATCCATGAAAAGAAACTTAAGAGCTTAAATGCTGAACAATTTATGTGTCTGTGACTTCTTAAGTGTATATGTATTTTTCTTGAATGCTACTGAGGAATTGGTGCTAATATTTTGGCCGCTTAAAACTCTGTAACTAGAATAATGTCTCTGTGTAGTAAGAGTGTGCATCCTGTAGATAGCACATATTTATGATTAGCTTCATATTTGGGAGGCATGTATAGAAAAATAGCTTAATTAAAAATGTAATTATGATTTAAAAAATACATATTTAAGAGAATGCTAAAAGATGGCAACAATGTGATTAAATATTTACAGGAAACATTCTTCACATCTGAGAATCTGTTTCAGAATTTGGAACATTTGCATTTTAATTACATAATAAAGGGAGAAAGTGAAAGATTAATTGGCTTAGCTATTAGCCAATTATAGCTGTAACTAAAAAAACCCCAAACCGACATTGGTTTCCATGGAACAATCACAGTATTCACTGATCAGATGTTTAATGACATTTGGCAACAACACAGGGAAGGGAACATGTCAATCCTTCATACAGCATGTTTGTTCAACTGAAATTAATGAAAACAGATTTGGAGGTGTTTGAATCAGGATCCTTCAGCTTGTATGGTTCCCATGTCCTTAAATGGGGCTTCTCTTGAGTGATTCCAGTAAGCAAAATCTCGTGGGGAAACAAGACAGTAGAATACAGTGGGTCTTGACCAGTGCCACGTGGGGTCAAGTCCTGACTCTGGGGTCCCCAAGATTAGAGTGTGTGCACGGATCAGGGCCAGCCACAGGAGGAACTGGCCATCCGAGTGCACTGCTGACAGCATTTCCCTCTGTGCCTTCCTCGGCAGATACGACGACATACTCCACTGAGCGGTCGGAGCACTTCAAGCCCTGCCGAGACAAGGACCTTGCATACTGTCTCAATGATGGCGAGTGCTTTGTGATCGAAACCCTGACCGGATCCCATAAACACTGTCGGTAAGCCACTTCCGCCGCTCCCAAGGGCAGGCCCCCAGTGAGGCCTGGAGGTGGAGGGAGGTGGGGAACTTTGGGAGTGTACAATGTCTGATTTGCATGGTCTAGCTGTATTAATGGCAGAATTGAGTTTTAACATAAGAAGAAGACTGGTATCTCTCTACTATTTGAGAAAATGAGGGAGTTGGTCAAATAAAAGGATATTTACCTTTGTATCTTCCAATTGAGTGCAAACAATGATTTGCTCACTTTAGAAGCTTATGTTTATGGCATGAGATGTACGCATACGTGTAATCCTGGTACTCAGAACTAATCCATGTTTTACAATCTCAGAACAAGTGGCAAGAGAAGCATATTGCTCGTATAAAATCTAGAGTCTTGGTGTTTTCTGGAACCGAACTCCAGAGACTGTAACTGTGTCCAGTTGATTCTGCCCTTCTGTGTTCATTTCAGTGTTTTTTTAACACGTCTGATTGTGAAGCAGTCTTCAGCAAGATGTAATAAATGAAATCATAGACTTGTTACAGTCTAGGTAGAGAACTACTTAGGGAAAAGTCCTGGTAGAGATGAAGAAGGTGTTTAATTGGTTTTTAGAGACCTGAGGTTATATAACTGCTAAAAATAAAAATAAAAAAGTGGAGATAAATAGTGCATTTGTACCCACTGCAGCTTTAAGGCCCAACAGAAGAATCAAATTAGCATTCAAACATATTTCCTACGGAGCTTTTATTTCCAGCACTACCCTGGTAATTTGTTTTTCCTTGCAATTGTGCATGCTTCAATGATCATCTATATCCACACCCCTTTCCTTCTCTTTATTTACTCCTCTCATATGACACCGTTATTAAATTAATTATTCCGAATTGTGAAGCATGGAAAATTACGACTTTTTTCCTCTCTATTGCTATTATAAAACTTTATTCCCATGTTATTTTATTAAGATGGTACAGAGAAATGTATCTTAGAGTTATGAATTTAGAACATGACAGCAGATCCTGCCTGACTTACGAGCCAGCGTTCAGTCCACAGAGTGGACATCTTGCCACAGCGGACTATAGCACAGCTTTGGAAAGACTGATGAAGGACGTAGCAGGTCTCTGTAGAAGCTACGGTATGTGCTGTGTCAGGATGACAGAGCTGTGATCTCTTCCCACCCTGGGAGTTCGGCAGTGCTCGGACATTTACCTGTTAGAACATTTGCAGCCTGTTCCTATCCCTGGTGAACTTGGGTTCAGGACAAAGAGGAGTGGGGATTGCTCCTTTCCACATTTCTTTCCTATGGCTTTACTTAGCCTATGTGAAAGGGCACAGGTAGTAAGCACACAATGATTTTAAGACCTCAAGAGAAAATCCTGGAAAAGCTGGATGTGTGTCCGAGGCCGTTGGGCAACTTAACAAAATGTGGAATTTACCTCACCCAGTCTAATGGGGGTCATTGCATACAAGTGGACGCTGTGGTTTGAACATGGGTGGTCACATCTCCCAGAGGTTCCTGTGCTGGAGCTTGGTCCCCAGTGAGGTGATGTGGAGATGGTCATACCTGTAAGAGGTAAGGCCTTGTAGAAGGCACGTAGGTGGTATGTGAATGGTGAATGTTGTCTCCTGTGAATGAGCTAGGTCTGGTGTGGTTAGGTTGGCTCTGAGCAGAACGAGTGGTTACACAAGGAACATTTCCCCACCTCCCCTGGAGCCTTTGGCTTTCTTGCTAACAAACACGCACTGTGTGCATGCGGCCGGGCTCTTGCCACTTCTCTATCTTGTGATGCACCAGGGTGCTGGCACCATACAGTCTGGACTTCATAACATCAGAAACATGAGTCAAATTCACCTCTTTAAACTTTACTCAGTCCCAGGTCTGTTGTTAGAGCCACAGACAACATACAGTGGGCAATCAATTAAGTTTCAGTTCCTAATCCATTGAAGAAGGGAGGAATCAAACGTTATCAGCTAAAGCAGTGACTTTCTTTGCTTATGTTTTATCCCAAGAAAGGATCGGCTCAGACCCCGTCACGACGTGCAGGTTGATAGGATTCATCTTTTCTCAGACTGAGTAGTAGCAAGGAACAACATAATTTTTGTTTGTTTTCAACATATTATCTCACTATGTCTTTTACTGATTTCTTGGGCATATATGGTTTCTACAGCTACCAGAACAAAGCCTGGTCAACTGTGCGACATAATAACAGAAATTTATTTTCTCATAGTCCTGCAGGTCAGGGCTGGTTTCTTCTGAGACCTCTCTCCTTGGCTTATAGGTGGTCATCTTCTCTCTGTTTCTTCTCATCATGTTTCCTCGGAAGGTGCCTGGGCCAACATTTCCTCCTCTTTTAAAATATTTAATTATTTCTATTTATTTGAAAGGTAGACAAAGAGAAAGAGAGGTCTGTCCAACCACTGGATCACTCCCCAAAGGCCCACAGTAGCCAAGGATGGGACAGACCAAAGCCAAGATCCAGAAACTCCATCTGTATCTTCCACATGGGTGACAGAGACCCAAGAAACTGAGCCATTGTCTGCTTCCTCCTGGGATACGTTAGCAGGAAGTTGGATGGGAAGCAGAAGTGGAACTCAATCTCAGGCACTCTTATAGGGGACGCAGGTGTTTCAAGTTGCAGCTTAGCCCCAGTGCCACCATGCCTGTCTCTACATTTCCTATTTGTACAAGGACATAATCTATGTTGGGTTAGAGCATACTCTAATGAGCTTAATTCCCCTTTTTAGGGGAATCAATATACTCTCCTAATATATTCACTTCCTGTGGTACAGGTTAGTACTTCAGCATATGGATTTTTGGGAGGGTGACACAACTCAGCCCATAACAGTGGGTCTCAGATCTGGAGAGAATAATATCCTTTGCTTTTGTACATATGTCTATTTTTTTAACACACACAAGAAGAGATATGTCTATGGTTTAACTGGACCAGGGTGCATGTATAATAATTTTGGCCTTCTGTCTTCATATTTCTTGCATATTTCAGTACAGACAACCTGTTATTTAACATAGAGTGACAACACAGCTAATCATGACAAAAGACCAGCCCTAAGACAGAGTTGGAACTCTAGTAGGTTAATAGATGTCTATAAATCTCCTACTAGTGTGTATAAATAAATCACACATCACATGTGCCCACTATTCATCTCCCAGGCTTTCCTGTGAATAAAAGGCTTGTATTTGTTCCTGCATCAGCCACTTAAAAAAATTCCAATGCAGTTATATTAATAGTGAGCCATTTTGTACAGCACTCTCCTTAAGTAGTGTGTTTCTTCATTCTTCTCCCATTCAACAAATGTTTATTGAGTACCTCGTATCACCAAGATACTGTTGAATAAATACATACAGAAATGAATGCAAGAATTAAATGGCACTGCAGTTTCTAATGTGTTTGTAGAAGTGGAATATTTCATCGTTAGAGATAATGCAAAGAAAGCAAAGCACTTTATAAATGACAGACATGCTACCAGAGGCATCTTTGTGACCTGTTACTTACTGGATTGCATTTACAGTTCAATATGACACCATTTAGCAGATGGGAGCAGTGACATAAAGCCATGGAATTGAATACAGCTTACTAGATTTTTTTTGTCTAAAAATTATACAACCAAGTCCAAGAGAAATTAAGATTGTATTTTCTAGATTAAAAAGCAAATTGGAGGTGGGTATTGTGGCACAGCAGTTAAACTACCACTCAGGAAGCCCTTATCCTTACTGATGTACTTGTTTTGAATACCAGCTACTCTGCTTCCAGTCCAGCTTCTTGCTAATGTGCACCCTGAATGGCAGGCAGCAATGGTTCAAGTACTTGGGTAACTTTGCCACCCATGTGGGAGACCTAGATTGATTTCTAGGCTCCTGGCCTTGGCCTGGACCAGCCCTAGTGCTTGGGGCATTTGGGGAGTGAACCAGCAGATGGAAGAGTTCACTCTGTCTCCCTTTATGTAACTGTGAATTTTAAATAAAAATAAATAAACTTTTTTTATTAAATAAGTATAAATTTACAAAGTACAACTTTAAAATTATACTGGCTTTTTCCCCCATAGCCTCCCTCCCACCCACAACACTCCCATCTCCCACTCCCTCTCCCATCCCATTCTTCATCAAGATTCATTTTCAATTATCATTATATACAAATCATCTTAGTATATACTAAGTAAAGATTTCAACAGACTGCACCCACACAGACACACAAAATATAGAGTACTGTTCAAGTAGTAGTTTTACCATTAATTCTCATAGTACAACACATTAAGGACAGAGATCCTACATGGGGAGCAGGTGCACAGTGACTCCTGTTGTTGATTTAAGAATTGACACTCTTATTTATGACATCAGTAATCACCAGAGGCTCTTGTTGAGAGCTGCCAAGGCTATGGAAGCCTCTTGAGATCACCAACTCTGATCTTATTTAGACAAGGCCATAGTCAAAGTGGAAGTTCCTTCTTCCCTTCAGAGAAAGGTGCCTCCTCCTTCTCTGATGGCCCATTTCTTCTGGGATTTCATTCACCAAGATCTTTCATTCAGGTGTTTGTTTGTTTGTTTGTTTTTTGTTGTTGTTTTGTTTTTGTTTTTTTTGCCACAGTGTCTTGGCTTTCCATGCCTGTGAGACTCTCATGGGCCTTTTAGCCAGATCCGAATGCCTTAAGGACTGATTCTGAGGCTGAAGTGCTGTTTAGGGCATTTGCCATTCTATGAGTCTGCTATGTAGCCTGTTTCCCTGTAGGATCATTCTCTCCCTTTTAATTCTATCCTTTATTATTTGCAGACATTGGTCTTATTTGTGTAATCTCTTTGACACCTAACCTATCTTTTTGTCAATTATGTACTTAAACTGATCACTTTAACAAGTAAGATGGCATTGGTACATGCTACCTTGATAAGATTGAATTAGAATCCCCTGGCACATTTCTAGCTCTACCATTGGAGGTAAGTCCAAGTGAGCATGTGCCGAACTGTCTGTCTCCTCCCTCTCTTATTCCCACTCTTACATTAAAAATAAATAAACTTTTAAAGATAGGGATCTTTTGTATCATTACCTCACAGCTTTTCTTTTGTAAAGTTAAAACTATTCGGATATAAAATGTTAAAAATATAGGAATCCTGTGATAAACTCTATCAGGTCTTTTTCTTTGTTGGATAAACAAGCTGTCCTCTGACACATTCCTGTTTCCTGGTCAAGAATAGCAACCAAACTTCCAGAGCACCCAGTGCAAGATCCTAACGTGTGTTCAGGAAAAGACCATGTTAATCTCAGGAAAAACTAGTGGTGTTGGGGGAGGGAGGGATGTCATGCTTTTTCTCTTTGTTATGTTTTCATTATTTTATGTATTTTCAATTAAAAAAATTGGTAATACCAGAAACTAAGAAACTACTAGAAGAACGCACAGGGGAAACAATTCAAGATATCAGTGTAGGCAATGATTTTTTTGGCTAGATCCCCAAAAGCACAAGAAACAAAAGCAAAATTAGACAAATGGCATTCTTATCAAACTAAGGCTTTTCTGCACAGTGAAGGGAACATTTAGCTGAACGAAGAGACAACACATAGAATCAGAGAATATATCTTCAAAGTATTCAGCTGGAAAAGGATTAATATGTAAGGAACTTGAAGAATGCAGCAACAAGAAAACAAACAATTCAGTTAAAATGGGGAAAAGATCTGAATAGACGTTTCTCAAAAGAAGAAATCTGAATAGCCAACTCTATGAAATAAAATGCTCAATATTATAGCATCAGGGCAATTTTAATAAAAACCACAATGACATTCCTTGTCACTCCAGTTAGCACAGCTATTAACAAAAAAAGACAAAATTAAATACTGCAAGGATGTGGAGAAAGAATATATACTGTTTGTGCAATGCAAAATGGTACTTCCATTATGGAGAAAAGTATGGTAGTTCTTCAAAAAACTAAAATTAGATCTACCATATGACACAGCTGTCTCCCTTCTGGGTACATATTCAAAGGAAATGAAATCATTTGATCAAAGACATACATGCACTGTCATGTTTTTACAACAGCCAAGGCAGACATGGAATCAATGGGGATGTCCATTGGCAGATAAAGAAACGATGGTTCATGTGTGAATGAAATATTCTTTACTCCTGAAAAGAATTGTATCCAGTTGCTTCTGGCAGAATTGATAATACTGGAGATTAATAAGTGAAATAAGCCAGGCACAGAAAGATAAATGCCACATGGTTTTACATGTGAAACCTAAAAAGCTTAATTTTAGAGGAAAAAAAATAAATTACTGATTACTATAGGGAAGGAAAAGAAGAAAGTGGAATAAAAGGAGATTGGATAATTAATACCCAAACGTAATTAAAGGTATTAAGTTATAGTGCTCCACAGCATAGTGAGGTGACTATATTTCTTCAAAAGGCATGCTATAAAGAAAAGGAATTGGGTCTGCTGCTGAGGCGTAACAGGTAAAACCACTGCCTGCAGTGCTGGCATTCCCATATGGGCACCAGTTCAGGTCCCAGCTGCTTCACTTCCAATCTAGCTCCCTGCTAACGGGCCTGGAAAAGCAGTGGAAGATGGTCTGAGTTCCTGGGCACCTGCACCGATGTGGGAGATCTAGAAGAAGCTGCTGACTCCTGGCTTTGGATGGGTCCAGCTCCTGCCGTTGCAGCCATTCGGGGAATGAATCAGTGGATGGAAGATCTCTCTCTCTGCCTCTACCTCTCTTTAAAAAAACAACAGGAATTGAAGAGCTGCTAGACTCCAAATGTAAATAAAATATAAGGGAATGGAAATGTTAATGATGCTGATTACTGATTTGATGACTTTATGCTGTAAACATGTATTGAATTATATTGCATTGTACTCCATAAAATATGTAAGTATTGCAAGTTAATATTTAAAAATAAAAAGCCAATTAATCAAATTTAAAAGGAATCCCAAGGTCTTAAAAGGAATTTTAAAAGGTAATAAATAGAGAAGATTGATTTTTTGCATTTAAGAGATTAAATGTCATAAATTTTCCACATGCTAATCAGTGAAAACAGATCCTGGTATATGGTAGTTCTTGATGTAGAAGAAACACACATTCATAAACATAAAGGAAAATGACAGATTATTCAATAAATTGTTGGCTATGAGATATAAAATATCAAAAGTATGTATTTGTCTCTCTACAACCAAAGTTCTCAATGAATTAAAACATTATTAAAAAAATAAGGTCCAAGGAAAATAATAAACACAATGATTTTTGTTAACAGCTGAAAGGATCTTGTGAACAACAGCAACACCAGAAACCAAGGGAAGAAAAATATAAACAACTGAACAAAAAATTAATTTTGATTTGAATATGGTAAATCAGAAATAAAATTAAATTGTGACCTAGAGGAAAACTAAATACAATATGAAAATTAATATCCCAAAGAAGTCATGTAGAAAAGTAAAGGTAACACTTAAGTAAAATTACAAGGCAAAGGAGAGGAATATGTTCTTCCCCTCTAGAGGGACACAGAAAACCAGTGAACTGGAGGGGTACTCAACTTCCCAGGGAGATGAAAATTAGATATTTAGATTTTCTTTTGTTAGCCTGTCATATATTTAATAACTTTTAGATTGTATTTGCTTTTTTGAGAGAGAGAAAATTCTCATTCACTGGTTCATTCCTAAATACAAGGTTTGGAACTGGGCTGTGCTGAAGTTGGGAGGCTCGAGCACAGTCCCAGTCTCCTCTGTGGGTTGGCAGGAATTCAATTACTTGAGCCACCATCACTGCATCCCAGGGTCTGCATTCCTAGGAAGCTGGTGTCAGGAGCCCAAGCCAGGAATCAAAGCCGGGTACTCTTAACCAAGATGCTCTGTTATGGGATGCAGTTATCTGAACAGCGAGGCTAAACACCTCCTCCATACTTAATGGTTTTTAAAAGTATATTTTCAGTTTGGTGAGATTACATTGAAAACACTTATTCTGAAATACTAGAAGGAGTTCATTTTGTTAAGCATTTTATGGTAATGTTTCTGTACATTTCAGAAACCTTATATTGTTTCAGAGACTCTAGCCTACAGAAATGCATGCGATTTATTTGTAGGGAAGCTCACCACAGGTGGTTTGTTATAGTAAAAAGCAAAACAAATGTCTGCATTTAAATGTCTATATAAATTAGAGTACATCTATATATTGAATGAATTTTAAAAAAGTTTTAAGGGCAGAAAAATGTTCATTATGTTATGTTATGTATGAAAATGAGGTACTATAATTGTAAAGTTGATACATTAGGATCCTAACTTTGAAAAAGAACTAAATAAAAAATACTAACTGCATTTACAGCTGTTTTCTTCTTTGAACCTTAAGAATTTTCTAAGTTCGCCACATTACACACATATATTTCACTTATGTAACACTTAGTTTAGACACTTGGCCCCTACTTCTCATCTTTCCACCAAGGTAGATAGTGTCCCTGTCCCTGTTCAGTCCGGGCTATCATAATTCATTAGTATTTGGCTGATAAGAGCATCTTTAATTAGGTGCTTACAGATTAAACACTCTCAAGTCTATTTGAATGTGTCTGCTCCTTCTTTTATTAATAATTCATTTGTACTGTTTATGATAATTCCTATCCAGTTTGCAGTCATGTTTTGAAAACATAAAAAAATTGAATTTGGTAATAGGAAGATATTCAGCCAAAAGAAATGAAGTTAGCCAGAGAAGGGAAGGAAGTCATTAGAAACTCTTTAAATCAAAATATTCTGAATAAAAAGTGGGTATTGTCTGATCTCTTTATTTTCATGGCCTTCCTAGATATTTTTTTAGAACTTCGGAAATGATACTTTCTAAACCATATGTCAGTCCCCTGAAAGAGGTAGCCATTGTCCTTGAAACAATTGCTAGGCATTTGAATGGGCCACATGTGTTGTAAGGCCAAATTCAAGTTAAAAGTATATGTCTCTTCTGAATTGAAGCTCATTAAGTGTTTCACCAGACTTCTGCAGTAATAGATTTTCAAAACTTGGGAAAAAATAGTATTTGAGCTGAACTTGACCTGTAGTGATCATTTTGGAAATCTGTCGAGCAATTCACTTAAAGATGCTCAAATCACTTGAAATATGAAACTGCTAGAAAAAGAGGAAAGCAATCCGAGAGCAACCATTGTCCCAGGCGGTATTCGGGAAAGGGACTGATGGAAGTGCAGCAAGTTGCCTGAAATGCTGGCGGGAGTGGGAGTGGGTGCAGCAATTGAAAAGGTGAGGGGAGCCTCAGAAGGATTGCTTCTGTCTGTGATGTCTAGTGTTCCCAGAGCAGGTTTTGAAATCAAAGGTTCCATTTTTAAGATCTCTCTATGATGCAATACATAAAATTACAGGACCATCCTCCTTGATTTGTTCTGAAATTTTGGAGGTTCTTTAGCTCTTCCATGCAGCAAGGGCCCTCTTTATCAAATGCTTCTCCAAAAAGTTCTCCAAGATTGGAGAAAGGAGAAATGAATGCGGCATTTTGGCTCACATCCTTGAATTCCTTTGGCAAAAGGGGGTGGAGGCTAAAACAGCTGTCAGTCCTGTACAGTCCTTGCAGAGTGGGGTTAATAGCAAGGTGAAGAGCCTTAGAAGAACTTTCAGGTTCATCAAAGAATGAATGTTTTCACACAGCAGGCATAATGTGAGTAGTTTGCAGCAGGAATGCTTATAACAGGCGGTTGGTCTACTGTTTGTTCTTGACAAGAGGAAATGAACCAAGTTACAATGATCCTTCTCCTCTGTGGATGTCATTTGTCAAGAGAGTCTCATTAACTCAGCAAGCCTACAAACAACACCACCACCACAATTAATCCATAATATTGAGGCAGTGGTTTAACCTTTGTGTAGGACCCCAGCTGATCTGCTGTAAAGGCTTGGCTTAATACCATGCAAAAGACCAGAAAAGCATATCTGGTAAAGAGTAATGGCACCCAACTTAGCTATTGCTCAATGATTTTTACCTTAGTGTAATGTTTTCTAACTTGGTTGGCAACTCTTGTGGAAGCGTGATTCTAGAGGTGGTCATTATGATTTGCATTGGCTGTTATATACAAATATTGACATATCTTTGGTTTTCGTTTAATAGTTTCCCTTTGTGTGATGGGATAAGGTGTGCAGAAGGCCAAATACAAGGAGTCTTCACAAAGTTCATGGAAAATGAAGATGATGAAAAAATTATGGATGATTTCAAACTTGTTTTCTACCCAAATAAGTGTATCTTTTTAAAAGCTTGTTCACTGATTATTTATTTGAAAGGCAGAGTGACTGAGAGAGAAGGAGAGAAAGTATATGGAGAAGGGTCTTGTAGCTGCTGGCTCACTCTCCAAATGCCCATGACAGAGGTTGAGCCATGACAAAGCCAGGAGCCTGGGACCCCACCCAGGACTCACATGTGGTGTCAGGGACTCAAGTACTTTGGTAATCATCTGCTGCCTCCCAGGGAGCAAATTATCAGGAAGATGGAGCAAAAGTGAAAGCATGACTTGATCTCAGGCACTCAGATATGGGATGCAAGTATCCCAGATGGCGGCTTAACCCACTACCTGACACCTGCCCCTAATCGCATCTTTAAAAAAAAAAAAGATTTTATTATTTATTTATTTATTTGAGAGGTAGAGTTACAAATAATGAGAGGGAGAGACAGAGAGAAAGGTCTTCCATCTACTGATTCACTCCCTAAATGGCCGCAGTGGCTGGAGCTGCGCTGATCCAAAGCCAGAAGCCAGGAGTTTTCTTCCGGGTCTCCCACATGGGTGCAGGGGCCGACACTTGGGAAATCGTTTACTGCTTTCCCAGGCCATAGCAGAGAGCTGGATTGGAAATGGAGCATCCGGGACTAGAACCAGCGCTTGAATGAGATCCTGTCACTGCAGGCAGAGGATTTAACCTAACGTGCCACAGTGCCAGCCCCCAATCGTATCTTAATTTCATTTTTCCACAGAATTTTTAAGCTTTCCTGTAGGTGTTCAAAGCTAAGAAGCTTGAGTTAAAAACTCCACTCAGGGGGTGAGCACCGTAGCTCACTTGGTTACTCCTCCACCTGCGGCGCCAGCATCCCATATGGGTGCCGGGTTCTAGTCCCAGCTGCTCCTCTTCCAGTCCAGCTCTCTGCTGTGGCCCGGGAAGGAAGTGGAGGATGGCCCAGGTGCTTGGGCCCTGCACCCGCATGGGAGACCAGGAGGAAGCACCTGGCTCCTGGCTTCAGATTGGCGCAGCGCCGGCCTTGGCGGCCATTTGGAGAGTGAACCAATGGAAGGAAGACCTTTCTCTCTGTCTCTCTCTCTCACTGTCTAACTCTACCTGTCAAAAAAAAAAAAAAAAAAAAAAAAACTCCACTCAGTTTTTGTTCATGCTGTGTGATATCTGTACAAGGTGTTTAACTGGAATCTTCACTCCATTGTTAATAAAAGAAGACACAATAAAAGAGGTGCACAATATGCACTATGCATGTGCTAGCATTGGACAGTGTTTTCCTCTTGCTCCTTTAAGTTCTTACTGAAACTAAGCAAAAGTCTGTTAGTAGGAATCCGGGGAGAGGAATTGGATGTGTATCATCTGCCTTATTTAATCAAGAGGAGACTTAAGATCAAAAGTGGGTGGAGAGGCCAGCGCTGTGGTGTACCAGGTAAAGCCGCTGCCTGCAGTGCCAGCATCCCATATGAGCACTGGTTTGAGCTCTGGCTGCTCCACTTCTGATCCACCTCTCTGCTATGGCCTGAGAAGCAGTAAAAGATGGCCCAAGTACTTGGGTCCCTGGACCTGCATGGGAGTCCCAGAAGAATCTTCTGACTTCTGGTTTCGGATTGGCACAGCCTTGGCCACTGTGGCTATTTGGGGAGTGAACCAGTGGATGGAAGACTCTCTCTCTCTCTTGGCCTGCCTCTTTGTAACCCTGCCTTTGAAATAAATAAATAAATCTTTAAAATGTGGGTAGAGAGCATGCCAAAGAATTCGTGTGTCCACTCTGAAAACTCAGCCATCTTACTGCTAGTTTTGATACTCTTAGAAGTTAGCCATTTTCTATAATGTATCCCATTCTGCAAACATTTATTTATTTTCCCAGATTTTGTTTTTACTGAATCTCTATAGCTTAAAGAGGAAAAAATGTTTCTCCTTTCCTGCTTAATTGATGCAACTTGCCATAATTGTATTATCAACATAAAATGGATGTTGATTTTGCAATTCTGTGGAACAGTAAAATGGCCTATTGACTTTTTCTTTGGCAGTTAAATGTACACATTGGGAAATATTAATTTTACTTGTGGAAAATACGTGATTCAAAGAAATGAACTGTCTGCTTTGTTTGTTCTTCCCTAAATCAGTTTTCCTAAAGTTTGGCATAGCATGTTGAGCTGCTGCCTGTGGCGCCAGCAATCCCATATGAGAGACAGTTTGAGTCTTGGCTACTCCACTTTCCAATGCAGCTGCCTGCTAATGTGCCCGGGAAAGCAGTGGATGATGGACCAAGTACTTGAGCACCTGCCATCCATATGGGAGATACAGATGGAGTTCCAGGCTCCTGACTTCAGGGGAAATGAGCCAACAGATGAAATCTTTTCTCTGTGTGTGTGTGTGTGCGCATGTGTGTGTGTCTTCCTCTCTCTATATCTCTACCTTTCAAATAAATAAAATAAATCTTTAAAAAATATAAAGAAACTAAAATTCATAATGGCATAAAATAGCCTACTGTGAGAGTCAACTAAAAATAGTGTAAGATAAACCTTTTTCTAAAAAAACTAATTTACTTGATAGGCAGAGAAGAGAGAGAGAATATGAATATGAATATGAATATGAATGAATTTCCATCTATTGGTTCATTCCTCAAAATGCCTGCAGCAATAACAGTCAGGGTTGGGCCAAGGCTGGAGCCAGGATCTGGGAACACAATCCAGGACTCCCACTGGATGACAGGAACCCAACTACTTGAGCCATTACCACTGCCTCCTGGAGTTTACGCCCACAGAAAGCTGGAGTTGGGAGCCAAAGACAGAAATTGAATCTAGGCATTTTGATATGGGACATGGGGATCTCCACAAATAGGCTTAACAGCTGATCCAAGAAATCTATTTGAATGTGGCTGTTTGAACATTGACTATCAAACCGATGTTGAGTGAACAAGGCATATTAGACTTCACCTAGATAATAACCCATCATACACAGTCAATACATCGCTTTGGATAAGTAGTTTTCACTCATTTTTCTTTGTGAGTTTTAAGACCAGGGTTGTTTTTGTTTAAGTATTCAGTTGCATATACCATGCGCACTCACATATGTGCACACATACACACACTGACTGTCCTGACAGTGTCCTTGAAACTTACTATATGTGAATGTCAGTTGGAAATTATAAGTACTGTCTGAGCACATCTCAAAAGGTTTGTGAAGAAGTGGAATTGAAAGATATTTATTTTAGCACAAAATATTTTTTAAATCTATGCAGAGTTTTCTTTCCATAATACACATTTCGATGAAATTTTAGAAGACTCCTTACATAAATGAAAGGTATTATAATTTTTAAGTGTGAAAAATAAACTTTTTGACTTTGGAGTTATTCCTAATCTCTTAGAATGAGATAGATATTAATCTAAATACCTTGAAAATTATTGGAATAAAATGATAGATAATGCACTCCAGAATTTGCATATCACTTTCCTGACACCTGTGTGATTATTTTCTAGGAAGATCTCATAATATAATAATATCATTAAAATATTTCTTGATTTTAAAGAAAGATAATTGACAGTATTTTTATTTTCTTGCAGATACTTTAAAATGACACTAGATCTTTTTCTGCTTATCCCGATGATTCCGAGTTTTACTGGAATTTGGGACACAGTGCTATACCACTAAAAAGCAGACTAGTGAATTATTATTTTTTTGACAGGCAGAGTGGACAGTGAGAGAGAGGAGACAGAGAGAAACGTCTTGTTTTACCGTTGGTTCACCCTCCAATGGCCGCTGCGGCCGGCGCGATGTGGCCGGCACACTGCGGCCGGCGCACCACGCTGATCCGAAACCAGGAGCCAGGTGCTTCTCCTGGTCTCCCAAGCAGGTGCAGGGACCAAGGACCTGGGCCATCCTCCACTGCACTCCCAGGCCACAGCAGAGAGCTGGCCTGGAAGAGGGGCAACTGGGACAGAATCCGGTGCCCCGACCAGGACTAGAACCCGGGGTGCTGGCACCGCAGGCAGAGAATTAGCCTATTGAGCCGTGGCCATGAATTATTCTTTATAACTCAATTTTCTTATGTGCCAAGGGGAAAGTAATACTACTACTTCCCAAGATCATTGTGAGGGCTGACATAAGTACAAGTGCCTGATATATAGAGGAAACACCCTGAGTTTAGTGTAAGTGGAGGATAACCTGGCTCCTCTAAAATCCAAGTGGTCCACAGATCTTAATGTCCTAACTGCCTGAAAGTAAGATATTTAATCTCTAATTGCCTTTTAATCTCTCTCTCTATATATATATAATACACATGCATATGTATGTGTGTGTGTGTATATATATATATATATATTTCAATTCTATAGTATATCATTCTGAGTGGCCATATTGATAACCATCCAAACTCCAAAACTTTTCAGATATAACAGGAGTTTTAAGAACTTCATCTCTAAAATAAACATAAATCAAAAATAACCTGTGTTAAATAAGACATATGGTTGCCCTAATTATAATTTAGATGAGACTCAATTTCATAGAAAACCAGGACCACCATATGCTATGTGTGGTTTTCTTAATATAAATTCCACAAAAAATGTGCAATGTCTATATTGTCATCTTCAGTTTCCACATGTCGAGCTGAGAGTTTCCAGAGTTGGTACTGTCAGGGTCTGCATGTGAAAGCAGAGCCGGGTGCCCAGACCCCTGTGTTCCTCAGATGTGCCCTAATTTTGTGGTTGTACACATCAGCATCCAATTAGTGTTTTACTTAGTAACCTTGAAAATAACAACAAAAAACATGACAGAAAGAATAAGATTTTCTTGTCCTGTAGAATAAAATGCCAAAGACACTGTTTCTAAAGTTTTTCTTATATTTCTAATGTTTATTTTTTCATGATCAAAACTATTAGGGTTGCTTTATGAGTTATTGCTTTTTATGAGCACAACTAATAGGGTGTATTTTGAATAGCATGAAGATATTTATACTGTAGGCATCTTGAAGCAAAATGAGTGCATGTACATATATGTGCATATACATATATGTGCATACACATATGATGGACTTTTTAGGTATCTAGCATCATGCAGGGCTCTGAGGTTCAATGACAAACATAATGAAAAGGTTCCATTCTGTAAAGAACTTGATGTTAGAGCAGCAAGAAGTGAATCCAATCCAGCGTGAATGGGTGCCATGATCAGTAAACACTGGCAGCAAACGTTCGGCAGCAAAGTCCCCACCTGGGAAACCAGGGAATACAGAGGGGAGATGTTTTTATCAAGAATATTTGCATGCAAAATCTCTCATGCACGTTTTAGCAAATGGGAAATTAAGTCGAATATTAAAAGAATAGACTACAGAAAATAAAACATTACACATGACTTGGGGAATAGCTTATTTAGAGATACATAAGCCATATATGAGCGCTATAGAATGGCACATTTAGTCCTATGTACGCTAAAAAATGAACAGCAATTTTATATATTCTTTTTATAATTCTGCCAATGCTTATAAAGCATAGTCAAATTTTGTGTCTAATATAAGATATTAGAAGCATAGCAGGCTGGCGCCGCAGCTCACTAGGCTAATCCTCCGCCTTGCGGTGCCGGCACACCGTGTTCTAGTCCCAGTCGGGGCACCGGATTCTGTCCCGGTTGCCCCTCTTCCAGGCCAGCTCTCTGCTGTGGCCAAGGAATGCAGTGGAGGATGGCCCAAGTGCTTGGGCCCTGCACCCCATGGGAGACCAGGATAAGTACCTGGCTCCTGCCATCGGATCAGCGTGGTGCGCTGGCCGCGGCGGCCATTGGAAGGTGAACCAACGGAAAAGGAAGACCTTTCTCTCTGTCTCTCTCTCTCACTGTCCACTCTGCCTGTCAAAAAAAAAAAAAACAAAAAAACAAAAAAAACAAGCAAGCATAGCAGTGAATGTTATCTGAAAAACTCCTAAGAAGGGGCTCGAGATGGACATTTTCTAGTTCAAATCAGTGTGTCAAGATCTATGATATAGATATACTCATATCTGCATAGAGTATTCAAAAATGTTCGTGTTCCTGAAACCAGGGTCTCTGAGAAGTGGCATATGCCTTGGTCATTGGAAAGATAAGAGCCCACTCACCTGTCATTGTGAAGCCTGCCCTTGCTTGCCAACATAGGTGTGGGGAGTTGAGTTGTCTATGGAGAAGATCTCCTCAAATCAGAGGAAGAAAGGATTTCAAAAATATTTCACATACAATTAAAAGTAATGAGTTCATATCACAATTTCCTCATGCAATTAGGCATGTCTTTTCTGAATTAGTTTCTCTGTTGTGTCCAGAGGGTTCTAAAAAACATATCAAGAGATGATAACATTTTTAATTGCACTCCTTCAAATTTTGAATGCTTGTGGTGAATGGAAAGTACAGAGATGTTTTATCCAAGCAGTGAGTATCAGTTTGCTTCAGTTTTGAAATCAAGATTCTTTTCTTGAGGCAAAGTTTAGCACAGTGGTTAAGATGATCTTGGGGACACCCACGTCCCATATTGGAATGCCAGGGTTTGAATATTGGCTCCACTTCCTATTTCAGGAATAGGAAGTACACCCTGGGAGACAGCAGTGATGGTTCAAGGAGTAGGGTCCCTGCCATGCATATGGGACACTTGGATTGAGTTACAGTCTCCTGGCTTTGGGCTCACCCAAACCCAGTTATTGCCGATTATTGCAGTAAACAAATGGATGGAATATCGATCTCTTTTTCTATCTTTCCCTTTCTCTGTCTCTTTCCCTCTCTCTCAACCTTTTGAATAAATAAAAACAAAAACAATTCTTCTGTCATTCAAAGCAACCTTATATTTACCTATGAGATCTTTACAAAAACTATTTCATAATAATGTGTTAATATCTTAAACATAACACATGATTTGTCAGCTCTAAATTTCCCTAATGAGTTAAACGCATCCATTTAAAAATGCCTTAACCACTGATCATTATTGAATGACAACAATTTAGAAATACTTATGGAATGTTCGTGTAAAAACATCTTACCTTTTCTCAGCTGAAAGTTTTTGCTTTTCCTAGCAGAGCTGCTGTGAGGCTCACACAGAGTCAAAATAAGGTGACTGTGAAAGGTTTGCCTTATTATGGGTCAAACAGCATGTTGGCATTTTGACATACACAGCAGTACACACATAACAGCAGAGAACAGAGGAGAGTTTGTGAGAGTTCCTAAAATAGGGAGACTTTCTGGTGTCTCAAAGATTATATCTCATTTCAACAAATACAAAATGCAGTTGTAGCTGACATCAGGGAAAGGAGTTGTTATTTCAGCAGAGACTTCATTAAACAAACCAACCCCAGGCTTTGAGGCAGAGGGGTGCTTGGACATGAGGGTGTGGGGAGACAAAGATGGTGCCCAGAGGCCAGCATGCCCTGAGCCCAGCTTCCCTGGGGTCCTCTGGCCTGGGGTGGATCACAATGACCCTGTGCTCCCGAAGGGCAGAAATTCAATTAGGATCAGGAGTGAGGACTTGAGTGTCATTGGGTGGTTCCATGCTGGAGGGGAAAAAAAATCCCCAGCAGTTATAAAACTGTGGCTAATAATAGGACAGGGGAGAGTGGAAAATACTAGGTTGGAAAGAATTGGCAGAAAGGATGTGCTAATAAAGCATTTGCTTTGAATAAAGTCATAATTTTGCCACAGTTTGGGGTGTTCCTCTGGGCTAATTTACAGTCACAACCACAGTCACATGGAAACTTTATTCCCTTCAGTGAGGTTTTATTTTCACTGCACTCGGAAGCTCTTTCTCTTCTGCCTGGGTTAGCATATGTGAAAGAAATAATGATTATTTTAATGATATTAAATAGTAGCTTTGATCTCTTCCCCCACAAGCTAACCAAAACATTACGAGGCTGTATGAAATGATTCATTTGTGAACAGAATTTCTGTTTCTGTTATCATATCCCTGTTCACCTGCCTGGCACTCCCATTGGGCCTTGTGATCATCTTTTCTTATGGAACCTGCCACCTACTCGGTGAAGATAAACTAAATGACTGGAAAAAGAAATCTCTGAATGTTTACCACCTTCATGTTTTCAGAGGACACCATTCAGCTGTTAAACTGGAGACAGGGACTGGCACTGTGGCATAGTGGACTAAGCCTCGCCTGTGGCGCCAGCATCCCAAAAGGGCACTGCTTTGTGTCCCAGCTGCTCCTTTTCCTATGCAGCTCTCTGCTTATGGACTGGGAAAGCAGTGGAAGGTGGCCTAGATGCTTGGACCTTTGCACCTGTGGTGGGAACCTGGCAGAAGCTCCTGGCTCCTGGCCTCGGATCAGCTCAGCTCTGGTCATTATGTCCCTCTGGGAAGTGAACCAGCAGATGGAAAATCTTTCTCTCTGAGCCTCCCTCTATCTGTAACTCTACCTCTCAAATAAATAAATAAAATCTTTAAAATAAATAAGTAAATAAACCAGAGATAACAAAAATTCAAATAGCCAACTTTTGTTCTATATACACTAAATGCAAGGCAGAAGTTTGTAACAACTCTACACTGCTTCGTGATCACCTGTCTAGTGTTCATATTAGACATCATAAGTAGCACTCATCCCCATTCCATACATGACAAGAGAGAAGGTGGGTTCATGAAGTTCACCCGCCAGTCGGCAGCAGGACTGAACGCCAACCTCAGTAATGCCACCAAGATGTTGATCCTCCAACCTGGTCAAACTTACTGTATCACAAGAATCAGTGAAGGCAGTGGCTAAGCTCGCGGCTTCTCAAGAGCTTCCTCTTAAGATTCTGTGTCAGTTCCGAGGTGGGACCCAAGAATCCTGCGCTCAGGTGGTTCCATTATTGAGACTAACTTGGGAACTGCGAATGAAACTGATGTTTCTCACACTACCATATGTAGATGAATTCTCTGGGGATTTTGTTCAACTGTCAGTTCAGGTAGTCAGTCTAGGGTTGGGCCTGGGATTCTGTCTGTCTGATAAGGTTCTGGATGATGCCCCTGCTGCTACCCTGTGACCCTCATTGGAATAGTGAGCACGTAAGCCCTGCTGCTCAGCACACAGCAGAATCCTGCCAGTATCGTAACCCTCCATCCATGTGCAGTACAGAGTGAGCGTTCCTGCACACCCTTGCAAATATAAAGTTTGTGAAGCCTCTCAAGCCCTTGTTTATCTCTTAAGCTTTCATTATTTTGCTAGGTCACATGCCTGCCAAATCAGAATCCCTGGATATCTGCAACATGACTTCACCCCATACCCATCTCATCCACAACGGTTCTATACACCAGCTACCCTCTCCGTTTCCTGTTATAACCCCTGTTACATGTTCTACATTTGCTGTTTACAGGGTAAGCTATAAAATTAATAATTCTCCCAAACAGCAGAAATTTCACAGTGGGGAAAAACACTCTGACGTTCAGAGAAATGGATGCAGCACTTGTGAAAGATTGACCATAGCCATATCTCCCCAGGGAGTTGGTTCATCCCAGAGAGCTCACCTGAGGCTTCTTAAAAATATTTATTTTTTTCATACTAGGAAGTCATGGTGTATGTAAACCTGACAAAATACTAAAGAAATTTTACAATGGAAGACCGACTTTTCAAAAGGACAACTCTTCTATATCAAAATCTGTTCTAAATCTAGGCTTTGCTTGTGTTTACCTGTGTGACACTTGGTAATATCCAAGCTTCAGCTTCACTTCTTCATTGTGAAATAGCGTGATGACTGTAGATAGTTCTCACTTCCGATTCTAAAATCAGGGGAAGAAACTGAACAAACTTGTGCATTTTCACCTGTGTGAGCAAATACTAAGTATTTACTGCATTTCCATCAAAGAAAAGTGGAGGCATGTCAGAGAGAGCAAATGTTTCTTGAAGTAAACATAACTATTCTGTGTTTGGAAGCATAAAGGATTCAACACTAAATTTTAGAAAAAAAATTGTGTGCGACAGGCAAAGAGACACAAAGCAAACATGTTAGTCCTAATGCCGATGCTTCTGACTGGCATGCCCATGAACTCTTCTTTGTAACTTCTCTAGACTCAGATTCCATTGCAATTGGAATGGTGGTAAGGAGTCTGAAATCCCACACTTCTGCGAAGCCTCTGGTGACATGAGTGTTGCTGGTTGTGGGCCTGGTTTTGGCTGTGCTCCTCAGTCTCAGCCATATGGAAGAATTACCCTCATCTAACATTTAGATGCCTACCCTACAAACAAATTCAGTTCCCTGTAAGTGGGACTCAGGCTTGTGAATTCTTAAAGCTGCCCTGGAAGGCCAATGGGCAGCCCAGGGCAAGAGGCACAGTTCTGTGCACAACTGCTATTGGCTTCCATTGTTGCTTCCCGTGTCCCTGAAACTTTGAGTTTTGCTTTGTTTACAGATAACATTTTGCTGCAGTGTTAGTGGAATTCAGACAGGTACGTCATGCTCACTTCTACCCTGCCATTAAATGAAAGTGCACCAAGAGATCATATTCATCATCTGACTAGTTCTTTTCAGTCCATCTTGCCTGTGCACCCGGAGTGCCTTCCTTACACCCCAGGACAGCTTGGTGCTCTGCCCCCACCCCCGCCAATGATCCTCCCCAATTGTGGGCCTATTTCCATATGGCTACATGGGTGACTACCACTGTCTGTCTCAAGCCACTGTTCCCACATTAGTAGTTTTCCATGGCTGCATGTTCAGAGGCTTTCTACTAGGCCTTGCTCCATACCCCCATCCTCTTTTTCATTCTTTCCCTTCGATCCACCCTTCTGTACACACTGAGTATCTCTGTCAAACCTCTGCTAGGTGCTCAGTGACATCTATAATAGATGCATACTTCTCTTACTTCTCTTGTACTGCTGCTTTGAAATGGAAACCTAAAACTGAAATTTCTTAGCCCAAGGGTGTGAACATTATCTGTGGCTGTTCACACAAAAATGTCCTGCCTGCAAAGGTAGACTTCTGTTTGCTAATTTAGTCTTTATAAACTTGCCCCTCATTATTTCATGTTCGTGACTTTAATAAGCATTTAAATCCTTTACATGGCTATAAATGAATTTTTTACTTTTATTTTTATATCAATGTGAATTTTGAAAGCAATAAAAAACTGATAAGATGTATTAAGCAACTGAATACTTTGCAAATATCAGACAAGTATGCACCATCTACTATCTACCATGCTCCTTCAAAGTGAGAGTAAATAATGAGGGAGAGAAATAATGAGTTTGTGTGTGGGTAGCTTTGTGAAGTACAGAAGTCTAAAGAAGAGCTGCAGTATTTTAGTACAATAAAGAGCTCACGTTCTTCAAGCAGGTTAGAGACCAAGAAATTCACGTCATCTACCTCCCAATTTAAGCTGAAGAGTACTTGTCCAAGAAGAACAGAGTGACCTGATTGATATGGCACGCAAAGAGCACAAAAGAGAGATCCCGAGGAGATGAGAGAAGACGAAGACACTAAAGTGTCTGCAGCCAAGAGAGCATGCTGCCTCTGTGTCGTCACCTCGTAGAAGTGGAACAGTCTCTCCGTTCTTCTCTACTTTGGACTTTTGAGAATATATGGAGTAGGGAGAACCTACAATTCTGGTAAGAAGAAAGGGTGTCTTCACCATCCCTATACCCGGAAGCTGCAATTCTATGAACAAAGTTTCCAAGTTTCCAAATACTCAAAGAGTTACCACTTTTTCTGTTTGGCCATGATTTCTTCCATGAAGCATTTGGGCTCAGAAATGAAAAAATAAAATTTTGGTATTTGAATAATCAATGAAGGGAGACTCTTATTTTTTCATCCATTAGTGGTAGTGGGAGATAGAGAGCTCTCGTAACAAAGGGTTCAGAAATAATCAGTATACTTGCAGGGAGGGAATGAATTCAAGAAGGAACTCCTATGTACGGGTTAAACGTCTTATACACTCTCCAATGTCATCCTGGATGAACTATTGAAGGAAAACATAACCCATGGAAAACATTCTGAGGAACCCCAGTGAAAACCTAAAGGTAAAGGGGACTATGTGTGTGTGATTTGAAGTGCAGAGGAGAATTCATAGCATGTGTCTCTTTTGGATTATAATGTGAGTTATGCACTTGCTTCTCTCCACCTTTGTCCTGGTGTGCTGGTACTCACATCAGGGTACCTCAGGACATAAGGAGAAGGTGTCAGGACATCTGGGCAATATCCCTGGAGGTTGAGTTGAAGGGACACACATGGACAATAACTATGCTGGGCTGGCCGTTTCCCACATTTTCTCCTCCAAGTCCCCCTACGTTATGGGTTACACCCAGAGAAGTGGCTCCCCTGGGAGACTGAGAGTGGAGTGAGATTCAGTGTGGCTTCTAGAGACTCATTTCAAGCTCATCTCATTTCTGTCTTAACCTCCGGGAGCCTGCAAGTCTAAGGAAATCTAGTCTTGTCTCTTCTTCATTTTCATTTTCTGAAAAATGAGCCAGTATCCCTAGGGGAAAATGAGCTTCACAGGCCACAATAAGCTCAGAGGGGCAACACTATTTCAAAAGGGCATGAATTAGAGAAAAGTCGTCAACCAAAGGAAGAGGATTGAGGCAGTGATTTAAAGAGGCACTGACAGTCAGAATCTAAAGAGGACATACTAGATAGATTTGGTGGTGCTCAGCATTGAGTTTAGTTTGTTACTGAAGAAAGAAGGGTAAGAGGGAAAAGAATGAGTAAAAAAAAAAATGCCAAATTTCTATTTGGGCAGCTGGGTTTTCTTTCATTTGAAAATTAAAAAAAAAATATATCATTAGATTCACTGGCTACATGAATAGGATGATTAGTTTAAGCTTTCCCAGATTTCTCGTCTGTAAAATGGATATGAAGATATCATGCCGTGTTCATTGGACTGTTGGATTAAAGGAGTTAATAGATGCAGTGCATAGAACATAAAATGTTTACGAGAGTCTGGTACATAGTAAATCTTCTCTTTTACGATAAGATGGGGAGGTTTTGGGGAAGAGGACCTCTAGGTTGACTGTATTGAGTTTCAGCTTCCAGTTGGGGACTGTGTTGAAGGGACTATGGTATAAACTGGGCCAGATGTACAAAAGCATTGATTTTGATGTAAATGTTCTCTCACATTGTAGCAATAGATAAGCTTAAATGGGATACAACTATAAAAGTGATATATTTAGGACCTAAAATGTAAGATTTCCTTAAGAAGATTAGAAAGATTTAAAAAATAAAACAATAACAAAAAATATAAAACCAAAGAAAGAAAATCAAGAAAACTTCATTATTCAAGAACCTTTATAATATTTCCAAAAGCAGTTTATAGTACTCAGTATAAAACTGTACAAAGTTAAAAGGCAAATGTCAGTCACCATTTTTCCACAGTTTTTCAGTCCTATTCACTAAGTTTAGCTATCTTCCCTGGGTATTTATTCTCACTTCTTTGTTCAACCTGTTATACTTAGTCTGTAATGCAGAGATTCCATGGTCTACCTTGTTTCTTAAAATGACTGTGTGTTAAAACCCAAGGATGGGAGGCCGGCGCCGCGGCTCAGTAGGCTAATCCTCCACCTTGCGGTGCCGGCACACCAGGTTCTAGTCCCGGTCGGGGCACCGGATTCTGTCCCGGTTGCCCCTCTTCCAGGCCAGCTCTCTGCTGTGGCCAGGGAGTGCAGTGGAGGATGGCCCAATTGCTTGGGCCCTGCACCCCATGGGAGACCAGGATAAGTACCTGGCTCCTGCCATAAGATCAGCGCGGTGCGCCGGCCGCAGGGCGCTGGCCACGGCAGCCATTGGAGGGTGAACCAACGGCAAAGGAAGACCTTTCTCTCTGTCTCTCTCTCACTGTCCACTCTGCCTGTCCAAAAAAAAAAAAAAAAAAAAAAAAAACAAGGATGGAAGTGTTTAATGTTTTTAATCATTATTCTTCTGAAACCAGTTTATATTGTTCCCTTTCTTGCTACGAAGTAGTGGCAACTGCACATTCTTTAAAATATACATTGTTTTTGATGTATATGAAATCGTTCAGTAAAAGGCACATTCCATTCCTTCAGAGTCTTTATGGAGATTCCACAGTGTGTCCAGAAATGGGCTGAGTGCTGGTATTGGCTTTCTTGTGAAATAAAATGGGGAAAAGGATTTAAAGAAGGAAGACGTGATTAACAATGTCAAATGCAACAACAGAGAAGAAATGCACTGAGACTTAGCAAGGAGCCAAGTTTAGGACAATAGTGAGAGCTACTTGCATTTTAGCATGTGGTATTAAGGCAGATTTCACTTTGAGTATTTTTAGGACATTAGAAAGTGTATAAATGAGTATAGATTAACACTACAATGAGTTATCTTCATGTATCTATTAAATAGAGAGAAAAAACTATAATTTTGGAGGGACACTACTAGAAGAGTGCATTAGTGTATAGCCATTTGGAAAACAGGTTAATATTACCCAGACAGAAAAGCTAATTTATTTGTACTTTGATTTTCCAGAAGCTTGCATCTAGATAACTTTATATTTAAGATTATACATGTACTTATCCCATGACCAATTAATCCTTCTTCCAGAGAAATTCTTACATTAACAGAACCAAAAACATGGACAAGAATGTTTCTGAAAGGAAAATTTGTAGTAACCACTACTAGAGACAGCTCTAATGTTCGTTCATAGTAGAGTGGCAGGCAAATTCCATTCCTACAATGGAATGCCATCTGGCAATATAATACTATACCAACAGGTAATAACGCCGTTGTATGTTAGTGGCATAATATTAAATGCAAAAAGCAGACTTGTAGGAAGAAACACTATGACTCCTGTTAGACAAACAGAAAAGTAAGCCAAAATGCAATTACAAATAACAGCAAGGTAACAATTATAAAAACATTTTTGGGGAAAAAAGAGAAAGAAACCAAAACAATTTAATTTGTATTCTTTAATATTTAGGTAACTTTATATAAAGATTTACTTTAATGTGAGATTTTTATATATATGTCCTTTTGTGTACCATCTTGCATTTTTTCAATTAGCATCACTCTTTGAAGAGGTTTGAATTTCTAGTAGCACAAATTCATTTTCCTTCACTTGTTTTACTTTGTTCAAATTATATTTTAATAAACCTTTAAATTAAAAAGTACATTTTTCTAGATTTTATACTAATTTTGTTGATGCTGTCTATAGAAACACTATTCATGTTATGATATTTTTAGAATGTAACTTTTAAAAAAAGTAAACATACTTGTTATGATAACCTCCTCCAAGGGTGAACAATAGTCATATTTTTGCCTATTCTTCTTGTATTGGCTAGAAATTTTCATCTTTATAACATCTCCTTCTCATATGTAGTACTTCTGTGCATTTGTTCAAGTGTTTTTATAGCACTCCTTTTTTTAAAAAAAAAAAGATTTATTTATTTATTTGAAAGAGTTATACACAGAGAGAAGAAGAGGCAGAGAGAGAGAGGTCCTCCATCGACTGGTTCACTCCCCAGTTGGCCACACGAAAGCCAGGAGCATTTTCCGGGTCTCCCATGTCGGTACTGGGGCCCAAGGACTTGGGCCATTTTCTACTGCTTTCCCAGGCCATAGCAGAGAGCTGGATCGGAAGTGGAGCAGCCAGGACTCGAACTGGCACCCATATGGATGCTGGCACTGCAGGCTGCAGCTTTATTGCTACACCACAGAGCCAATCCCTAAAGCGTTCCTTTTTATAGTTCAGTTTCTTAATGTCCCTGTCCATAGCACTTGTTGGTTATTTTATCCTAGATCACCGCACTGTTTAACTAGTCTGTGATAACTCTGATATTTGTATTTTGTGAGAAAACAGGAATAGTATTAATTTTTGTGTATTTATCTTGTATCAAGCTACCTTACATTTAAAACATTTCTGTTAGATTTGATTTAAGTTGTCTGCCTTTTCAGGCCACTAATTGTTTAGGATGGAAATGGTACATGTTTTGTTTTGTAGATATCCATTGTTGTTCTCTTATTTGCTTCACACAGAGTTGTATTTATCCAGCACTCAAAGCCAATATTAAATTTAAAATTGAAGTTTACTGAAGTTATATTTATTTGATATCAGGCTGTAAAGAGTTTGTTTATATATTTTCAATACAGTTTTATTAGGTATGACTAAAATTTTGTGCATAACCCTTTTTATCAAAATGTATCTAATAGGAAGCTTTATTCTCACTAAGCTATTCCTGTGGTGTGTTAAAATAACACTTTTGCCCACACAGGAATATCCTATTCACTGTATGAACTTAATCCTATTGCTTAATTGCAACTACTAATAATACACTTAAGATTTTAATTTAATATTCATTAGTGAAATTGGCCTGGCTTAATTTTTTATTAAAGCTCTATTACTTTAGATATCAATTTGGCTTTTATTGCATAGAATACCCTAAAAAGGCCTACATTTATTTCCCACATTTCTGAGTAATTTGTATACCAGCTGTATTAAAGTTTGCTTTATATTTTAAATGAATTATCCAATAAATGAATCTGATAGACTCCATTTCAGTGCATTTTTTGACATCCACCATCTTGTCTCTGTTACCATTTGTTTTTTCTATAACTCATGACGGTATTGAAATTGATGTATTTTTTTCATATAATTGAAATTTGTTGGTATCTTATTTGTTTCTTTCTAAATATTTAAGTATTTTTCTCTCTTGTGCAATTAAGTGCCTTTATCAGGCTCTTATGTTTATTCTTAGGATTTCAATGAATTTATAGCTAAATTTATTTCTTTATTAAAATTATGTTTTTAATTTAAAAAACATTTCTTTAACATGGAACTCATGTTTCTGTGTAATTTTTTGCTTAAATTGGGTTAAGTATTTTATTTACTTTTGGTTTGCAATAACAAAAAAACTTCATATCATGTCTTCTTTTTGTGAGCTGTGTGTAATTGTTGTTTTTTTTTTTTTTAATAGAATTGTGCTGGGTTCCTGGTTTCTTCTCAACTGAATCGTTATTGGGAAAAGGATTTAAAAATAACAAATTAAGAGATTCTTGTTTAAAATTATATCTCAGAAGTTTGCATTTCTGTAATTTGAGATTGTGATCTATAAACACGTAAAAGCCACATTTATATATATATATATATATCCCAGATAAGTTGACTGAAAGTATATTTTTCTAAACATTTCATTTAAATAGCATTTCATTATCACAAAAAAAATCAAAATCTTTCTATTTAGTTCCCCTTGCTATTATTTTGCTCTTGTCTTTCATATAATTTGATTTTTGCCATGTGAATGTGTTTATGGTAATTCATCTTGTTCTGTATTTTAATATATTAAAAATAATTTTAATCTGCTATTCATTTCAAATAAAACCTTTTTCTTAGTAAATTTTGAATATAATTTTAATCACTATAACCAGTCATCATTAATCCACTTAATACCTTAATTCCATTATATTAAAACTAACAGGCTTACTTAACTCTATTCACATTTGAATGATCTTTTTTATTTCATGATTGAAAACATCTCTTTCTCTTGTTCTGGGCTTTCCCATATATTTAGATTTAAAATATGTGTCTGTTACAACTCTTTTCTTCAAAGGATAACAATTAACACCACCAATGATAGCTCTGAAATTCTCTTAGAGAAAAGATATAAACATAATTCTTGAAGAAGAAATGTGTATTAATATGCAAAGTGAACAGAATGACATTCACTGGTCTGCAACTCTCAGAAAATGTATAGAATAAGCACTTTTTCCAAAACATTGCTCAGTGCTTCTCATTACTGGCACTGCATCAGATTAAGCATAATTAAAAAAGGGAAAGAGTCTGAAGGAAGAATATGGGGCAACATTTTACATGCAATTAAGTGAAATGCTTTACCACTAGTGAGGACCGTTCCTATAAAGTCTAAAATGCTATGTTTTACATCAAAGTATAGAATACAGATTTTGTTCAAAGATGCTTAATGAGCTGTGTTGATAAGATGCATTGTCCTAAAGAAATTTGTGAAAGAGCAAGAGGTGAAGTTAATCAAGAATGACTGAAAGAAAGAGAGGAGAGAGAGGGAGAAAAAAAATGAAAATGAAGTCCCAACATAATAGTTTGGATATTTACTTACATTTTGACTTTATCAGGTTGTTGTAAAATTAACATCCATTAATTTTTGTGATCAGAAATATTTTATTTTAAGACTACTCAATCTAAATATTTGGATATATCTTGAGCAATCTTAGCAAATTTTGATTTAGCTTAAGAAAAGAAAAATCACTAATAAGTAAAATATTTTTTCAGTAAGGTATAAATTTTTTTAAAATTTTAGATATTGAGGCCTGCGCCACGGCTCACTTGGCTAATCCTCCGCCTGCGGTGCTGGCACCATGGGTTCTAGTCCCGGTCGGGGCGCCGGATTCTGTCCCGGTTGCCCCTCTTCCAGGCCAGCTCTCTGCTGTGGCCCGGGAAGGCAGTGGAGGATGGCCCAGGTCCTTGGTCCCTGTACCCGCATGGGAGACCAGGAGAAGCACCTGGTTCCTGGCTTCGGATCAGCGCAGCATTGGCTGTAGTGGCCATTTGGGGGGTGAACCAACGGATAGGAAGACTTTTCTCTCTCTCTCTTTCTCTCTTTCACTGTCTAAATCTGCCTGTCCAAAAAAAAAATTAGATATTGATTTATATAAAGGGAACAGATTTCAGATATAAATTTTATACAAGCAGTTTAAGCATATTTGTTTACTTTTATTCCTCCATTAATCTGCCCTTTCTGTTCCAGAATGATGTGTAACATATGGACATCTTTAAATGGCCATGTATATTTAGATGCAAAAGAAAAGGTTTTTGTTAATAGCTGTGAGCCACACAACTCTAGCTATCTAAATCTTCAGGCATAAAAGTGCTGCCTTGGCACTTGGCCATATGTATTATTATTTTTAATATGGCTCCTTATTAATAGTCTTTTGTATGCAAGAAGATGAAAAATACAAAGGCAAACAATAAAATGACATAGGCTTTTTTGGAAGTTAAATTGTTAATAGTGTATTTGTCTAAAATCATACATGAGGGCAAATTGAGCTAGCTAATGGAATACTCGGCCTGAGTCTCATTACGTCTTCATCAATTCCCAACTTCGTTTAAAATGCAGTACAGACAAGCGTCCTCATGGACATATCTCTCCTCAAGAATGCTTGTAAAATGTTTAATCTCAAAGGTCAGAAAAAAAGTGTCATTGGACTCATTCGGAAGATATTTTTATGACTTCGCTTTATACTCTGAAAGATCCATTTTCTCAATGACACATTAAAAACAAAAGTAACTCCCAGCGATGTCTCTTGTGATTTTATAGTAAGCTGATGTTCTAAACACAGGAATTAGTTCTGTCTTGGCAGGCTTTTCTCTAATAAATCGTATTGTATTTCATTTCCCCCAGTTACGTTATTTGTTGTAGCCTTTTTTTTCTCCTTTTATTCATGAGAAGCAAAAAACAGAACTGTTTTCACTTTAAAATTTTTGTTAACTTGTTTAAGCCAGTTTGATATTTTCTGTTAAATACAAAAATATACACATTTGCTCAATGCCAGTTTCCTCTGCCGTTCAAATCCATATATAGAAAACTTATCATCTAAAATTGCATTTTCAAGAAAGAGTGAATGAAGATGCTGTGATTGACAGTCCCATTTCCTGCTGCTCTCTTAGTGGCGCTGCCTGGCCGAATGGATGCATATCATAACCGGGTACATGCATGCTGTGCCTTTCCTTCTAACTGTTTCCGTTACCAACACCCTTGCTTTTCCAAAAGCCTTGTTTAGGGCAATGAATGTACTGTTACAAGCAAAAAAAGACAAGACTGACCAATTCCAAAGATTTTTAGCTTGAAAATATATGCAAATTAAACATTTTATTAGATGAACCCTTGTGTTTGCATGTGAACTAGCTGTTTCTTCAAATTAGAATGGGACAGCAATAAATGCAACATTCGCTACTCATTAGCTTCTATGAATTGTGATTTCCTTTAAGACATTTCATTAAAGAGTAGATGCATAATTATATGAAAATAAGATAAACTTACTCTTAATGCAAATCAAAAAATGTTGTTAGTATCTGGGAAGGAAAGGTGTGTTTGGCTGGGAAAGAGTGCACTGCCAATTATTTATCCTGAGATCCCATTTTGTAACCTGTCACAATGGCAAAGCACAGGGTTTGATAACATGTGATAAGCAGAAGGGGAAACGAGGATACATTTATGTGGAAGTATAAATTGCTACAGCAAAAGAAAATCTGTGCTTCAACTAGAAACGTACCTATCCTGTGACCCAGCAATTTTAAGATTGGATCACATGGATGTTCTAGGATCACGAAGAAATTGTTCTCCAATATAGTTACTTACCACAGCATTAAAGCAACCAGTTATTGGAACTATCTGTTTATTCACTCGAGATATATTATGGGACTTCCTTATATGACAGAAAAATGTGGCATAAGAAAAGAATTAGGGAAGGTTGGGACATGTTGTGACATGTTGGCTTCTAAATATGTGAAGAAGTGGTAGAAATCGTATTAACAGTAACAGGAGAATTAACTCATTGATTTTGTCTTAGGGAATCCAGAAACAGATGGGTAGAAATGTAAGTGTGGAGCTTTAATTCAAATGAAATGATGCACCTGTGGTTTCCAAGATCCCATCTATGGCACCGTCTTTCTGACGTCCCAGTCAAGTGTTGATTCAACCTGGGTTTAAGTTTCAGAGGATGCTTTAATGCAATGTCTGACAAAGTGTGCTTCACAAACCACCCATGTCCAAGTCACTTGCTGGAGTGTCTTAAAATATTTTGGAGCTTCAACCCATGCCTGATGAGTCAATGGGACTTGGATACATTCATTTTATAGAAAACTGCAGATTTTTCTTAAACCACAGCTCTTAAGAAACACTGGAATAAGAACTAGGAAATAGGAGAAAATATGAGAGCTTTATTAACTGACTGGTATATCGTGGGTCTTCTTAGGAACCATCGTGTGCACCCATCCCCTCCCCCATTGCAAAGACAGGAAAACTGAGTTTTAGTGTGATTAAATGACTTGGTGCAAGTGGCAGCATTGATGAGCCGAAATTAGAATGTGAATGAAAAGTTCTGCTTTTACCGTGTCTGGAGGAAAGCCATCATGAGGAGTGTGTTATAAGCGTGTTGGTGTAGTTTTGAAAAGTCAGGCACACAATAAATGTCGCTTCATGGTGGAGGCTTTACCCAAGCTTTCACAACCTGTGAGTCACTGGAGAATATGCATTTGACTCATGGGAAGTTTTGTCACTCTACTTCACATTATAATACCCTTTCTGTTGCTCTGGTTTATCTCCAAGAGAACCTTCTTCTCAAATTAACTTACATAATCAGCAAGTATCCCACACATGCTCTCAGTGCCCACCTAGTTATTTTTAACGGGAAGGAAAACTAAAACACTGATATGTACTTTGTATGTGGCAGTAGACAGAGTCATACTGAATATGTAAATTAATAGTGTAAATGAATAAAATGCAGATGCTTTTTGAAATTGAAATGAATAATGCCAAGGCTGTAAAATAAGTTCAGAAAGTTTTAGTGGTCCTCTGAAGATGAAAATATATTTAGAGCATGACTTTAACAGTAAAAAGTAAGAATAATTCTCAATTGCTAAAGGCAAATTTGTCAGAAATATTGTGTAGGGGGTACCCTAGAGGGGCTACGTGGGCCATTTATCATGCTTTGCTCCATCTCTGTCTACTCAAGATGGACCTGGCTTGCATCTTCACTCAGCCCATCACGAGAGGCAATTACAACATCACATCAAGGTTCAGTTTCCTAGCTATGAAAAAGAACCATACCAAGGCATTTCAGAAAGTTTGTGGAAAATTGAATTAAAAGATAAGTTGGCTGGGCACGGTGCTGCACGCCTGTAGTCCCAGCTACTCGGGAGGCTGAGGCTGGAGGATTGCTTGAGTCCAGGAGTTAGGGGCTGTCGTGCGCTATGCTGATTGGGTGTCCACACTAAGTTCAGCATCAATATGGTGACCTCCCGGGAGCAGGAGGCCACCAGGTTGCCTAAGGAGGGGTGAACCAGCCCAGGTCGGAAATGGAGCAGATCAGATACATATAGTATTTACATGATATGCATTTTGCATGAATGTTTTGAAGACCCCTCCTATGTAAAATTTATCCCACTGCGTTGTTATGGGAAAAACAGAGTAGTTATGAAACTATCTATAGTGCCATTTTGTACCATACCTCACATTCTCTGCCCCACTAATAGTGGCTCTTACTGACCCATTTTCAAAAGGCCATCTCTGAGATTTTGTCTCTGCTTCACTTTGAGGGCAATTCCCTATGTCATTGGTTGTAGGAAGTGATTTAGAAGCAACCCGTGTTTTACCTTGGTTGAATTCAGCTTTCCTTTTTCTGTTTCTAATATATGCTTGATCAAAATTCCTCAGCATAAGCTTTTAGACAAAAGTATATTCTCAGGAAAGAATTTAATCAAATCTTGAAGTAGAATTATATTCTTCTCAAATCATTTGAAAGTGCTGCTTAAATAGGGAGACATCTGATTTTCCCCAAACACCCCCAGTTTACATTTTTGCCTACACACAATTAGTGCCATTTTGCTTTCAAAAGTATGTAGTTTGAATAAGGTGTATGAGCCACTTAAAGTACAGAATCTGTTACTTAGGACACAGAAGTCTAGAAGTATCAGGAGTTTAGGGGAAAGAAATATAAGCCACTAGGAGACAACAGGAGGAATTTATCCATTTTTATACAGAAAAGCATTGGTCAATGGCCTGATTTTGCATTCAGGTTGTAATTGGGCAAACAGCATGCAAGCAAGGACACAAGACACAGAGGCAGACGAGAGCACCTGTCAGTGAGTCTGGAGACGCTCATGCAGTCTGACACAGCTTTGATGTGGCCAGGCCTGTGGAATTCAGTGCTAGCGAAGGCTGTGAGTAGAAGAAATGATCAGTTCAGTGGTGGAATCCTGGCTTGCAGGTTACACATACACTTTGGGGAAACACAGCGTTGGGACTGTGTGCGTGAAATTACTAAACAAGCTCATATTTTTGGTTTTGGATCACGATGACAAAGACTCTTCCTCTATAAGCATTTTTCCATCTTTTTAAAAAAAATTTTTTTTTTATTAGAGACAGTGAGAGAGAGAGACGGAGAGAAAGGACTTCCTTCTGTTGGTTCACCCCCCAAATGGCCGCTACGGCCAGCGTGCTGCACCGATCCAAAGGCAAGTGCTTCCTCCTGGTCTCCCACGCGAGTGCAGGGCCCAAACACTTGGGCCATCCTCCACTGCACTCCCAGGGCACAGCAGAGAGCTGGACTGGAAGAGGAGCAACCAGGACTAGTACCCGGTGCCCATACAGGATGCTGGCGCCACAGGCGGAAGATTAGCCAAGTGAGCCACGGCGCTGGCCCCATTTTTCCATCTTCATATCTCAACATGAATGTATGAAATCTTTGTTACTTGAGGCCAACTCAGTGATTCAACACACCATTTATCAAGCGTATGAAAGAACTCTCTAAAACACCAGGGTTGTGTGTGAACTGGATTTTATGAGGTTTCACTGTAAACCTTCTCTGTTAGAGAAGGTTCCAGGAAGGAGGGTGCAGAAGTAAAAAATGGGATAAGGGGTTCAGCAAAACCTGGAAAATCCCTTGAAAACAATGTCTTGAAATCTACTTCTGGGAGCAAGTCTTTGGCTCAGCAGTTATTACAATGCTCGGGACACCAGCATTGCATTAGCAATCTGTGGTTAAGTCTCAGTTACTCTGCTTTAAATGCAGCTTCCTGCTGACGCACCCTTAGAGGCAGCAGGTGATGGCTCAAGTACTTGAGAGATCCAGATTGAATTTCTGGATCTTGACTTCAACCCGGCCTAGTCTTTGCTGTTGTGGGCATTTGTGGAGTGAACCAGTAGATGTCTCTCCCTGTGTCTCTCTGTCACTCGTTCAAAGAAAAATGAAAATGAATAAATTTTTTTTAAAAAAATGTATACTTTCAATGCTGGTGAAGCATTGATGGACAAAGTTTTTGTGCAGCACCTGGCTGCCCAGCTGTAGGACATATTTCTTGTCCTCTGTTGAAGCTTGGTGATGCTACATGAACTAATTAGAGCCAGTGGTGGATAAATCATATGTGCAATTTGGAGGAAATCCTCCACTTAAAATCCTCCACCTCTGTATTAGAATCTCCTTGTCTGCCCCCTTCTGTTGTTCTGGAGCATGGAATGACCATGGCCCCACTTTTAAACCATAGAGATAAGGACACCAACAAGGATAAAAATTTGAGTCCATTCACCAATCTAGACCATCCATCCAAGGATTGTGATGCATGGACTCAATAAACTTTTAGATGATTTTTAATCACTTTCTTCATTCTAGTAGCTAAAGCTGACTTTCCCTATTGCCTGCTATTTCTGGGTGCTAACAGGTCTGCACAAACAGCTGTCAGATCTTCAGGTTGTGACCAAGTTGCTCTTTAAATTCTCATCCAGAATGACTCGTTTCTCTCTTTCAGTTGTAACAATTTTCATCAATAATGCTGCCAAAGTTGAGTTCTTTTTCAAGCACATGCAAAAAATGAAGCTAGGAAAAAGCATTAGAATGGCCCCATGTGAATTCCACTCACATTTCTAAGCCAATACATTTAAAAGATTAAATGAAAATATCCCATCTACTGTTATCACACTCTGCTGTCTTCACCAATGTGAGCTGGGAATGAGAGATGGCAGCTTTTCAATGTACTGCCTAGATCCCTCTGGCTTGTAGCACTCCCGTCATTTCTATTTCCTACCATGCTTCTGTGATAAAGTGAGAAATAATATTCCAAAATGCCACTAGCATTCAGTATAGGATATGATGTCCTCTACAATTAGCATATTTTTCTGGTAGACCAAGTGTTTGCGATACAGTGATTTATGGGCCCAGTAAATACATAGACAGTTGCCTGGATGAAAAAAGGATATGAAGGAAGTTGACTTTGTGTACTAATAAATGCCAAAAGGTGCACTAGGTTAAGGAAATTATGTGTGTAGGATTCCGGCGATAAATTTCTGTTGCATATTCAGAGTTACATTGCTTATATGTCTGTATGAATTGCTAAGCAGAAAATAGGCTAAGAGCATTAAAACTTTAGTTAGCTCTATTTCCTCAGGTCTATATAATTTTGAACTTTATTTAGGACAATAGCCCATTTGTTTTATAAATCACAGTGTTCATTGCAATATCTTTCAAGCTGAAAGCACTAAATCACTTTATATTACGGAGCCCTGGAAGAATGCAGCATTATAGCTGGGCTGGCAGAACATGTATCAGGGTGATATTGATCTGACCAGGACAAAGAAAAGCCCAGCTGAATGGACTCCACACCACAAGGAGTGTTATCTGCAGGCTGCAGTGTTTGTGCAACCCCATATTACTGAGAGTGAGGTCACACTTCTTCTCTCTCTCTCTCTGCAGTGTTTACATGATCTTAGTGACAGTTATGACAGTTTCTTTAATCTGCAAGATTAACAACGTTGTTAGTGAGAAATATCTGGAGGGAATTATTTGACATCGTAAGCTGCTCACTTTCTGCGAGGAATGGGTTACAATGACACATAGGTGCAATGTTCTCACTTCCCTACTAGACTTTAGCTATAGTTCCAAACATGCTTCATGGACCTTTACCGGACTATATCAACACTATGGGTATGGACATAGTCTGTAACTAGCCACAGTAGTGTCCTCAGAGACTTCTAAGAAGTAAAGAACATGAAATCCCTTTGAGACAGAAGTTGCATCTAGATTATGCTGAGATGAGAATGTCATGTGACTCTGACTTCTCATCTCTCTTCCTCACGCCAGGAGACAGGCATATCCTCTAATCTGCATGGGGTTCAGGAAGGAGCCCCATGGGAGAGAACCAGAACCAGAACTTTCCGAGTACAGTCGATATTCAGGCTGTTCCAGCATGACTGACTGATGGAAGGGAAAGAGAATGGAACTCCTGGAAAGTCATTGCAAGGAGAGAATTGGTGTGCCACAGTGGGGTGGGGGATCCTACAAGAAAGGAAGGAATCTTTCATGCAGAGGAACGGAGAATAGAGAGGTGTGCTTGAGTGTGTCTGCCCCCAGCCCCTTAGGAATGCCCGTGCTACCTGGAAGGTTACGTTGAAATAATCACATCACTGGGAACACAAGCGAGTCAACTGTCAGACTCACGCCTATTGCCAAGAGTGGACCTGACTGCAGCCAACGTGAGACAACTAGACCTCTGCTCCTGGCATAGATGTGGGCACCCGATCAGTTCTCACAAGTGCTTATTAAAGGAATAAAAGAGCGGCCTCCAATAAAGTAACCCCTCTGTTAGGGGCACGTTTTAAGCTGTATTGCTTCTACTTACCCACTCAATGATAGTTTATATTTGGAATTGCTTTTTTTTCCCTTTCTTATTTGCAGAGGGTATTTTGTGGTCTTAGAGATTCTCCCCTGTGTGTGCCAAATGCTTACTCAGTCACTGCCATTCTATACCTTTATGCTATTTCTAAATTGCACCCAGACACCCACACACAAATGCTGGTACAATGGAAGACATGTGCGTTGTTATCCCAAGTTTGCTTTGTCTCTAGTCACTGCAGTCAGTGAGCCCAGGTCCTCCACCAGGGTTATTGTGTTGTTTTTCCAAACACCTCTGTGGATAGAGAGAGCCAACAGGAAGCCCAAACAGAGCATTTCCTCTGGAGCTGAGCACGAGGGGCCTTCTTCCTCTCTCATGTCACACCCTGCTTGGCATGCTGTCAAGTCCTCTGAGGAACAGATGCAGGGGCACACTTAGCAAGCAAGCCAACGATGAGCACACACCCACAAGGACTGGAGCCACCTACCCTCCTCCAGCAGCTTTGCAGGTTGCTGAAGCAAAGCCCTCTCAGGCATTAGTTCCAGTAGATAAGAAACAGATACCTGACAATGCAGATCAGGATGCAGACTCAATGTGGGCCTCATTCCCTTGGAGAGGGTGAGGCCTACAGGGTTTGAGACTGAGCAATTCATGAAATGGGTTCTTCTTTCCAGTTTCACTCTCATCTCTCTAATGCTTCTTCAAACATCCATGTGCAGAGACAGGAAAAAGGAACAGAGCTTCTGAACTGACCACTGGCTAGAACCCAGCCAAGCGTTTCTTTCTGTTTAGTTAGCATACCAGCAATATTTTATTAAAACCCTTAGTAAAATATAGAGTATTCCAACTTTTGGAATTAAAGAGATCAAACCATTTGTTTCAAACTGAACCCAGTGAATGTCATTGATCATAATCAATAGTTCATTTTGACCATCATCAGTAACTTTTTTTAAAAAAAAATATTTATTTGAGAATTATAGTTACAGAGAGAGAGACAGAGACAGAGAGAGAGGTCTTCCATCTGCTGGTTCACTTCCCAGATGGCCACATGGCCAGAGCTGAGTCAGTTTGAAGCCAGGAGCCAGGAGCTTCTTCTGGATCTCCATGCAGGTACAGCACTTGGGCCATCTTCCACTGCCCTCCGAGGCCATAGGAAAGAACTGGTTTGGAAGAAGAGCAGCCGGGACTCAAACTCGTGCCAAAATGGGACTCCAGTGGCACAGGCAGAGGCTCAAAAGCACTAAGCCATAGTGCCAGCCCCCATCAGTAACTGTTTTAGTGGTAGGTGAGGATCTGAGGTCTCCTCTCTCCCTACTTTGCTGCCAGTGGTGCTGTGTTATACTGGGAGTCAGTCTTGGCTTGAACCCTCCAATGCTGCAATAAAATGCATAGTTGGTCCCAATTATTCCCTTCTCTGTACTAGCAGAGTTACAAGCGCCACCTGGCTATTATTGTTTAGTGAATTGAATACTTCCTCACCTTTTGATTTGGGGTTCAGATGTGTAATTTGCTTTTGTCAGTTTTGGAAGCTTGCAGATATTAGAAGCAAGGGCTTAAAACGGGCTTGGAGTAAAGTTTGCTTTCTCAGCTTCTGTCACCAACAGGAAAAGCATAAATTCCAGGTAATTACTGCCACTTCAGCAAACTGAGACCCCAAAATGTGATCCCTAAATGCAGGGTCAGTTGAAATGTAAGTAGCCCACATTTCCAGGAGCAAGGAAAATGGATTACAGGTAGCTAAAATATGGAGTTGTTTGTGACATATTATTGTGGTCATAGGTAACTGGTACACATATTTACCAGTAAGCAAGCATAAAGAAAATTATATAACCAGTTCTTCTAAGCATTCTACCAAGCATATTCCAGGTATGAAAATATTTTTGGGGCAGGATTTTACTCAACTGTTTAGAAGCCATGTTGCATGCTATTAGTGTGATGTTGAAAAGTGATATGGAGTTCTATTTTACATTATCTAGTCTAAAATGTTTTAGAGTAAATTTTAGACAGTGTAATATTACTTAAATCTACCTATCCAGCCAGCCAGGAAGTTGTTTCATTGTACAATAGTGTGAGACTGTACAAGTGACCAGGGCAAGCTGAAATTCAGCAAAGTTATCTTCATAATGAATTGAATGAATTATTATTGCCCTATGACCTTTACAATTTTTGTCAGAAGATTGAAATACTCTTACTGTTAGATATAAAGACATGAAAAACGTAAAACTAATATTTATCTTGTACGATGAAAATGAAAACATCAGAAACATTAAAATTTCAAGTATTTTATTTCTGTGTTAAAATCTTACTGACGTGGACCTACAATTTGGAGTGAATGACTTTTTATGGCTTGGCAAATTTCCATGTTCCTTTCTAAGTTTGGATGAATTTCAAACCTCTAATCCTTTAAGTTTTCAGCGGTATGAAATATCCCCATGGGTTTTCTTCTTGTGAAAATGGTTTTGTTGGCCTCACTTCCTCTAGAACATTTTCATCCTTTACTTCACAACCACTTCCTATATTTATATCAGTAATTTTTCTTCACTAGTTTCCTCCAGCAGCACAAGAAAGTCTCCCAAATGTTGGAAGTGTCAACAATTCTATGGTCAGCTATTGTTCCTATCGTTTCATTTATAATCAACTCAGATCCCACTTCTGACTTTATTACTCTTTGGTTCTTTACTATTCTTTCATCTTTATTGACCGACTTCCTTTTCTGATTGTCCATTTTTAAAACAGGGTTTTCACTGGAGAGGAGACCACACAGCCACATGTTTTGCTGCCTGTTCATGAACTAAGATAAACAGTGACCAATTATTGACCGACTCTGAAAGAAGTGATGTCATTGATTGTTGCTCCTGATGTGTGTCTGCTATATCCAAAATGATTTTATAGATAGACAGGTGTTAGAAAATGTTCCATTGTTGCTGGCACCACGGCTCACTAGGCTAATCCTCCACCTAGGGGACAATTGTGAACAATTTATTTTAAAATCTTTTGGCCTAGATGAAATGAAATAGTAAACCCGTATTACGTATTCCAGCTTCATATAGTTAGGATAGAGGTATGGTGCCAGCAAAGTGTACCTGATATATGGGCAGCCTCCTAAAGAAACATTTTATCTCTGGATTCCAACTGGGTGAGCAGAATCTCGCCCCTAAGAATATTTTCCCACTTGCAGTGTGCTTGATAGACTACTTAAAATAGTTTGTTGTATAATATCCTCAAAAGGTAGCAGGGAAGTTTATGTAACTACTAAGGGTTAATCTAGGTGGTATAATTGAAATTTGAACTATATTGTTGGGAACCTATTGTTTTTTATGTCTACTATGTAACAGAGATTCATGCATATGGAAACCGTGAATAGTGAGGATTGACCAGTGTGTATGTGTGTGTGTGTGTGTGTATGTGTATTTAAACAATAAATTTCTTTTTTTATGATCCCTTTCTTAAGGATCACTTTCTGGTATATGATTTTATATATATCACTTTCATATAATATTTAGATTATCTATCTACATATTTATTTATTTGGCAGAGTCACAGAGACAGAGAGAGGGTCAGGGGGAGAGAGAGAGATTTTTCCATCTGTTGATTCATTTCCCAAATGACTCCAGTGGCTGGATCTGGGCCAGGCCAAAGCCAGGAGCCAGGAGTTTCACCTCGGTCTCCCACATGGGTGTTAGGGGCCAAAGTACTCGGACCATCTTCCGCTGCTTTCCTAGGCACATAAACAGAGAACTGGATAGGAAATGGGACAGCCAGGACTCAAACTGGCACTCATGTGAATGCTGGCATTGGAGGTGACTGCTTAACCCTGTGCCCCAGGGGCTGGCCCTAAACAGTAGATTTGTAAAGCAACTGTGTTCCTATAAATGTAACAGGGATGCTTTGAAGGTGTTGGATATAGTCACTTGAAGAATTTTTTGTTACACTCTTAGAATCCATAACCCCTGCTTGCCAATCTCAGAACCACAGATGTTTCATTCCTGGTTTTCTGAGTTCCCCTGGACAGAGGAGAGCTGTCTCTCTGATCCCATCTGTGCTTCCTGTGGTGTCTTTTGTCTTGATGTCCCTCTCGGTGGTGTGAGATGGTTGTTTGCTCTTCTTGGGAGCAGATAACCTGCCCCTGACTCTGTGTTTCCCTTAGGGTGTCTTTTCCTTTCGAAGTCTAGACTCCTAATGCTATTGTCTCCACTGCCTGGATGGCTTAATGCTATTTAGTCTGCTTTGTTACATTTCATACCAGGGTAAGAATGCTCTTTTGTGAAGACAAAGATCTCCTGAATTGTGGGGATCATAAAACGTAGGTTTCTGAAAGTGAATCATCATTTAAGATTAAAAAACATATTCATAAAACAAAATCTTTTTTGTAATGAGGGAAACATTATTTGCATTTCATAGGGAGCACACGAGTCCCAGAGTCTTACCTTGTATAAGTAAGGAATAGAATTAAAGACAGTGAGCCAATTAGGAAGAAAGGACTTGAATATGTGTGGTTGTGACAATATTCATTCGTGGCGGTTTCTGTTTATCCTATTCAATATCTTTTAGATATTTATTATATACATTTATACAAAAGCCACTTGTCAGCTTCTAAGTTCCAGAGTTTTAAATGCCTATCAAAAATGAATTTGTTACTTTATTTTTACAAGGACACTTTGCAATGCAAAAGGACAAAATATCATATACTTCTAGGAAATGCGTGGTAAGGAGACTAAACCAATATTTTCTTTTTAAGCTAGATAATGTATCTCTTAACAAAGAAAGACAATAGCTGATGCCTCCTTCAAGCTGCCTTCCTGACATTTAATCAGGGCCCTCTTATCCCAGAGAGTAAGAGGCGAAATACCAGCTACCTTCTTAGTCAGGGGCTAGGAAAGCCCTAGGAAGGACTCTTACAGTCAACTTCTGAAGAAACTACCACCACCCTCACCCCAAAGATACAGTCTGCTTTGAGCATGTAAGTGTATGTGGCAAGAGGAATCCAGTCCTGACTTGTCAGTTCCCAGGCTATAGTCTCTCTGAAGCTTTCTGCTAAGCAAGGTATGTATTGTAGGCAATGGGCAGAGTGTCCAGGGGGATTCACAGGGTTTAGGTTCCTCTTGCAGAACTGGCTGGAGTGGCCCTTGATCCTACAAACCCACAAAACCAAAGAAAGCAGGAAAGCCAAGACCAGACCTACCAGTTGAATCCTTTAGCCAGGGTTGGGCAAGGTTAGAGAAACAAAATATGAAACAACAGGAGAAGGAAAGCACTTTGGGAACAGGAGAAATGATTAAAGAAAGCCAAAGTCTGTTCTCGTATCTCTTATTTGGTCAGTATAGCCTCAGTTTCCAAAAGCAATTTGGAAAGAGATTGAGCAAGAGGGCCCAGATCAAACAATGGTGTTCTCATTTAGAATTTGTTGGAATCCCAGTTTTTTGTGGCAACTCTGAACTCAGTAAGAGGTTAACAAGTCCATTTGAAAAATAATAAAATTTAGACATAATAAGGAGGCAAATCAACACTTTGAAAGATCCTTCAGAATACAGGAAGGGACTGAAGGGTACTATGAAGAGGACCACAGTACACTTTTTTAAAAAACTGCAAAGCAAAGTGAGTGGAGTTTGAAAAAGCAAGTACAAAGGGAACATCCGAAAGTGTTGTTGGTCAGTCTCTCCTGGGCTTCAGAATCTATCAGGACACCTTGGATGTGAGAAGGAATACAATTGAGCTGGTTTTCTCACACAACAAAGGTGTTCCTCCCACTGCAAATATCTCATCCACTCCTTAAATACAGAAAGAAGCAGGATAAGCCAATTGTGTAGAGTATTTCTAAAGGATTTAATGCAAGACTGCATTGAAATATGCTTAAACAATGGCTGCTACAATTTCTGAGGCTGTGACAGGTGGTAGTTAATTTTGACAGTGCCGCCTGTTTGTGGATCCCATTTATTCTTAGCACAGTTATTCATCTCACTATTCAGAATATAGGCTCCTTTTTTAGTTCATGAGATTCATGGCCTTTAACAAATATATTTAATTGGAAAAGTACATCCAACTAATAAGCCAACAATAAAATAAAAGTTCAAAATACCCATGACTATGTTGAGCAGGATAATCTTTTTTTCTTTTTCTAAGACATACCAAATAGAATTTATACTAACTCAAAATGAGGGCATGGATAAATAAGTAAGAATAATACAGAATACTTTTCTTTAAATGTTATGGGAAAATCTTAGCTATTTTGAACTCAACAAAGGAAACTCTTGTATTTCCCATGCTAAATGTTTAGTCAGTTTGGGCTGCTATAACATAATACCATATACAGGTGACTTATAAACAATAGACATTTATTTCTGAGAGTTCTGGAGACTGAAGTCTGAAATCAGGAGCCCCATTGGTCCAGTTCTTCTAAAGGCCCTTTGGTTTGTTGCAGGTGGGCTGTCTTCTCACTGTATACTTTATACTAGGCATAAAGAAAGTGGTCTAGCTCTGTTCTCCTTCTTACAATGACAAATAATGCAATAATGAGGCCTCCATCTTTGTGATCTGATTACCTCCCCAAAGCACCACCTCCTAATCCTACAGCAGGTTAGGATGGGAACACCTGGATTTTGGGTAGACACAAACAGGCAGTCCATAGGAGCAGGGAATGAACACTGGGGGTGCCTATGAGCCAAAGAAGCATGGATGAAAAGCCATTGGGTGTTGCTGTTTGCATAGAGGCATCTGCTGATCCATTAATGAAGTCTTTTAAAATGTGTGAGTCTACCTACAGAAATAGGATTGTGGAGGCACCCAAAATACTCTTGAAGTATTTCTATGCACTTAACGAATGCATGCTTTCTGAAAGGCACTGGGAACATGCAGAGGCTTAAGAGATTACTAATGATTGAGAGTTTACAAGTATTAAATTACTTTAACAGAAAAAGAATACAAAGCTTAGGTTAGACACACATGCACACACCGAGCACCTATATAATGATCCTACTTTTAGAGTTGTATTTTAGAGATTTTATATGATAAAACTACCTATTAATAATAAACAGCACTCTCAGCAATGTTAACAACATGTACTAAAAGATAGCATCATTTATCAGGGGCGTGGTATGCACCACATACTGAGTTCAGCATTTTACCTATATAGTCATGCACGCATAACCATAGCTAAAGATCACACATTTAAAGGTGATTCCATAAGATTATAATGGAACTAAAAATTCCTGTCACCTGTTGTAGCTATTGTAACATCATAGCGCATGCATTGTTTGCAGCAATGCTTGTGTAAACAAGCCTTCTGCAACGCCAGTTGTAGCTAGGATTGTTATATACACTCGGTGATGCTGGCACAATGACAGAATCATGTAACCACACATTTCTTAGAAGGTATCACCATCCCTAAGCGGCTTATGACTACTTGATCCTCCAAGCATCCCTGGAAATTAGCTACTGTTACTTGAATTTTATGGGTGAGGAAATGGAAGGTTTCTGAGAACAGAGCTTTTCACAGTTTAATCTGCATAGGAATTGACTACCTTACGGAGCTAGCTAAAATGCCCATTCAGGATTCCTTAGGTCTGAGTGGGACCTTAGGTCCTTCACTGCTAACCAGCACCAGGTGACAGGGGGCTGCTGCTGGTCCATGGGCCCCACTTAGAGCAGCCGGAGTTGAGAGGTTAAATGATCTCGTGGACGATATGAGGTTGTTTCTCTTTGGAAGAAAGATCAACGTGATAGCTGTCTGTTCCAAGTTGGGCTTCTCGCCCTGTGCTTTCTCTTCCTGGGGTGAGACAGTTCAGCCTAGTAGGGAGAATGAGGCGCACATGGGGCTGCCTATGAGAACAGGTGCTAGCTGCAACACACTGTCAGCTGGGGCAGAGAGGATGTGTGTCAGTGTCTCTGCCCCTCACTGTTTCCTGGACAGGAGAATACCTATGGGTAATGCCAAGTGGGTAAATCAGACTGATTCCCCATAGCTTAGAGCTGGAAGATTGAAGAAAACTTTGCACATTTACATATGCATGAATTTGTAAATTCTCTCTCTCTTTCCTTCCTTCCTCTCCCTCTTTTTCTGACACTGCCTTTCAAATAAATAAATAAACAGTCTTTAAACACAAAAAAAACCCACATCTTTATTTTAAAAAACACTTTATAGGCATTTCAAAATATTTTTGCACTAAATTAAGCATCTTTTAAAAATATTTATTTATTTATTTGAAAGGCAGAATGACGAGAGGGAAAGGCAGAGAGAGAGGGAAGGAGCTTGCTTCCATTCTGTTTCACTCCTCAAATGCCCACAACACCCAGATCTGGACCAGGCCAATGCAAGGAGCCAGGAGCTCCATCCTGTTCTCCTATGTGAATGGCAAGGGTTCAAGTACTCAGGCCATCATCTGCTGCCTTCCCAGGAGCATTAGCAGGAAACTGGATCAGAAGCAAAGCACTTAGAACTCGAAATAGCATTCCAGAGATGGGGTGACGGCATTGAAAGTGGTGGCTTAGCTTGCTGCACCACCACACCATCCCTTAAACATATGTTATAGTTTTTTTTAATTCATGAACTTTTTGAAATACCTTCTTTCATCTGTCTGCATTTCACTTCTAGGTAGAGAGAAGTGTACATAGGTGTTATGAAGTGTGAGTCACGTTTGTTCACAGGACCACATCATGTATACGCTGGCTCTATTTCACACACTTAAAGATTTACTGACTTTTGAAAGGCAGCGGGATCGGGATCAGGATCGGGATCAGGATCGGGATCGGGATAGGGATAGGGAGAGACAGAAAGGGAGAGAGAGAATCCTCCATCTGCTGTTTCACTGCCCAAAATGCCCATAAAAGCCAGAGCTCGGCCAGGCTGAAGCCAGGAGGCAGGAACTCTACCTGGGTCTTCCCCATGGTTGGCAGGAATACAAATATCTGGACTATCATTGACTGCCTTCCAGGCGCATTAGCAAGAAGCTCCATCAGAGTCCTAGAGTAACCTGGACTCAGACTAAGCACTCTGGTCTGGGATGCATGTGTATTAAGCGACAGCTTGACTGTGTAACAGAACCACCAGGCCCTACAAAGTGCTTTTAGTTCCTTTTTTTTTTTTTTTTTTGGACAGGCAGAGTTAGACAGTGAGAGAGAGAGAGAGAGAGAGAGAAAGGTCTTCCTTCCACTGGGTCACCCCCCAAATGGCCGCTACGGCCAGCAGGAGCTTATCCTGGTCTCCCATGCGGGTGCAGGGCCCAAGGACTTGGGCCATCCTCCACTGCACTCCCAGGTCACAGCAGACAGCTGGACTGGAAGAGGAGCAACCGGGACAGAATCCGGCGCCCCAACCGGGACTAGAACCCAGGGTGCTGGCGCTGCAGGGGGAGGATTAGCCTAGTGAGCCGCGGCGCCGGCCCTTCACTTCCCCTTTCTTACATGAAGATCACTGTAGAGAGGATACTGAGCAGCTCATTGATCTGTTTTCAAGGTGTTTCTTGCCTTATTCATAAGAGATCTAATAATGGAGGCCCCAGAGCTCTTGTTCGCAGAGAATCTAGATCCCTAACTCTAGCCAAGTAACAGAAAGGATTTATGTGAATTATTTAATGTTTTTACTTCTGTTTTCTTTGAATTAAGTTGCCCTTGATATTTACCTTTAGGTTATTCAACCTGATTTTCTCAAGGTTTAAGAAGTTTTCTCCAGCATCAAGTTTACCAAGCTGACATCAGATGTCATTTAAAGTCATGGAAAATAAAATATAAATGAGAGAAGCTGGAAGTTTGCAAGATGAGTTTTTATTTATTTATTGGCTTTATTCAGTTATTTAAAACAAATCTCATTTGCAACAAATATAATCTCATATAAAGCTGAAATTGAGGACCATTGGAAATTAATTGATAACATTTCTATAATGAAACCTCATTTAGTTATAATAGTATGTGCTCACGATGACATTTACTTTTTTAAATTTATTTGAGAGGTAGAGTTACAGACATAGAGAGGGAGAGACAGAGAGAGAGGTCTTCCATCCGCCGGTTCACTCTCCAAATGGCCACAATGGCTGGAGCTGAGCTGATCTTAAGCCATGAGGCAGAAACATCTTCCAGGTCTCCTATGTGGGTGCAGGGACCCAAGTGCTTGAGCCATCTACTGGTGCATTCCCAGGCCATAACAGGCAGCTGGATTGGAATAGGAACAGACAGGACTGGAACTGGTGCCCATAAGGGATGCTGGCACTGCAGGCTTCGGCTTTACCCACCACACCACAGCACCTGTCTCATCATTTATTTTTAAAAATATTTTTTTGAGGGGCCAGTGCTGTGGTGCAGCAGGTTAAAGCCCTGGCCTGAAGCACTGGCATCCCATATGGGTGCTGGTTCTAGTCCCTCTTCCGATGCTCTTCCAATCCAGCTCTCTGCTGTGGACTGGGAAAGCAGTAGAAGATGGCCCAAGTCCTTGGGCCCCTGCTCCTGTCGGGGGAGACCTGGAAGAAGCTCCTGGCTCCTGGCATCGGATTGGCCCAGCTCCTCCAGCCATTGTGGCCATCTGGGGAGTGAACCAGCGGATGGAAGACCTCTCTCTCTGTCTCTACCTCTCTCTGTATCTCTGTGTTTAAAATACATAAAATAAATCTTTTAAAAAATATTTTTTGAAAGGCACAGAGAGAGACAGATGGAAAAAGATCTTCAATTCTCTGTTTCACTCCCTAAATGACTACAACAGCCAGGGTTGGGCTAGGCAGAAGATAGATTTACAAGAACAAAGTCTGAGTCTCTCAAATGGGTGACAAGGACCCAGGTGTTTGGGCCATTGTCTGCTGCCACTCCAAGAGTATGCATTCACAGAAGGCTGTATTGAAGGTTGAGTATCCGGGACATAACCAGGCACTCTGATATGGGAGGTAGGTGTCCCATGAAGCTATTTAACTGTTGTGTCAAACATATGTCCCTATAATGACATTTTTCAAGGAACATGTTTCATGAAGAAGCATTGGACTCTTCTGATTATAAATATGTTGCTATGCATCAGCCTTATGTGCTCATTAGGTGTTAATACCTATGAAGATACTTCAGAAATTCATAGAAAAAATGAAATTTACTTTATTTTAGTGCCAAAGAATTGAAATCCATGCACAATTTTTATCATAATATACAATTTCATGAACTTATTGAAAACCCTTCGATACACATGAATTTAATTTTTTTGCATGGAAAAAACTTGTTTTCCATTTCCATTTTCAATAGCATTTGGAATACTCTTGTATATTGCCTATCTTTTTAAAAAGCAATTGATAGGATACATTATAAATTAAGGATAAACTCATAAAAATAAGAATGCTGGTAGTTATTATTTCCAAATAGAGTATTACTTCTGTTAACCATAACATTTAGCCATACATTTTCTGAAATTCAAGACCATAAAGAGGGGGTTGGTGCTGTAGCATAGTGTATACAGTGTTTGTATCTCATATAGGCACCAGTTCAAATCCCAGCTGCTCCACTTCTGATCCAGCTCCCTATTATGGCCTGGGAAAGCTGTAGAAGATGGCCCAAGGTCTTGGGCCCCTGGACCCACGTGGGAGACCCAGAAGAATCTCCTGGCTCCTGGCTCCTGGCTTCGGGTTGGCCCAGCTCTGGCTCTTGTGGCCATCTGGGGAGTGAACCACTGGATGGAAGACCTCTCTCTCTGTCTCTGCCTCTCTGTAACTCTGCCTTTCAAATAAATAAATACATCTTTTTTTAAAGAGACCATAAAGAGCTTTGCTTATTCAGTAATGATAGGAAGGCCAGGGTTAATCGGCCTTTCTCCTTCTCTAACTGAAGATGTATTTTTTGTTTTTGTTTGTTGTTTTGAGCTGTTTCTCAAGTAGATGCCACAAGCAGAGTATCCCGGCTTAGTACTTACACATAGGCCTGATCATATGATATTGGTACTTTATTTTTAGATGGATTTATTCAAGTGTGTGTGTGTGTGTGTGTGTGTGAGAGAGAGAGAGAGAGAGAGAGAGAGAGAGAGAAAGAGAGAGTGTTGTTCCAGCTGCTGGTTCACTCCCCAGAAAGCCACAACTTACAGGGCTGGGTTGGGATGAAACCAAGGACCAGGATCTTCTAGGTCTCCCACGTGGGTCCAAGGGCCCAAACACTTGGACGATTTTCCACTGCTATTGGTACTTTAAGTCATATTTACTGGAGCTGGTGTTGTGGTGCAGTGGATTAAGCTGCAGCTTGTGATGCAAGTATCCCATAGCAGAGTGCTGGTTTGAGTCCTGGATGTTTCACTTGCAATCCAGCTCCCTGCTAATGCAGCTAGAAAAGCAGCAGAAGATGGCCCAGATGCTTGGGCCTCTGTTACCCATGTGGGAGACCAAAATGGAGTTTCAGGCTCCTGGCTTTGGCCTGGGCCAGCCCTGGCCACTGTGGGCATTTTGGGGAGTAAACCAGTAGACAGAAGATCTCTCTCTCTCTCTCTCTCTCTCTCTCTCTCTGTGTCATTGTGCCTTTCAAATAAAAGAAAATATCTTTTAAAGAATCATATTTACCGTGTGAGATTTTCCTTTTACTCTTTTGTTTCTGTCTTCATCTTAACAGGGACAGCCTATGAATCATATGGTGAAAACTTCTTCCACCATTGCCAACCATAAGCCTATTAAACATAGCCTCCTCTCTTTATATTTTAAAAAAAATCAGCAAAACATTTAGTAATTAGTTGGCATTCAGTGTAAATTTCAAATGTGTCTGTGCTTGTGTGTTTGACTAAGTGAACCTGCTGGGAGTCACGCTGATGACGTCATCACACTGAATATTGATTCTGTGTCTTGGGATTTTAACTATTTAAAATATATAGTCAACTCAATGTAAGTATTGTCCATATCAATTATTATAATTTAAAGGAATCCTGCAATGTTTGACAGAAGTAATTTTCTCAAGAGTGAATAATACAACCACAAAAAGGCTTGATAAACTGTCTCATTGTCCGAAACATGTGGAGACACAGGGAGGCATTCATGTTAGGTGGTTATTTTTTGAGCAGTTTCCATGGGGCTTCATAAAGCCATTGGCTTAATGGTGAAATATTGACCTAGTGAAAACTCTGTTCATTTGAGCTTCCTGTCACTCAAATCCTGAAAATTCTTTTGAAGTCTTTTTCATTTTTCAATAAGTTTCAAGTTGCCATCAGCATCATGTCTACAGCAGCACAAAGTACACACTCCTCCCCATTCAGGAAGAAACTGCCCTTTAGCCAACATTTTATGTCATTTAATTGTTTGCAAGATTCATTAATTGGCAACAGCCCTTCTGGATCCTCATTAGAATTAACCAGATTCCACTATAATTTATAGATTATGTGCCAGTCTTCCTCTGAAACTTGAAAAGGGCATACATATTTCAAAATCACTCTTGGGTCTTGAAATTTAAACATTTCCCCCAATAACATCAATTTTAATGCACGTGATTTAAAGCATGAGGTTTTGATTAAAAAATGGCAGTTTGAAAAGCGAATAGCAAACTCAAAAACTTTCACATGTTTCTTACCCTTGGAGATATTTCTAAGACTGAGAACACTTTAAGAAGGAGCAGAAATCTTTAGGAAGTCCTTGTTTTGCTTATATAAAAAGGGAGGGGTGATGGCAGAAGTAGGCATGGGCTATCCTTTGTGAGGCTTGCATAATATACCGATTCTAGAATGTTTCTTTTTCTTTATTTTAGATTTATTTATTTATTTGAAAGGCAGAGAGATAGCTTCCTTCTGCTGGCTTACACTACAAATGGCTGTAATGACTGGGGATGGGCCAGGCCAAAGCCAGGAACCAGCAGCTTCTTCTGAGTCTCCCATGTGGGTGCAGGGGCCCAAGGACTTGGGCCATCTTCTACTCTTTCCCAGGCCACAGCAGAAAGCTTGATTGGAAGTAGAGCAGCCAGGACTAGAACTGGTGCCCATATGGGATGCCGACACTACAGGCAGAGGCTTAGCCTTCTACACCACAGCAGCAGCCCTAAAATGTTTTTACCAACAATGTGACATTGGTTGTACTATGCCAATACTCAAAGCCTTGGTTTTCCCATCTGTGAAATACAAAAAATAATTTGTATTGCTCCATCACTGAGAATACCATATTGTCATAAAATACCAATATTGTCAGAATGCATGAAGATAGGAGTAGAGCAAGGGGATGCCTCAAACAGCATTAGCAATTAGGATTACTGCGTCACAGTATCAAGGCAATTTGTTAAACAAGAAGCAATATGAACAATTTTACAGTAAGGATACTGGATGACTTAGTGCTAAATCTACCTTAATTGTCGACCTAGACATTACATTGTTTATTCACATACTCAAAAGTTTTTTTTTAAGATTTATTTTATTTATTTGTAAGAGTTATAGAGAGAGGGAGAGACGGAGAGAAACAGGTCTTTTATCCACTGTTTCACTCCCCAAATGGTCACAATGACCGGGACTCAGACAATCTGAATCCAGGAGCCAGGAGCTTCTTCTGGGTCTCCCATGTGGGTACGGGGGCCCAAGCACTGAGGCCATCCTCTACAGCTTTCTCAGGCTATAGCAGAGGGCTAGATAGGAAGAGGAGCAGCCAGGATATGAACCAGCACCCATATGAGATGCCAGCACTGCAGGCTAGAGGCTTAGCCCGCTAAGCCACAGCACTGGCCCCTTAAAAGTTTTTTTTTTTTTTTATCAAGGATTTGGAATAATTGCAGTGAAGGGAAAGAACCTTTTTGCCTTGCTCATTTGGGCATATCTGGGTCCTCTGACCAAATAATCAGCATAGAAGTAATTCAAATAACAAACAGCAGTGATACTGCCCCACCTCTCAACAGCACAAGCTTGCCCTTAGGCGGCTCTTAGCTACGCTGTTATACAAACTAGCGAGTTGGAAGCTGGGAGACTGCCCAGGGATCCCTTCCGACAATGTAAGTCCTTTGTTAATTGTGCCTTCTTCTCCTTCAGTGACTTATAAATTCCACTTCAAGCACTGAGAGGTAATACTCATCAAAGTGAGAATCATTAGAAGTTCTCTCCCTCCTTTCATTCTGTGCTTAGGGGTCTGCAGTAACCCTGGGAGACAGGCAATGCAGGTTCTGATTGCCCAACTTAGATGCTAAAACAGGGAGTCTTAGGGAAATAAAGTGCGTTTTCTGGTGTTATGCATCCAATCAGAGGGAAAGATGGAATACTGATGTCTAAGGAGTTACGTCTAATTACTATTTCGACCATATAAGAATTATCACTGATTATGTGAGTTTACAAAGTTGTTGACTTAGCCATTTACTCTCTTTTACATTGAGACAGGTACTGTTTTTCTCTCCCCAAAGACTAAATTGAATCATTTTGCTCATATGGTTTCTCTTTTGGGTATAATTAATTTTCATTGAAAGCACCCAAGTTGAAATCTTCATATCTTTATTGTTGTTGTTATTTTTATATCCAGGGTATCTGTAGAGCTTCTTCATTCTTTCCCTTGCTCTGTTTTCCCTAATAGCCCCCCACTCCAGTCTCTTTTGCCTCTGCCTCAGTTTTAGTGGACTACTCTAAGAAATAGCTTTTGGAAAGCAGCCTAGTGATTGCAATCTCTCATTTAGTTATAAAAGAGAAGCAGGAAAAAAACAGTTAAAATTGGGATCTCCCAGGTATGAACCATTTCTATATGTTTTTTAAGGACTTAGCCTTTGTATCTTTCAAATGGTCTTCAACAGGAGTCTGCTTTTTGGAATATGTGCACCATACGTGGGATGCAGAGGTCATTTGCTCTAAATAAAAGGGCATAGCCGCGATCCAGTTGGGTTTCTGAAGCAGATAACCCTGAGTTCAAAGCTCAACTCTGTAATTTATGACCTTGTGATTGCATAAGACTTTAAATATAAAACCTATGTGTGGCAGTGAACTCATCTATAAAGTGTGGAAAGATTAGATATGTACGCTGTAAGACGTGTGTGTGGAATAAATGTATAACAATATAATGCTTCCCAGTTGAGGTATATCAACACTAAATGCATGGGGATAGACCACGTATCAGTGTTGGCCTATTTTTATTATTCTTAATATTGAGTTTTGCTCTCAGCCCCGCCTTATGAATAGATCTGGGAGTTCACTGGGGAGCAAGGAAAACAAAGTCTCTATCCACATGATGCTTACACATCACAACAGAAAAAAAATAACAAAATACAATAATAACTTTTAAAAGATGCCAGGAAGGAAATAAACAAAGTGTGACGATGAAATACAGAGAGGACAGGTACTTACAGTGGTCAGGAAGGGCTTTTTTTGAGAGAGAGAGAATATTTGAGACAAAACTTCCCAAAAGACTAGGCAGGATGTGATCAAATATTGTTAGCAAGATTGTCCCAGCCCAAGGCAGAGCCCATGCAAGAGCTTAAAGATGTGATTAGCACTGCTAAAAGCTGAAATTTTCTCAAGGAGTTCATGATTACTGTTCAGCCCTCTGCAAGAGAAAGACAGGTGTGCACTTCTCAGAAGTGATCATTGAGCAACTTCAGGAATTGGATTCATTTTGCACAGGAGGTGCATTTTCATGTGAAGATAGATAGTTAAGTTTATAAGGTGATTACTATTACAAAACTGTATATTACAAGGTCATATTGAATGCCTGTGAAAGTTCCAGATGTTGATTTCTCTTAACAGGAGACAAATAAAGAAATTAAATATCCCCTTACTCACTCACTTATATGATTTTCCCCAGTGACATTTACTAAGCATCTATTCCAAGAAAGCTTTTGGGATAAATATTTACATACGATGCCAAGAGAATAATAATGCAAGAGAGAAAAAGTGACATGCAATGAAAGTAGTGCTGTATTTCCAATGAGTTAGATGCTTTTTATAGCTCAGAAATTATGGAAAACCTTGCAGACTAGCAAAACATGTATAGCCTAAGTCTGAAGATACGGTGAGGAAACTTTGGCACACATGGAAATTCAAGGTTCGGCAAGTGCTTACATCCAATATCCGTATGCTAGGCTTTTACTTAGACTGTATGCGGTGTCTGAAGGGGACTAATAAGAGATGGGGAAACTAAGGTGGCATTATATAATGAGGAAACTTGTAAGTCAAGAAGTTCAGGCTGTGATGGTTATGGGCAGTAAGAATTCAATCCAAAGTTTAATTTTAGAAAGAAAATTTTCAGAATTAGTAAGACTGTTCACCAATTACTGCAATAATTAAATCCAAAGTAAAGTGTTTCTAAATTTTATAATCCTTTCTATTTGCATCTAATAGCACCTCATTAACTACGTATCAAACCAATGATAGGTTTACTACTTATTTAATGGTTCCTTATAAGCATGCAGCAGGTGAAAGGAAACCAGTGGTGGTTTGGGTAATGCTTGTATTTATGTTTTTATAATATTTATAAGTAAGAAATTAACAACATTAAGAACACAGGGGATCAGGTTTTCACTGGGTAGTGGAAGAGGAGGGAACCCGAGCCTTGGTAAAGGAAGAGCTGCTGTGAGTCTGACCTGGGCAGAAATCAGTCACCAGCATTCTTTGCTGAAGATGTGTATGAAGAATGTGTCCAGGGCTTGTGCTGGCTGCTCACCAGTGTGAGTGGGTCATTATCAGAGAGAGCATGTCCTTCCTCACTGGTTCCTTGTTCTGGTAACTGCTGCTGCAGTGCAAATTCCCCCAACATGCAGTGATGTGAATCCACAACCATTTCATTTTGCGCATGATTTTGAGGATCATGAATGCCTGAAGGTCCCAGGTGGGCAGTTCTCTGGGGATCCCTCATACGGCTATGGTCAGACATTGTCTGGGCTGCACTTAGCTGAAGGCTTGGCGGGGTGGCGTGTGCAAGGCCTGCGTGGGTATCTGGCGGTTGATGCTGGCTGTTAGCGCGGAACTCAGCTGGTGCTGTCAGCCAGATACTTACGTGTAGCCTCTTCAGCATGGTGGTTTTAAAATAATCAGGTTTCCTATATGGTGACTGGCTTCCCCCTGAGCAGGGGTTCTCAGAGAACCGCTGTGAAGCTGAAGCTGCACAGCCTTTTGAAACCCAGCTTTGCAAGTCACCAGGGATCTTTCCTTCACCCTGTATTGTTGAAGGGAGTATCAGCCCACCCAGGCCCAGGGGCAGGGGACACAGCATCCAGCTGTTTGTGAGAAATGTGGTAAGGGATTTGCGGTCATTCAGAAATGTATTTCAGGGGCAGACATTTGGTAGAGCTGTAAAAATCACTGTTTGGAATGCCTGTATCCCACGCTGGAGGGCCTGGGTTTGTGTCCCAGTTCTGCTACCAATTCTAGCTTCTTGATAATGTGCAACCTTGGAGGCAGCAGATGATGGCCCAAATACTTGAATCCATGCCTCCTATGTGGGACACCTGGATTGGATTTCTGTCTCCTCATGTCAACCTGGCCCATCCCTGCTGTTGCAGGCATTTGGGGAGTAAATCAGCAGATGGATCTTGGTCTGTTTGCCTACTTTTCAAAATAAATAAATAAAATTTAACAAAACATTCTTTCTAAAAAATATTTATTTATTTGAAGGAGGGGAGTGGAGGGGGAGAAAGAGAGAGAGAGAGAGAGAGAGAATCTTCCTTCCACCTGCTGGTTCATTCTCCAAATGACTACAGCACCTGGGGCTGGGCCAGGCTGAAGCCAGGAGCCTAGAGCTTCATCCAGTTCTCCCATTCCTTCTGCTTTACAAGGCACATTAGTAGGAAGCTGAACAGGAAGTGAAGCAGCTAAGACTCAAACTGATGCTCTGATATGAGATACAGGTGTTGCATGCAGCAGCTTAGCCTACTACTCCATAGCACTGCCCCAAAACAATCCTTATTTTTACCAAAAACTGATTATTTACTGAGTAGATTTAATTTAAATATATTGATGTAAAAATCTATCTGGCAATTAATTTGTCTCCACATAAGTTCTTTGAAATTTCCAATAGTTGCTTTTGTATCTAATGATAAATAGAAATATATTATATATCATCATCAGTAAGATGCAGTCAATTTTATTACACATTACATTATGTACCAGTGAAAGAGAAAACAATCACTCCCAACTATTAAGACACTAATTCAAGTATGACACCAATTCAAGAGTGCTAGCATATGCAATATTCTTAATTTTAGAATTGATTAAATGATATTTGAAGTTTCAAAAATTCGTGATTTCTTTCTCTTTCTTGATCTGTAATTCACATGTCATAAAATGGACCATTTAGGAAAATGCTTTATTTGTTTATTGGAGAGTTAGAGAGAGAAGAGAGATCTCTCATATGCCGGTTCACTCACAAATACCCACAACTCACTCTAGTTATCCCATGTGGGTATAGGAACTCAACTTCTTGGACCATCACTGCTGCCTCCCAGGGTCTGCATTATTGGAACCAGAGTTAGGGGCCCCAGCCAGCTGTGGAACTCAGTTACTCTGTTGTGGGATGTGGGTATCTCAACTGCTAGGCTAAATGCTCACCCTCAAATTGACCTTTTTAAAAGATATAATTCAGTGGTTTTACAATATTCACAAATTTTAGAACCATCAAAAATAAGTTTTCAGAATATTTTCATCACATCCCCAAATTTCATATTCATTAGCAACCACTCCTCATTATGTAGCCTTCACTAATTTACTTTCTGTCTCTCTGGGTTTCTCTATTCTAGACTTTCTACAAACATGGATTCATATAATATGTGGCATTGTCTGACTTCTTTCATTTAGTAAAATGTTTCCATGTTCATCCATGTTGTAGTATGTTATCTCTGTACTCATTTAGGCTTCATAATAAAATACTTTATTAAGAAATGATCTCTATTGTATATGTTCAGAATAGAATAATAAATAGATTTATACATGTCAATATTCAGTAATAACTCACAAAACTTGACTTGAATAGAAAAACAAAAAGGAATTAACACTTGGAGTTTACCTACCATGTCTCAGAAAGGCTTCATCCACTGAGTTTTTCCTCCATATACTGGGTTAGCATTGGATGATCATTCCTTTACTTAACAGTAAGGTTTTTAGGAGAGATCCCTTGTCTGTTATCCCACAATTAAGAGCAGGTATTGGGTTAGTGATTAATCTACTGATTGGGATGCCCACATCCCATATCCTAGTGCCTGAGTTCAAAACTTGAATCTGCTTCCAATTCAAGTTTGCACTCTGGAAAGCAGCAGGTGTTGGCTTTAATGGTTGGGTCCCTGCCACCCACAGGGGAGACCTGGACTGAGTTCCTGGCTCCCAAGTTCAGCCTGGTCCATCCCCAGCCATTGGGAGAATTTAGGGAATAAACCAGCTGATGGAGTTCTCTTTCTGTCTCTTTGCTTCTCAAATAAATTAATAATAATTATTAAAAACACATTTAAAACAGAATGGTATATCCTGTTTGTATCCCTGTAACTCTGTAGTTTAGATCAGGCAACTAAGAGTTGGCATTTAAAGGGCTTTGATGGTTGGTTTATATGGACAGACAGAAAGACTATGGTTCAAAAACATGATTTGGAGGTGTCAGCATTGGTTAATATCTATATGCCTCATGAGAGAACTGATCTGAGCTTTGTAGTGGGTGCAGTGTGAAATGGAGTGGGGGAGCCCCTCCATCCGCCTCCTATCTCATCTCCAGATGAGGAGACTAAGCTAAATGAGATTTGAGAGCAGACTGTTCTTAAAACCTGCGATCAAATCAATGTCTTATTTAGTACTTATCTTTTATTTAGTACATATGAGGAGGAAAGGAAAGAAGAAGAAAGGAAGGAAAGAAACAGGAAAAGGAAGAAGCAAAGGAAGGAGAGAAAATGGAAGAAGTAGAGCAAAAAGGAAGAACTAGTTTTAACCACATGAAGTCTATTTGTTCTTCCACCTTAATTTAAAACAAACTTCCTGGGGTTGGCACAGTAGGTTAATCCACTGCCTGCGGCACCGGCATCCCATATAGGCACCGGTTCTAGTCCTGGCTTGCTCCACTTCTGAACCAGCTCTCTGCTGTGGCCTGGGAAAGCAGTAGAAGATGGTCCAAGTCCTTGGGCCCCTGCACCCATGTGGGAAGACCCGGAAGAAGCTCCTGGCTCCTGGCTTTGGATCGGTGCAGCTCCGGCTGTTGCAGCCATTTGGGGAGTGAACCAACGGAAGGAAGACCTTTCTCCCTGTCTCTCCCTCTCACTCTCTATAACTCTACCTCTCAAATAAATAAAATAAAATAAAACTTCCTGGGAGGAATAGAAGCTGATAATGCTATGATCAGAAGTACAACTGTCCTTACTGGAAGGGGTGGGCTTGGGCTGGGTAGCCTTAAGTATGTCCCTGAATCTCTGTTGTTCTCAAATAACAGATAAGGGATCAGCAGTTGCAAAGGTCCAGGAGTACTCAGCTGTCTTGCACACCTTATTTTTCACGCCTAGAAAACTCCATGCCTGATCTTATCAGGAGCCTGTAATATCTCTCTTAAGTGCAAGGAGCATTTTCTCTGAGTTCTAAGTGAATGTTTGGGAATGAATCCCTCCATAGCTTGTAAAATAATCCAGGGCATTCTTGGGTTCTGGCCATTGTTTGACTATGTGTTTGCATAATATGATTGAAGGAAATTAAATGTGGAACCTTGGCTCACTAGAAATGCCATATTTTAAATTTTATGTAATAGAAAGCTAAAAAAACTAATAAAAATGAAGTTAGATGTGTGTCTAAGGTAAAAAGACAGGTTAAATAGAAAGGGTCAATAGGTTGAGTCCACCTAACAGGAAAAAGTTAATTATGTTTATCAGAACAAGGTCAAGAAGAGAAGTTAGTACAGATGATAGTTCTTGGCAGTGGTATAGGAGTGACCAACGTGATTTTAGGTTTCGTGTGGATGACCATAAACTCCTAGCTTAGCAATTCTTAATAAAATATGCATTTTTATGGACTATAATCATCCCACTGTGCTCTAGAACTCTAGAACTTACTCCTTCTATCTACCAATACTTTGGTAGTTTTTATCCTACCTTCCTCTAGCCTTTCTTCTCCTCCCATTTCTAGCCTCTGGAAATCATTACTCTATTATCTTCTTCTTTGAGATAACTGTTTTAGCTTCCACAAATGAGTGAAAACATGTAGTATTTGTCATTATGTCCCGCCCCCCCCCCCCCCCCCCCCGCTTATTTCACTTGATGGTCTCCAGATCCATTCACTTTGACACAAATGACAAATTTCACATTTTATGCCAGAATAGTATTCTGTTATGTATATATACCACTTCTTCTTTAGGCGTTCATCCATTGATGGATATATAGGGTGACTTCCTTTCCTGACAGTTGTGAGTAGTGCTGCAGTGAACATGTGAGTGCAGTTTATCTCTTAGATAATCTGATGTAATTTCCCTCGACCATATCCCCAGTAGTGGGATAATTGGATCATATGACAGTGCCATTTTCAGCTTTTTGAGGAACCACTACTCTGTTCTCCATCATGACTGTAATAATTTGCATTCTCGCCGCCTGTACACAAGGGTTTCTTTTTCTCACCATCCTCACCAGTATTTGTTAATTTTTTGCCTTTTTGATAATTGCCATTCTGTCTCAGTGAGATGGTACCCCACTGTGTTTTTTTTTTTAAAGATTTATTTATTTATTTGGAAGACAGAGCTACACAGAGAGAGAAAGAGAGGCAGAGAGAGAGAGGGGTCCTCCATCCGCTGATTCATTCCCCAGATGACTGGAGGTGTGTCAATCTGAAGCCAGGAACCAGGAGCCAGGAGCTTCTTCCAGGTCTTCCCACATGGGTGCAGGGGCCCAAGGACTTGGGCCATCTTCTACTGCTTTCCCAGGCACATTAGCAGAGAGCTGGATCTGAAGTGGAGCAGCTGGGACTTAAACCATTGCCCATATGGGATGCCAGCACTGCGGGCGGTAGCTTTGCCTGCTATGCCACAGTGCCCCCCCCCCCCCAACACACACACACTGTGGTTTTGATTTGCATTTCTCTGGTGGCTGGTGATGTTGAACACTTAAAAAAAATGTGTTTGTTATCCATTTGTATCTCTTCTTTTGAGATACATCTACTCATGTCTTTGCCCATTGTTAGTATCAGATTATTTGATTTTGTTGTTGAGTTTGAGTTCCTTCTGTAGTCCAGATATTAATCCTTTGTCAGATGGATAGTTTGCAGTTATTTTCTCCCACTCTGTAGATGGCCTTTCCGTTATGTTGATTGTTTCTGTTGCAGCACAGAAGCTTCTTAGCTTGGTGTAATCCTGTTCATTTATTTTTGCATTTGTGATGTGGAGGTCTTATCCATAAAATCAATGTCTATGCCAATGCCTTAATGTGTTTCCTCTGTTTTTTTTTTTCTAGGAGTTTCATAGTTTCAAGCCTTACATTTAGTTCTTTGATCCATTTTGAGTTGATTTTTGTATATGGTGGGAGATGGAGATTTAGGTTCATTCTCCTATATATGTATGTTCAGTTTTCCTAGCACCATTTAATGAAGAGGCTGTCATTTCTACAGTGTACATTTTTGGCTTCTTAGTTGGAAATTAATTGACTGTAAATGTGGGGATTTATTTCTGGGTTCTCTGTTCTGTTCACCTATTTTTATTCAAGGAGTCACTTAGTCTGGAAAATTTGCTTCCTAAAGTTACATGTCCTATTGTTAAGTGAAGAAATAATTCAAGGCCTTTTCTGTTAGTTTCATTTTACATAGCTCTACTGCAACATTACATTGTAAGTGTCTTCCATAAAGGTTGCTAGGGATTGCCCTTAATTTGTATTCAGATGGAAGCAAAGAGAAGGAAAAACATACAAGCAGGATCTTGTAATTATGCTACATAAAATTATTAGGCAATTTAGAAAATTGTTAGTGGAAAACTGCCCATCATGCATAAAAATAATTTTGATTTCGATGTAAAGAGTTTAATGTATGAATGATTACAGGGAATATACCATGCATTTTTTGCTTAATTATTCAAGTGCATTTGAATTTGTTGTAAAGTAAGTGATATCTATATAAAGTTGAATCACTCCAGTGAAGAGAATCCTTGTTTTGGCTCAGTGACAAAGCTCATTTTGCAAGGCTTGCTGTGAACTATAAAATTGTTAGAACAAGAAAGAACAATTAATTATATTCCCCCATCCTGATCATAGGCAAGAAAATAGTGAGATAGTTTCTGCAAGTGGAAGATATGTCATGTAGGCATATTCAGTTATCTTAAATTTAGAAATATTCTTCACTTCCATTTTTGGTGTACACCATTGCTTGTTCAGATAATTGTCAGTACAATGATAAATGTGTTCTATTAAAAGATCATAAACATGTTACCTCTCACTTCTTGTTATAGATGATTTCTTGCAAATTTTGAGCTACAAGCAATCAATATTTAATCAGGGAAAATTTCCAAAGATGCCAAGTATACAATATTGACTGGTGAATGCAGTTAATTTATATTAACCTATTACAAATCAATATTAAGTAGTATTTTAGGAACTATAAAATATATGTTTCAGAATTAAAATTCAAGCTCTTTAGTATGGCACGTGTAGTTGACCTTCTTGGGAATGCCTGTCTGAACTGAGGCTCTTCTCTGTAGGAACTCAATTCAGCTATGTCACACCTGTCTATACCATGGGATTCCCCACACCATCAGACATATTCATCTTCTCAAAATAGTTCAAACTACGAGATCCCAACCTTTCAGTCCATTTGTTTAGGGTGTCAATTGGTAAAGGTTCTAGGCGTGCAAGTTCATATGTAAGTATGAGAAGGCTTTCTTGAGAGTTGAGACAGAGGAGGAGAATGAGATTTCTCTTGGTCCTCACTAAGAACTACAAATAAGACACATACTCCTTGCTCAACTTTGCTTGACCAGGTCCCTGAGAAATATGTAGAGCTCTCCTTTCTGCCTTAGTCTCTGTTTGTCTTCTCAGCCCCATATACTAATACCCCTTACATCCTGCCTCCAAACCTGCAGTGTACAACAATGTAGGGAAGTCAGATCTAACTTCGCATCTGGACTGTCTTTGGTAGATTGTATGATTCTATATACCTTATTTCAATTCTCAGATTTCTCACATCTAAAATGGAGAAAATAGCACTTAACATGGAGAATTCCTGGATAAATGAGATGTTAACCATATGGACCTTATCATAGTACCCAGCACTTTGGTTATCAATGGATTCTACTATCATTTTTTTAACAAAAAATTAGAGCAGATTCTTACTCGGATTTTAATTCCCAGGTCAATCATTCTCTGATTCCATCTCCAGAGTCATTCAGTCTTTCCCTTCAGCTCCTTAAGCCTCCACTTTTATTTATTTATTTTTTAAAGATTTATTTATTTATTTGAAAGTCAGAGTTACATGCAGAGGGAGAGAGAGAGGGAGAGAGAGAGAGAGGTCTTCCATCTGCCCGTTCACTCCTCAGTTGGTGCAGTAGCAGGAGCTGAGCCAATCCGAAGGCAGGAGCCAGGAGCTTCTTCCAGGTCTTCCCACATGGGTGCAGGGGCCCAAGGACTTTGGCCACCTTCTACTGCTTTCCCAGGTCATAGCAGAGAGCCAGATCAGAAACGGAGCAGTGGGGACTCGAACCGGCACCCAGATGGGATGCTGGCACTGCAGGAGATGGCTTTACCTGCTATGCCACAGTGCCAGTCCCAAAACTCTACTTTTAAATGCCTTATACCCTTAGTCACATCATAATATTCCATTCACAGGTTTCTGCACATTAAAATAGAACTTTTTCTGGTTCTCTGAAAATAAAGAAAAATGATAAAGCCACAGTGCCCATGGGTAGATCTGATCCAATCAAAGATGCTGGGATGGACTGATGATCCTTGAATTGAAATACAAACATTGTGAATGGTGGCCTTGGAAGAAGGGAAAAAAACAGTACTCTAGGCAAAACACATGAAAAATATATTTCAGAGAAAACATGTACAAAGAAGGAACACAGTGAAAATAAGACCTGCAAGAAATCTGGAGCGACTGAGATGAGGTGTTGACAGGGGTCATGGCAGGGCCTGTAGGGCACATATTCACTGAGTATGTGGAACATAACAGATGTTCTTTGATGCCTCACTGCACTGGCTGATGCTTGCTGTCCACAGCCCTGCAAGGTGGATGCAAGAAGGGTGCTTCAAAATGTAGGTGGAGAAATGAAATTAAAAGTATGAGTTTACCTGAGTGCAGAAATGTCTTTTGTGCAAAATATTGTCCATGGTACATGGAAATGCACAGTCTGAAAAAAAAACTGAGTTGATTTCCAAAAACTGCAGCAAGAGAAACTCATATTTTTAATCCCATTTCCTCTGAGCTTATTGAAGGATCTCCATTTTGTTAATTTCAATTTTATGGAAGGGGACTATCACGGTGGAGAGAGGTCAGGCAACTCCCAGAATGTTCAGTCACTGAAATGGTGGAAACTGGATACAACTAACACAGTAAGTCCCCAGGATTCCTGTTCATTACCACTGTGCAGCACAGCCTGAGTGCACAAGGGAAAGGCAGGGTCAGTGTATTCTAAGGCAGAGCCGCAGGCGTGGACTGACCTTTAAAACATCGACCTGGCTGCTGACAACAGATTGGAAGGAGGCTGGAGGGGATGCTGGTAGACCAGTTAGCTGGGATGCAGAAGTCCAGATGAGTGATGATGGTAGTCTGGACTGGAATAGTTAGAGAGTGTTATTTTGTGAAAGGAAATTTCAATTTAACCAGAACACCTTGAAGTGAAGGCTTTGAATTGGAAAGAAGGCTTTAAATTGCTATCAGAATTTGTCATTTTAGTGATTGAAACATTTCAAGGCCAAATGTGCCATGCTGCATCTTTATGGAAGGAACTATTTGATGGAAATAACTGCCAGCTCCTACAGGACGGGCGTCTAAAATATGGGTTCAGAGGAAAAGGCAATTCACTTCCTCCCAGGTGGGCCTGATTGAGGCTTTGCACAGCTAGGGTTTGGGGGAAAACTTTTAAACTCAATTAGTTGCTACATGTGAACTAGTAACATCTAATCAGCTGCATGGTAGATATTTGAGAAAGTGTGTAAGTATGGGAAAAGGTAACTTCCCATTCCAAACATGTGGTGGACACATAGCAACAGAAGAGGTATTAGTTAAGTCAAAGGAAAGGTGAGAAGCTGTGTTTGCATCATTCATTGGGAGTTGGGGGTGGGCATTTTGCCATAACTGGTTAAGCCACCCCCTGCAGCACCATCCAATATTGGCACTGGTTCCTGTCCTGGCTGTTTCAGTTCTGACCCATTTGCCTGCTAATACACCTGAAAAAAGAAGCGGAAGATGGCCCAAGTATTTGGGCCTCTGCATCCATGTGGGAAACCTTGATGAAGCTTCTGGCTCCTGGATTTGGCCTGGCCCAGCACTGGCCTTTGAAACCTTTTGGGGAGTAAACTGGTGAAGTAAGATTCTCAATCTCTCTCTCTCCCTCTCTTTCTCTTTCTCTTTGTAATTCTGCCTTTCAAATAAATAAATAAATCTTTAAAATAATCCTTGGGAATGCCTGTGTGTTGTAGAGGAATGAAATGTGTTAAAGAAGTTGTAATGTTGACATTCTTTATGCTTATGCCCTTATTTTGACTTACGATATTTGAGAGAAAAAGGCTCAAAAGTTGATATTTTTAAAATACACTGAGGTGTTTAAGCCCCCAAAACATGCCCCAGATATTGATATCTGAGAAACCAATGCAAAAATGTTTATTTTTATGCATATGGATAGGTAGCAGAAAACATTGACTTTGACACTAGGGATAAACCAAGAACCTCACTGATGTTTAAAGGAAGTACAAGCTCTGTATCTTGAGCGGTTATGTGAGTGCAGTCTGTTGAAATCTTTGCTTAGTATATACTAAGTTGATCTTCTGTATATAAAGATAATTGAAAATGAACCTAAGAAGAATGGGATGGGAGAGGGAGTGGGAGATGGGATGGCTGCAGGTGAGAGGGAGGTTGCAGGGGAAAAGCCACAACAATGCAAAAGTTGCACTTTGTAAATTTACATTTATTAAATAAAAAAAGAAAAAAATAAAGCAAGTACAAGCATTGAGTCTTTTTTTTTTTTTTTTTTTTTTTTTTGGACAGGCAGAGTTAGACAGTGAGAGAGAGAGAAAGGTCTTCCTTCCGTTGGTTCACTCCCCAGATGGCTTCTAAGACCAGCACACTGTGCCGATCCGAAGCCAGGAGCCAGGTGCTTCCTCCTGGTCTCCCATGCTGGTGCAGGGACCAGGGACCTGGGCCATCCTCCACTGCCTTCCCAGGCCACAGCAGAGAGCTGGACTGGAAGAGGAGTAACTGGGACAGAATCCGGCGCCCCAACCAGGACTAGAACCCGGGATGCCGGCGCCGCGGGTGGAGGATAAGCCTAGTGAGCCGTGGCACCGGCTAAGCATTGAGTCTTAAACTGAACTCTTTCCAATTGCTGGCTACTCTGAGTTTCGTGAAATAATCTATTTGGACACATTGTTACCTACTAATGTAAAATAGGTAATAATTCCAGAAAAGACCCATAGATTTTGGTATACTTTTTCTAATCTAAGACAAATTGAGCCACCAAGAATTGAGAGAGCATCTTTGGATAATTGAAGCACAGTTCAAGTATTCCAGAAATATCTTAACTGTATTTTCAAATGTGAGAGCTTGCTTGAATCTGGAGCTATGCATTTCCTTTGATCACTTGCCTGAAACAGGAACTGAGAGCCACAAAGCATGTTCTCATTTTTGATACATTGTCATCGATGATCAGAAAAATTCAATAATTTTTCTGTGCACTTATAAGTTACTCCAGTCAACATTCAGTTAAAATAATTTGGCTTTTGGGGCCAGCACTGTGGCATACTGGGTAAAGCCATTGCCTGTAGTGCCCGCATCCCATATGGGTGCCGGTTCGAGTCCCAGCTGCTCCCCTCTGATCCCTCAGATCTCTGCTCTGACCTGGGAAAGCAGTAGAAGATGGCCCAAGTCCTTGGGCCCCTGCCTCTGTGTGGGAGACCCAGAAGAAGCTTCTGGCTCTTGACTTTGGATTGGCCTAGCTCTGGCCATTGCAGCCAATTGGGGAGTGAACCAGTGGATGGAAGACCTCTCTCTCTCTCTGCCTTTCCTTCTCTGTGTAACTCTGACTTTCAAATAAATAAAGAAATATTTTAAAAAATAATTTGGCTTTAATTTTTTGACTTCCCACAAAGTTATTGGCCCTCAATACATTGTGTTTGGGTGTTAACTGAGTATTCCTCCATTGCAGACTTACATGTCCTTATTTAGTGTAATCTTTTGTATAAATAGATATATTTTGAAATAATATATCTTATTTACATGTCTCCTTGATGACAGAAATGTAGGTTATAAAATAAAGTGAGAAATAAATATTTTTATAACTAGAAGTAAAGAGATATGTAGGTCTGCTATCCAAATACATTGACACAATATTATTTGCAGTATTTTTGCATGTTTGCCCCATGTTTTTCCTCTGTATTTCCATGTTTTTAGGTTTGCTTAAAGGATTTTAATATAACGTCTATCTGAGAACAGTTTGATGGTGAGTGACAGAACAGTGCAGAGGGACTAGAATAAGCACAAGGATCTATGATCGACCTGTATCGTTCTTCTGGGATGGTTTGTTCCAGAAACACAGAAGTCATCAAGGAGTCAGTCTCTCTCCACTACTTCTTCCTTTCCAAGGAAACGGCTTGCAAACCTGTTTATCAGTTTTGCTGCTCTGGGTACTCTGGGCAAAGGACTTCCTGCTGCAGTGTCTGAGTGCAATTGGCTTATGGTTCTGTCTTGATTTCTGAGGTGTTCTGCGCATTTGTTTTCCTTGCTGACTGGACCCTCTTTGCCATTGTGTACTAGTAATGGAAGGTGACTATCTCCAGTGAGCCCATCTCCCTGAGACTGTTGGATAGTTTAAAATATTTGGTAATACCAGCTATTCTAAAAAGAATAGAAGTTATCATTAGGCATGCAATGATTTTGCACTAAAATGTGGTTATGCAACACATAACTACATTTTAATGCTCATCAATTTTTATCTTATATTTATCTTCAAGGAATAAATGAAGCAAGTGAGTTAGATATAAGATGCACAGAGATGAGTTTATTTAATGTTCTCTTTCTCACCATTTGCTGTAAAAAAAAAAAATCAGTTCATCTTACCTCCTCCTAAATTGTTTCCTCCTGAATATTGTAAGTTTATCTGTTTGCTCAAAGCCAAATTATGAAAAGTGACCCAGCCATTCTGGAAAACATTTTGGCAGTTTATTTCAAGGTTAAACATACAATTGCCATGGAACCTCACAATTCCACTTCTAGGGAATTATCTTAAATAAATGAAGTTCATGTTCATCTATAACCTGCACAATAATGTTTATGGCAACACAGTTGCCAAAATGTGGAAACAATGCAGGTGTCCTTTACTGAGTGGAGCAGACTATGGTGCTTAGAATAATAGAGTAGAATTCTATTCCGCTATAAAAAGGGACAATCTAGATCAATCTCCAGAGGCATTATTCAAAGTGACCGTATCCAAATAAAATACTCTGTGATTCTTTCGTGACACCCTGAAAGGAAAGCTGGACAATGTGGGAAGGTGAGGTTGTTAGAAGTACAGCATGAGGAATAAAGGGATTCTTTCTGGTGTTCTGTTTTTGCTGATAGTCCCATGAATCTTTATGTGTGTAAAACTCATCAAGTTGGGACTTGTTTTGTGGCACAGTGTGCTAAGCTGCTGCCTGCAACATCAGCATCCCATATCAGAGCACTGGTTCATATCCCAGACGCTCCATTTTTTTTTTTTTTTTTTTGACAGGCAGAGTGGACAGTGAGAGAGACAGAGAGAAAAGTCTTCCTTTTGCCATTGGTTCACCCTCCAATGGCCGCTGCGGCCGTTGTGTTGCGGCCGTTGTGTTGCAGCCGGTGCACAGCGCTGATCCGAAGCCAGGAGCCAGGTGCTTCTCCTGGTCTCCCATGCGGGTGCAGGGCCCAAACACTTGCGCCATCCTCCACTGCACTCCCTGGCCACAGCAGAGAGCTGGCCTGGAAGAGGGGCAACCGGGACAGAATCCGGCACCCCGACCAGGACTAGAACCCGGTGTGCCGGCGCCGCAGGTGGAGGATTAGCCTAGTGAGCCACGGCGCCGGCCCCCAGATGCTCCATTTCTAATCCAGCTCCCTGCCTAGGAAAACAACAGATAATAGCTCAAGTACTTGTGCCTCTGCTCCCCAAGTGGGAGAACCTGATGGCTCGTGACTGTGGCCTGGTGCAACCTTGGCTGTTGTAGCCATTTGGGGACTGAACCAGAAGATAAAAGAATTCTTTCTTTCTTTGATGCTCTCACTCTGTCATTTTGCCTTTCAAATAAAAAAAAATCATAAAAAACTAATAACATTGCATATGCAAAAAGGTGATTATTGCTGAACTTAAAAAATACAAGTTATTCATGAACAAACTCTCACTAGTTCTAGCACATGCAAAATAAATAACAGCATCTTTCTCAAAGATCAGAAACTTGAGCGTGACATCATCAGACTTGAATTTCCAATTAACGGTGGCTTTGATACTTGGGGAAAACTTGGAAGTCTTTTCTAGAAGGAGATGCTACGTCAGGATCGATTAATTCTTGCTAGTTATTATATAGGAGAGAACAGAGACGACAACTCTGTAGTAACAATGTTGTGATCTTTCCATATCATATCGGAGCTTTTGGAACTGGCCCAAATGGAAAATTATTAAAGTATTTGCACTCTTTTAAAAAAAAACAAAGGCTGTGATGTAAGGGCCCCAGATCAGCTCCCAGGTGATGTAAGGCTAAATGGCTAGATGCTGTACACCTGTAAAAACTGAGTTTCCCAAATGCTTCTGTAGTACTTATTCAGCGCTACTTAGTGAAGTTTTATCTTCCCACTTATGTTTATTTCTTTTCTTGGCTGCAAGTCAGGATGGTAAGCGGGCTTAGCTCCTGTTCTGTCTGCTTGCTCTTTTAAATTAGTGAAAGTATTCCCTGAACCTGTAACTAATGCTTTGTGACATTCAGACAGTAACTCCTTCTCCCTTTGGGCAGTTTTAATCTTTCTGGAAAAGAGCACGTGGAACTTTTCTGAAACTGAATTCCTTCTGGGTCTTGTCATCCTAGCAATGGTCAATTTAACTTCAAAATTGTAGGAGGAAAACATTAAACCATGCCATCCAAATGTGCTGCATGGTCTGCTTGGGAGCCAGAAGGTACTGTAGACACCTTTGCTTCCAAGAAGTTAATTATATGCAGGCTATGTGTGGTTCTTTGGCTGAGATAGTGCCACAGAGAATCTTGAGCATGGCATCTCCCTTTATTTATTTGTCTATCTGTGATCTTCATGTACTTCTTTAGGCATTGTGGTTGTTCATTCAGTCAGTAGAAGCTTATCATTGCCTCTCATGGACCAAACAAGAGCTTAGAGTAGTGTTAAGATACTTCATTTTGGAGAAGATGATAGCAAAAGTTAGAAACAAATCAGAATAGTTCATGTTATCATATATATTTGATAAAAGCTCAGTTAAATGGACTTAAACAGGATTCCCGCTAGAGTGGATTTCGAGAACTTGAAATGAATTAATGTGCACTTTGACCTTCCAAGGAGGGAATCTAATGTGTGGTGATTCTCAGATTGCTTGGACTTTGAATACTCCCTGTTAATTTCCAACAGATAACTGCATAGTCCTAATATTCTGCTTTATGTCCTTTGCAAAATGCTTATATGAATGTCAACGAAAAAGATCATCTGTCATATCTTAAATATTTATTATTGATTATCATCAGTGCTGTATATGCCTCCCAGCCAGGAAAAGTAAGCAATGACCAAGGTGCTGATCCAAAAGCACTGATAACACATGGTTTGGTTTTTCTAAATTCTTGTTTTCAACTTGGGGTTTAGCAATGACAGTGTTAATACACAGTGTGTCAGTGTTCTGGAAATGCTATAGATAACCAATATGTTTACGTTTGGAAGAGCTAGATGACTAAGGCAGCTTTGCTCTCTAATATTTCTATGCTTGGGTGAAGATTGTCAATTAAAAATGGCAGATTTGTGGTCATAATTTGCTGAGAATGGCATATTCAATGTATGAGTAGATTTTCTACCCTAAGTAAACTCAGTACATGAATCATGTACATTATGTTTGGGTTGTTAGTAATTTGGAGATAAATCAACTATGCAAATACAGTTTTGTTTGTTACTTAACCCATGTAGTTTTGCTACATTTAGTAATCAGACTTATGGTAGGTACTTTTCGATGAGTGAAAATTCATTAATAGTGAAGAGGTTGTATGTATCAACAAAATTCTGTTAAAGTAGAATCATTTATGGACTAAGAATCAATTTCTAGAAAAACATGTTGGCTTATCATTTAATATTGCTTTTCTGATGTCTGACACAAATATATATGAACTCAGTATCAATATAGCACTGTATTTAAGATAATTGAGTCATAAATTTAAACTGTCTTAGGAAAATGTCATTTTATTAATAAACCACCAGAATTCATCAGAGAAGCAATCTGAATCTGCTAGCATGTTGGCTTAAAATGATTTGGAATATATGGTGATATGATTATAATCACATATACCTAATGACTGAAGAAAGAGGACTACGCTGTATGCATTGGGAGTAAGTTTAGAATAAATAACTGGTAAGATGTTAATGCATTCTTGCTATGCTTGCTTATTTCTGGAGGAAGTTAAAACTCTAGTTGATCAATCGTTTGACTGAGTGGAAACTTAGAGTGAATATTCAAACTGAATTTGACCAAAATGACATTTTTCCCTCTCAATCTTATATGTGGAAAACAACACACAAGAAACAGTAGTTACTGTTATGAACATTTCATGAAATTATGATGCTTCCTTTTAAGAATACTTTTTAAAGATCTTCATTGAGAAACATGGTATCATATCATACCATGAAATTTCCTTTTGAATATGGAAACTAAAGGTGTTTATTATGTTCACAAAGTTGTATAAGCATCCCACTGTTTAATTTTAGAATATTTTCATCACCCCCAAAGAAACTTCACACCTTTTTTTTTTTTTTTTAACAGACAGAGTTAGACAGTGAGAGAGAGAAACAGAGAGAAAGGTCTTCCTTTTCCTTTGGTTCACCCCCAAAATGGCCGCCATGGCTGGCGCGCTGCACCGATCCAAAGCCAGGAGCCAGGTTCTTCTTCCTGGCCTCCCATGCGGGTGCAGGGCCCAAGGACCTGGGCCATCTTCCACTGCCCTCCCAGGCCACAGCAGAGAGCTGGTCCGCAAGAGGAGCAACCAGGACAGAATCCAGCGCCCCAACCTGGACTAGAACCTGGGGTGCTGGCACTGCAAGTGGAGGATTAGCCAAGTGAGTCACAATGCTGGCCCCTCTTTTTTTTTTTAAGATTTTATTTATTTATTTGAGATGTAGAGTTACAGTGAGAGAGACAGAGAGAAAGGTCTTCCTTCTGTTGGTTCACTCCCCAAATGGCCGCAACGGCCGGGGCTGCACTGATCCAAAACCAGGAGCCAGGAGCTTCTTCTTGGTCTCCCATGCGTGTGCAGGGGCCCAAGCACTTGGGCCATCCTCCACTGCTTTCCCAGGCCATAGCAGAGAGCTGGACTGGAAGAGGAGCAACCGGGACCAGAACTGGCGCCCATATGGAATGCCGGTGCTGCAGGTGGAGGATTAACCTAGTGCACCACGGCGCCGGCCCCGAAACTTCATACCTCTTAACAGTCCGTAGTCATCCATGCTCCATCTGCTGGAACCAATAATATAACTATTGTATCAATAAATTTGCCTAATCTGGACTGTTTCATTATAAATTGAATTACATGACGTGTTTGCTTTATTTATTCATTCACTAGTTGATAGACATTTGAGTTGTATCTACTTTTTGACTTATGAATAATTCTTCTAGGAACCTTTTAATACACAATTTTGTTTGGGGGGGGGGAATGTATTTTATGTTCTTTTGGGCATTTGCTTAGGGACGGAATTGCTGAATCACATGGTAAACCTGTGGTTAACACCTTGAACAACTGTTCCACTGCTTTCCAAACTGGTTGTATCATTTCACAAGACCACTAGCAAAAGAATGAGGGGGCTATTTTCTCTATATCCTTATCGAAACCTATTATTGTATCCTATTTGATATTAATCATCTTATTGTATATGATGTGATACTTACTGTCATTTTGATGTATATTTCTTTAATGGCTGATAACCTTGAGCATCTTTTCATAATATGCTTATTGGTCATTTGTGTATTTTCTTTGGAGATGTATTTATTCAAATTCCTTGTTCATATTTTTTAGTTAGGTCATTTTCCCCTTTTATTTTTTTAAAACATTTTATTTATTTGAAAGGCAGAGTTATGGCGAGAGCGAGAGTGAGAGTGAGGGGTTGGGTGGGAGAGAGAGAAAAAGAGAGAGAGGAGGGAGTGAGAGGGAGGGAGAGAAGGAGGGAGGAGAAAGATCTTTCATTGCTAATTTACTCTCCAAACAGCTGCAATGGCTGAGGCGTGGCCAGACCAACGCCAGGGGCCATGAACTCCATTCAGATCTCCCGTGTAGGTGGCTGGGGCCCAAGCACTGGGGCCCTCCTCTGCTGCTTTCCCAGGTGCATTAGCAGGGAGCTGGATTAAAATGGAGCAGCCAGGGGATGCTGGCACTGTGGGTGGTGTTTTAACCCGCTGTGCTGCAATGCTTGCCTCTACTTGCAGTTAATTGAATTCTGTTATTTTATTGGGAGGGACTTCAATTTGTACCTGTTTATAACTCTGTTTCAACTTTACCTCTTATTTTTGGAAAATTCTGAAGTCAGTGTAGTGAGAGACATGGCTTTCTCAGTTCTTCCTGGGATATGCACTGAGAACCTACACCTGGCTGTAACTGTCTAGACTGGGCCTTTCCAAAGTCCCCTGCTTTCCTCATATGTTTGACTGTTGGAGTCTAGCTTCTTAATTACACCACTGGTATCACCATATCAGAAAACTGTGACATAAACAGTTCCATCTGTTTTCAGCAAATAGCCTATGAATACAGATTCTTGCTGCATGAACTCTGAGGCAGAGTACATAAAGGCCAGTCTTAAATCTTTTTTTAAAAAAATTTTATTTATTTATCTGAGAGCCAGAGTTACAGACAGAGAGAGAGGGAGAGACAGACGGAAATGTCCTCCATCACTGGTTCACTCTCCACATGGCCACAACAGCCAGAGCTGGGCTGATATGAGGCCAGGAACCAGGAACCAGGAACCAGGAGCTGCTTCTGGGTCTTCCATGCAGGAACAGGGGACCAAGGCTTGGGCCATTTTCTGCTGCTTTCCCAGGCCATAGCAGAGAGCTGGATCAGAAGAAAAGCAGCTGGGATGCTAACTCGTGCCCATATGGGATGCCAGTGCTGCAGGCGTAGGCTTAACCCACTATGCCACAGCGCTGGCCTCAAAGGCTAGTCTATAAATGGAGCATTATTTATTAACTATATGTTTTAAATAAAACAGTATGCCAACTCTCTAAGTCAAGCTGCTTCCACAACACCGCCCTCCCCATTTGTTGTTACTGCTGCTTCCTGTTTTCATCTTTAATGATATTTACATTTTCAAGAGTTCACAGACTTTTTTTTTTCCCTTGTGGTCATGGGTGGCTCCTGACATTGGCCAGACAATGATTGGGTTATTAATTCCCTTCAATCAGTATGTTTCCTGCTTTCTGACAGTGAGCTCTGTGCTGAATTCAATCTTTGTCTACTTGTAACTGTTTCTAACACATTCCAGGTATTATTCTTTTGAAACCAGATTAATTTTGAATTTGGTGTCCATGTGTACAAGTAATTGTCATATAATATTCTGTTTATATTCAGCTTAGTAGGTTTGGCTATTATAAGTTTTGTTATTGTTTATTTATATTTCATAAAATGTGTTTGAGAACCTTACAAATCATTGTTTTTGACATATTATGCAATAGGTATACTCTCTTGTTTTATGGTATTAAGGTCAGTAGGGTATATCTGGAAAAACACCTGATCTTTGGCCACTTCATAATGGAAGATTATCTTCCCATCTTTTCTGTCATCATTTAATTGTTCAAATTCTCTACTTTTTTTTCCATATTAGACGTCAGGACATTAAATTCTCTTAAGATTCTCCTTCTAGAATTTCTATTATTTTGCAACCAAATTTGTTAATAACTAATTTGTAATTTTCATGAACATCTCTTCTGTGTACATGTATATTTTTGCTCCTCTCATTTTTTAAAATAATAAACTTTGCCAGGAGTTTGCCTGTTTCACTCTTTCTTTTCAAATGATCACCTTTCAGTTTTATTTATTTTTATATTATGTATATGCTTTTCTTTATTAATGAGTTTTTTTATTTCCTTAATTTCCTCTCTTATGTTTCTTTGGATTACTTTGACACTTTCTCTCAGAGATTTTGAAGTAAAACATGTTCATTATGATAATTGGGATTCGGAGGCAAGTATATGTTTTCAATATCTTTTTATGTAACCCGATTTAGAAATAGCTTTGTGGAAATGGTATCTTTTCCCTGAATGTTTGAGTCAGCTTTGAACCAATGCAGTCAATTTACCTGTAATCCACTTATTTTCAAGAGAATAGGTCCCTTGGCAGTGGTTGGGAATCTAGCATGTGCGTTCATAAAATTTATGTGCTGAATTCTATAGTAAATTACAAAAAAAACTTAGCTTTTGCAAATTGTCTCACTCTAATTATTGAGCCTGTGTTGCAAATATATTTTAAATTTCAAGAGTGATTAAAATGGCAGTTTTGTTGTTTACTGTGGTCATTGCTGACTTTTGTGAATTATCTGCTGACTCAGCTAAAGTTTAGAAAATGTGCACATAGTTTGGACTTCTTCCCAGAAAATCATGTGACTTCAGGTCATATAAAGACACAACAAATCCCTTTGAATTTAGACATTTGTGAATTTTCTAAGGTATGGCAGATAAGCAATTAATCTTTTTTTTTTAAAGTTGGGTTTAAATCCTAGAGTAATTTTGTCAACCCTCACAAGGGATATTTTTATCTACACAATGGTTATTTTGCTGAAGCCCAAAGAAAAAGGGCTATAAAATGAATATTTTGCTGGCATCAAGGAGAGAAATAGATGTTAAGTTAAAAAAAAAAAAAACAGAATAAAATATGCAAAGGTTCTCATATTTAAATATGAATTCTATTTGCCTATCTGTTTTACAAATGGATTATACATTTAAATGATTTCACAAAAACCAATGTTGGTAGCAGATTCCTGTCCTTGGGACTTGTGCTGGAATGCAGTAAAAACAACACTGGACTTGGGGTCAGAAGGAGTTTCAACCCCAGGGACTCTTAGTATTTCTGTGAACTTGATAATCACTTATGTGTCCTGAATCTTCACTTTCACATATATTAATGTTTCCATAGAGGTCAATACTTTGTATCAGGGACTGGACAGCTCAGTGGACTTCTTGGTTCTCAAGGAAAAATGAGGAGGTGTGTGGTGTTGAGATTGAATGCTGTAGTCACACAGGAGTTGGAAGAGAATCCTGCAAGTCTTCATCACGGGAAGAAATGAAATTGGATCTTCATAAGAGTCGGAGAACTCAAGGGGCTTCCATAGCCTTGGAAACTCATGACTGGAGCATAGGGAGATTACTGATGCCATAGACAGGAGTGTCAATTGGTAAAGTCAACAACAGGAGTCACTGTGCACTTACTCCTCATGTAGGATCTCTGTCCTTAATGTGCTGTGCATTGAGATTTAATGCTATAACGAGTACTCAAATAATATATTTCACTTTGTGTTTCTATGGGGGTGCAAACTGTTGAAATCTTTACTTAATGCATACTAAACTGATCCTCTGTAAAAAAAAAAAAAAGAAAGAAAAGAAAAGAAAAGAAAAGAAACTATCAACTCCCAACTTGACTCTCACTGGGATTAAACATGACAATAGGTCTGATCTGATTTCATCATCATTAAAAAAAAAATCATCTATTATTTTTCACTTTATGTTTCTGTGTGGGAGCAAACTGTTGAAATCCTTACTTAATGTATACTAAGCTGATCTTCTGTATATTAAGATAATCGAAAATGAATCTTGATGTGAATGGAAGGGGAGAGGGAGTGGGAAAGGGGAGGGTTGTGGGTGGGAGGGACGGTATGGGGGGGAAGCCATAGTAATCCATTATTCGTACTTTGGAAACGTATATTCATTAAATAAAAGTTAAAAAAAAAAATTGGATCTTCAATGGGGAAAACCAGTGCTGTATCAATAACAAGAGAAAGACCTGGAAAGGAACTAAATTACTTTGAAATCCAAAGAAAATCTTTAACCATATTGTCAGGTTCACACATAGCCAGAGGTCAGGACTAACCATAGACACCAAAAGACTCTGTTACTAAACTCTGAGGGTATTAGCAAGTTTTCACCAAAATCCTTCAATGGGAGCAGAAGTTCTTGACCCTCACAATGTTATTCTGTTTGCTGAGTTGGATAATTGAGTTCTAACACCTGCTATTCTGAGATTGGTAGTGTGTTCAATGACTCACATCTTTGAGTTCCAGTTTCCCTATTTGTAAATGGTGCCTCCGTGTTGGTTAAAGTGAAGATTGTAGGAGAGAATCTGTATTGACATTCATTCTTCTGGTTCCTGGCTTAGCTTTAGTAAGTGATTGGTGCATGTTACTTCCCTTTCTTCCTGATTCTTTGGTACCTTTTCATTTGGCTTTCCATATACAAATCCATATATATGTGGATTCTGCGCGAGAGACAGTAGTCAGTGCTACGAGCACAACAAGCATCTTAGTCTCAGCATTATGAAGCTTACTAATGGAGTAGGGAGATGGAAGCCCAGTCAGCCATGCTAGTAAATGCAATTGCAAACTGAAATGTGGGTTTTGAGTACTTATATAAGTACTATGGTATAGAGGGTGGCGCTGTGGCACAGTAGGTTAATCCTCTGCTTCAGGGGCTACATCCTATATGGGTGCCGGTTCTAGTCCTGGTTGCTCCTCTTCCAGTCCAGCTCTCTGCTGTGGCCCCGGTAGGCAGTGGAAGATGGCCTAAGTGCTTGGGCCCCTGCACCCACATGGGAGACTGGCAAGAAGCACCTGGCTCCTGGCTTCAGATGGCCCAGCTCTGGCCATTGTGGCCATTTGGGGAGTGAACCAACGGAAGGAAGACCTTTCTCTCTGTCTCTCCTTCTCACTGTCTGTAACTCTACATCTCAAATAAATAAATAAATAAAATCTTTAAAAAAAATAAGTACTATGGTATAGTATATATGTGTATGTGTGTGTATATATATATATATATACATTTATATAAGTACTATGGTATAGTATGTATGTATATGTATACACACATACACACACACACACACACACTAAGTGCTATGTCCTGGTCTCAGGAGGTAAGGATACATTCACAAGGATCTGAAGTGTCAAGAAGAGCTAACTAGAAAAAGGACAGTATGGATGAGAGAGAAAGAGCATGTGCATGAGAGAGAGGGAGGTATCAAGACAGGAGCAATAATATGAACAAAGGACCACACTCAGGAAGGATCATGGCGCATTTAAGTAACCAAGGAAACCCCACAGGGTCTGAAGTGAGAGGAGCTGGTAGCATGGTCTTCACACTCTTAGGTTTTACTTCAGTTTTAAAGCTCAGTGTCACTTATGGGAAAAGGTAGTCTTTAGACTATCAAATTCAGTAGTCCAGAATCATTATATCAAAAACAAAGAGTAAAGGCTTCTAGTGGGGACCATCGATATCAAAGATCCTACTTCTCTGCGAATTTGCTATGAAAAAGGACACACCTGGGAGCATGTGCGTAGAACTGACATCTGACAGGCTTGCTTCCGCCAGCTGAGTGTGCTGTTCTAGGCCGTACTGGAAGTTTTTGTAATTGGGCTCCGTGTGTCTTTCCTTAGAGGGAGACAAGTCACTGGAATAATAAATCACCTGTGGAGCGCTCAGTAGTGTTGGAATAACTTTAACTTTCACATATCTCCCTGACATTTAGAGTCGAATATGATACCCAGAGAAGACAGGGTTATAGATCACAAGGTGAGTTTTAAACAGCAAATTTGTAGAACTGAAAGGAGTGAGAAGCAAAAGGAAAAAGAGACAGAGCCCTGGGACAACTTCTGTGATACTAGGATCCAAGAGATCCTCTTGGATTTTTCCCTTTCCTGTAATATCCTACTTGGTGTCTCACTACTACAAAGTATTAGCAGTTTAGAATGACCCCTCCAGCCATGGCAGCCATGTCAGGAGTGAACCAGAAGATGGAAGATCTTTCTCTCTATCTCTCCCTTGCTCTCTGTAACTCTGCCCTTTAAATAGATAAACAAAATCTTTTTTTTTTAAAAAAAAAAAGTAGTTCAGGATGAAACCACTAGCCTGGGTTGACTGAGTTGTCACTCATGTAGTTAATATATGTTGAACACCTATTATTGTTTTAGGTGGTAAAAATGAATGACTATGTCTCCTGTATTTTAGATATTCATAATTCATCAAGATGTTAGATGTAAATAATTATAATGGTGTAGAGTAACATTTTTGAAAATGTACAGTATGATGCACATTGAAAAACAATTTACGCCAATTATCTCATCAACCCTTTTAACAACCTTTCTCAGATAAGATCACTGAAATTCCAAGAACCTTAGTAACCTGGTTAAGACTCAAGTAGTAAATGGCAAGCCCAGGTTTAACCCAGTGTTGTCTCTCAGTACCACTCAGCTCATGCTTTTAACCACTGCTCTGTGTTATTCCAACAAATATGTCAATAGAAATATATGCAAAATGCCGAGAGTGTACATGGGAAGGATGATGTAATTCTGGATGAAAAACTGAGCAAGGCTTCAGCAGAGAGGTGATGGCTGTTTTCTGGCTCCTGGTTCTTGACCTGGGCTAATTGTCTCCCAGCTCTGGATAATCACTGCGATGTTTCAAAGACAAACTTCATCTATGGTGGCTTCTTTATGAAGACATGTAAGAGGTAAATTCATCACCTTTGGAAGATAGTAGGGAACATACCCATTTTCCTGAAAATTGTTAGTCAAAGGAAAGAATCAACCTACCCTTTTCCAAAGGAAAGTATTCCAGCTAAGACATGAAAGAAATGGAAGTCTATCACCATTGGCTGCCTTCCTTCTCTGGAAAATCAACTTGTTCATTCTTTAAGAGTTATTCTGATACAGTTGAAGAATAAGAAATTCAGAGAAATCATGAGCTTTAGTCTGCGGACTGAGAAGGACAATTGACAAACAACTAAAATATAATTTATCTTGGGGCTGTTAATGCAAAAAAACATACACTGATAGAAAATGACAAGATTATGGGTGGAAGGGGGATGGGAGAGCCTTCTGGTTTAGGCTTGGCTGGGCAAGAACAATGAGAAAGGGGCCAGTGCTATGGTGTAGAAGGTTAAGCTTCTGCCTGCAGCGCTGGCATCCCATGGGTCCCAGCTCCTCCACTTACAATCCAGCTCCCTGATAATGCACCTGGGAAAGCAGCAGAAAATGGCCCAAGTCCTTGTGCCCCTGCACCCATGTGGGAGAGCTAGAAGAAGCTCCTGGGGGCCGGCACTGTGGCAGATCTGGTAAAGCTGCTGCCTGCGGTGCCAGCATCCTATATGGGCACCAGTTCGTGTCCTGGCTGCTCCTCTTCCAATCCAGCTCTCTGTTATGGCCTGAGAAGGTAATAGAAAATGGCCCAATTCAATGTGCAATGTACCCACAAGGAAGACCTGAGGAAGCTCCTGGCTTAGGATCGGCCCAGCTACAGCAGCCATTTAGGGAGTGAACCAGCTGATGAGAAACCTTTCTGTCTCTCCCTCTCTTTGTCTGTAACTCTACATCTCAAATAAATAAATAATCTTAAAAAAAATAGTAGCTCCTGGCTCCTGACTCCTGGCTCCTGGCTCCTGACTCCTGGCTCCTGGCTCCTGACTTAGGCCTGGCCCAGCCGGAGCCATTGCAGCCATTTGTGGAATAAAGCACCAGATGGAAGATCTCTTTTTCTGTCTCTTCTTTTCTCTCTCTGTAACTCTGCCTTTCAAGTAAATTAATAAATCTTTAATAAACAAACAAACAAGCAAAAAATCAATGAGAAGATACCAGTCATATAGAGATACTAGAACTGTCCAAGGCAGAAGGCAAAATAGGTTTGAAAGCTTCAAGACACGTTCAGAACATGGAAACAGAAAAAGATTTTACTGAAAATATGAATATTGTCAAAACATGTTAAAAAAGTGAAAGAGAACCTGTTTCTATGTATCTTTTCCCACATTTTCTCTTCCAAGTGTTTATGATAAAGAGTACTAGAGGTCAAATCCTTGACTGATCTTATTATCAGACTTTTTAGGTAATGTTCCTAATGCAAAACCAACAGAAATGCATTTTCATAAGCAGTGATCTGAATGCATATATTGTAAAGTAATAAATGTTGTATAGGCTGATCAAATATTTAAGAATAAAGGCCCTGATTTAATTTAAAAAGCCATGCTGTATAGACAGGTGAGATGGTAATTAATATCCACTAATTCCAACACTTGGAAGGTGTAAGTTCCTTCATATTTTAGCACAAACTCTAAGGAGGCTGTTCCCAAGCTGATTTCCTTTGCCAGTCTTCACATTCTCCCAGAGTTAGAGAACTGATTCTCATTATTAGAGCTTCCTTAGAACATGACTCCCAAGTATATGTATGGCTAGTAGAGACAGGCAGTGGTATTAACCCTGGGGTGGCCTGTTCACGTGCCCATAAGGACCTAAACATTTGAATGAGACAGTAGGAAATCATGATACTGTGGAAGCGCATTGCTCACCTAAAGGCATCCACAATTACCTGATTTACTTATATATCTTCTATTTTGTGACAGTTAAGACTGAGCTTTGGGATTTACTTGACAGCAGGATGTTTGTCACTCTAGGTCCATCTAGAGAAGGGGTCTGCCACTTAGAGATCTTGTGGTATCTAAAATGGAACTACGTTTCTCATTAAAAACCTCCTGCTGCATGCCCTGGCTTGTTTGTTGGTGTAGACATCCAAGTACTTCCTCAGGTGAAAGCATAGGAGATATTTTTGATTCCTCTTCCATCTGTCATAGCACTCAGACACCACGACTTCCTGATTCTGTACTCTACACTTGTGCTTGAGAGCTAGGTTTTTCTCTCCTCCTCTCTGTGTAAGTTCGGTCAAATTCCTTCTGAACTGCTCTCACATCCATTTCACAGATTTGATTCTCTCCAATACATTCTCCAGATGACCACATGAACCCAATAAAAGTCTCATTTCACTACATTGAGTGAATATGGAATAAATTCCTTCTTAAGTTTACATTCAAGTTACTTTAGTATCTGAAGTCCAGCTACATAACTCTAATAAGCATCTTCAGTCATCAACAATCAGACGCTTAAACTCAGATTCATATCCTTACTCACATTACCAGCATTCCTAATACTGGGCTGTCACTTGTGATGCTAAGCCTTTTCATCCACTGTCCCAGGCCACCAACTCCAGCCCTCCACCCAATTCTGCTCTCTCCTGCTCATGACCCAGCTCAAAGTCAGCATCTCTGAGAAAATTTCCCTCACATCCCAGCCTGATAAGATTACATCTTTCCCCATGCTCCAAATGCTCTTTATTAACAATTCTACTTTAACATTTACCCAACTGAAACTCCAACTATCAGCTTGAGCATCTTTCTCAGTGACAGAACCTGTGCTTCCTTCCGTGAGAGCAGAAACCAGATTTAAAGCCAGCATCATGTGAGCATAAAATGGGTGTCTAATAATTATCTATGTGGTGAACAGGTGCATGAATGAATCAAGGATAGATGGATTCCAAAAGTTTTACTTTTGTGTTTTTTTATGATACTTTCCTAAGTCAGAATGCCTCAAGATACTATGTGCATTTCCTCTTCCTATCCACTCTTCCCATCCCTGAACACACACACACACACACACACACACACACACACCCCTATGACTCTCATATCTTTAGTATCAGGGATGTTTCTTTGTTCTTGTATTCTATGTGACAACTGTATTGCTCTCTAATTAGTTGTTGGGTTAAAAATTGCAAAAATGCTATGAAACTCTGGAGGTGTTCAGCATCTCCCTGTCAGAAAGGTTTAAGTTTCCCCGGTATGCTAGTGGATGGAGAGTTGTTTAATGAGCATCAGCAAGCCCTAGGATTTTCTTCTGTGCCAAATCTGAATGGCAGGTCTTCACATCACACTCAGGCCTGTATAGTCCCACCTGGCACAAGACTTAGCCTATATAGATTTCCTTTCAACAGATAGAATTCCGTCCAGCCTTACAAGTTTTGAGTGATGATAAGATAGGCTTATTTGAGAGGTGAAAGATGAATGGTGTTGAGAACATTTCTTTTAGTCAGAAGCAGAGCACACATGCAAAGGTCATCTACTTTCCTCGAGATATTTCTTCCAGAAATGGGCATCCCCCCTGAAATTTGCAGCTACCGAAGAATTCAGGTCAGTGCTTGGGAGTGGGAGAGGGGATATCCACAGCCATCAAATCAATCTACTACTGAAGACATTTTTAAAATCTGGCCAGTGAAAGGTATATTGGTAGTACACATGTGATTTTCCTGAAGAGGAAAATAACTTTCAGTATTTTCCAAGTATTCATTCCCTGTAGCTTTGCCTTTGTGCAACCTCTAGGAAAGTTGAAATTAATTAGAAATAAAACACTGGGGAAAAGAAGTCCTGTTTGGGCTGGGTTCTAAGACATATACGTGTGTGTGTGTACACACACATATATTGTATGTATATTGTATGTATATATATATTGTATGTATACACACATATATATGTACACACATATGTGTGTATATGTGTATGTTTAATATTTTTTAAAGTTCTTCATTCTTAATTCCTCAAATCCATTGACAGAATTCTGTGAAACAGGAACTGAGCCTGGTATGACTAGCAAGGTATGGCCCCTACCTTTGAGATGCTGACAACTTATAGATATTCATAATACACTTAAATTTTGAAGATTAAAAACATTTAGAAGTTTTACATTTGTGTTTCTTTAAATTTATTTATTTATTTGAGAGACACAGTTACAGACAGTGAGAGGGAAAGACAGAGAGAAAGGTCTTCCATCCACTGGTTCACTCCCCAAATGGCTGCAATGTCCAGAGTTGAGTTTATCCTAAGCCAGGAGCCAGGTCCCCCATGCCGATGCAGGGTTCCAAGGACTTAGGCCATCTTCTACTGCTTTCCCATGCCACAGCAGAGAGCTGGATTGGAAGAGGAGCAGCTGGGACTAGAACTAGTACTCATATTGGATGTGAGCACTACAGGCAAAGGATTAACCTGCTGCACCACAGTGCCGGCCCCTCCATTTGTGTTTAAGACACCCAAATCTTATTTATCTCCCATTTTTGGCTGTTCCTTTTCTCAGAAGCCCAGATGAGAATGATCTTACCTGCACAAGGAAGGTGATTTCCTTCTGGACATTGTTAATGACAAACTTTCAGTTTTTAGTAAATTTTATTGTGCATACTTGAGGTTAATATCAAAATGTTATATGCATTGACAATCTTTTTAAAAAGCATTTATTCAGTTGGCATGGTACTTCATTACTGATTTGAGGTTTTACATATATAAATATACATATACATATAAAATTAGATATAAACTTGTGTTTGGATAATTTTATACATTTAAAATTATGCATAATTTAGCTGTGTCGTATAAACATGTATATTTGTATATACACTCAAACTTGTGTATGGATAGTCATAATTGGTATCCATGGAGAACCATCAACTCTGCAGATGCTGAAGTCTCTTATATTAAATGGTATAATATTTGCATCTACTCTTGCATTCCATATACTTTAAATCATGTTAGATTTCTTAAGATATCTAAAACAATATAAATGCTATGTAAACAGTTGTTACACTATATTGTTTATAATACAGAGAATGATGGCAAGAATATAAGAGGCTATACCAGCATATAAAGTTTTTTTTCAAATATTTTTAATCCACAATTGGTTGAATCCATGGCAGACTAACAACACACATGCACACACACACATACACATACACAGTGGTTCTTCAAAAGGTTTACTTTGGTAGAAAATTATATATATATATATATATACACACACACACACACAAGGGTTCTTCACAAAGCTCACAAAACTGCTTATCATGAAAAACAGAAAAAATTCACAGGAATTTCAAAATTTTGGCACCAATATGAACTCATCTTTTAATTCCATTTCTCATGGAAGTTTAATAGTACTCTTATGCTTATATGCATGTATCAGTAAACATCCAATCTGTACCCACAAAGTAATGAAAAACGGTATTAAACTCCACTGCCTGCCCTGCAAGTCAACTGCCAAGCCTTAGCTCTGCAGTTTCTCAAGAGTAATACAGCCCACGCTCTGTCATTCAGTGGGTAATTACCTCTTACACGGAATCAATAGTGAAAGTAGCAGGAGAATGAAAAGAACTGCAGCACTGCAGCTGTCAGGACCTCACTGAGTTCCCTGAGTACGGACTCTTCCTGTGGGCTGGGGCAGCTCAATACATGGACCTGTCTGGATCCTCAGCAGCCACTCAGAAAATGTTCCAAATGATGTTGTGAGCTGAGGCAGGACAACAGCCAACCGCCCTGGCAGGAGAGGAAGCTTGCTCCAAGGCGATGCAAGTTCAACTGGGGTCTGGCACACAGGAGTGCCTGCCTAATGGGCATTTTGCTGGGGTGGGAAATCAGTGACAGGTATCAGGGAGAATCTGTAAGGTCTTAAAGACAAAGACTAGGTCTGTTTGTGGGGTTTTGTTTGAGAAGCAAGGAGACACACACATACACATGTATACACATACACACGGGGAGAGAGAGAGAGAGAGAGAGAGAGAGAGAGAGTGAGAGAGAGAAGAGATGGAGGAAGAGAGCTCCCATCAGTTCTCACGTCTATAACAGCCGGGCGTGGGGTAAGCTAAAGCTGGTATCCAGGAACCCATGCAAGTAGGAACATAACTACTCAATCCAGCACCTGCTGTATCCCAGTATCTGCATCAACAGGAAGCTAGGGTTAGGAACCAGAGCTAGGAGTCAAACCCAGGTACTGCGATCTGGGATGCAAGCATTGTAACTCATGAAGGGAAACCTGAATGAAAGAGAAACTAAATTTTCCAAGATGAAATCATCTTTGCATTTGCCTCAGCTGAGGATTGGTGTAGCCACCCTGGTTGCTATGGCTATTGAGGAAGATTAGGAAGAAAGCATCAATTGCAATCATTCACAAAGAGGGAAGTCAAGATGTGAATCCATTCATACATTCTTGCATTTATTTCAGGTAAGATAGAGCCAAGTGTCTCCTCTCCTGCTTAGATGAATTAAAGAAAATACACATTTTCAATGCATTCACAGATGATATAATTAGTGAGGATTTAATTTGACCAACACAAAATCATTTATCAGCCTCTGCCTTGATATTATTCTTTTGGTAAATCCTACTAATTTCAACAGATATCGCAAGGTAATGTCAGGTTAGAACAGTGCCCACTGAGTGGTCTGCCACACTCACAGCTTTGCCTTCCATGGGCACTCTCAGTGAGCATGCCTCACTGTGGATCTGTGTGTTCCCTGGGGTTTTACTCAACATTGTCTAATCATTGAATCAGTATACAAGGTGTTTTTCCTAATGCATGCTTGTTCTCCATGCTAACTGTCTAGCTACTGATGAGTTCTTTCTCTTTGGACAAAAATGAACATAGTAAAATAGCAAGCAGTCCTATACCATTGACTCTGTCCCAGCCAGTGTTCTAAGTACTGTAAACAGTTTAATTCAGACAATTCTCAGGACTTCTCTGGAGGCAGGTGAAATGATGATTTCCATTTCACAGATGAGAAACTGAGATGCAGAGAGTTTAAACAACTTGCCTCAAAATAACCTCTCTTATTGAAGACTACACTTGAACCCCAGCAATCTTTCAAGAAGCGTGGATTCTTATTGACTAGATTTTATTATTTGTCTGGTTGAATTAGTACAGAATTGATCCTAGAAAGGCTCCAGCACAGTTGATTTGACCATCAAGTATTTAAAGAAATGAAAAATCATGTGTGAATGCGAAAAGTAGGGTGAATCCACGGAGGCGCATATTAACATTATACAATTTACCTGATAAATGCAAACAGTTTAGCAAAACCCAGGAGTGATGGCGTGGGGAACCAGGGTGTTTGCTTCCCATTTCACAAAATAAAGCAGCCAGCCTTGCATTTGTCTCAACAAGTAGTTTGTTTAGTTTCTCAAAGGAATAGCAGCAAATGTAAATAAAATCAATAACAGCAGCTGAGAAAATCTTAACAGGTAATGTATATCAGCTTTTCTCTGTGTGCTTTGGCTTCTCTCTTTTATACCAAGATCCTGAATACATGATTTCTCATTTGGGTTTCCGAGCTCTATAGTGCCTCAGCAATATACACATCAAACATTTTGAAAATCTGCCCCAAGAGCCAAAGACCACTTGAATTATACATTGCCTCACAAAGGGATGACAATCTAGAGCTACATGCATGATTGATTTTTGAAGAATTGCATCCAGGATGAAAAAAATGTATAATTTAAAGAGTTGTATATGTTTGTGTTTGACTATTCAGAAAAAAATATTCTTCTTATGAAAAGTCATTGTGGATAAGTAGCACCAATGCCTTTTCTGGTCTTTATCCAGAATATTCTCTTCCAGCACTTTGCCTGCTGGGCTGTGAGTGTCCCCAGATCTGAGATGTTTTGCAAAACCAGCGTTGCTATCCTCGCTGATGCCTAATAACCCTATTTATGGCCTAGCCATGGTGGAAGTAATTATTAGTATTCTCAGCCTTGTTCTATAAACTCATAATAGTGTGTTTCATTGTTTGGGATGTTAGCCTTGGGCTGTTAGACATAATTCTGTTTACGACTATGAAGTCAGGCTGTCCATCCAGAACATGACAGATTATACAGTCACTGCATCTGCTGAATCAGCTGGGTTTGTCAGTGAATACCATATCCTCATTTGCAGAACTCAGTGAGCATCTATAGGATTTGACTGGCAGTGTTCAGAACACAATTTGTTTCATTTTCCTCTGGTAAATTTATTCCTATTATTTTTGTTATCCATAGCTAACAAATTGAAATTCCTTTTTGTTTCGTGAAGGTATGATGTCCAAGTGAAAATCCTCTTTCTTAACCTTGGATGGAGAGAGTCAAACCTTTTCACCCACCACCAAGAGATGCAGTTAATACATTTTTCTACAAAGCTGATTCAAATTGTGCTTCTGATCAGCTGTCCTTTAATGGAGTTTTTTTTCTGCCCCAGTTGGAGTTCTAGACTTGTTATAATCAGCACATATTTTAAACATGGGAATGTGTTTATTCAACAACAAGATTCCTTCCATTGTTTGACTTTCATCACATAGCTTTCAAGTTTCTCTGAGGATCAATTTCCATTGGGCAAACAGGGAGTTAAAAGTGAAATTTTTATGGGCCAGAATTGGAGAGGATGTCCACCCTTCTGTGTGCATTCCAGTTAGTTGCAATGGGCTGAATAATGTACTCCCTGGCTTAGAGGATGTTCAAGCCACAATTCCAGATTCATTAAAAAGAGGTGTGAGTCTTTGGTAGATATCCATACTGTACTGTGTGAGCTTAGAAAACTTTCTGATCCTCAGTCTCTATGTATATTAAAAAATTGTGTGAGTGAAAATATGCCGCACACATTAAGCTATTTTATCTTTGTAGTAATACTTTTGTTGACATTGAGTTATGAGGATTTGCAAATGGTGACCAAGGTGTCTTTAGAATCACAATTGTCCTTTTTTTACATCTGCCAGGATATGCCAACATAGCCTGTGGAATGTCCAGAAGAGTCTGGACAAACAGGGTGGTTGATCACCCTATCTACAAATCAATTTTTGACCACTTTCTTCAGTTTGTCTTCTATAACCATCACATCACATAAATTCAGTGGCACAAATTATCAACCAAAGATAATACCTGAATTAATCACCATACAAAATTGTCTCAAATGTGAAACCAGTTTGCAACGTGTAAATGACGCCTGATTTCTGCATGGTGAGAACAGAGATAGGCAAGATGATGCAAAGATTAAAAATATGAAATGAGGTTTTGTTATCAGAGAAATCTACTTTGAACTTGGCTTAGCATTAACCAGTTGCATGAATCTCGATAAGCAAATAAATGTCTGGTCCTCTTTTTTCTCATTCATTCAGCAGAGAGAAGGTTATAAACTCAAATGGTTTTTGTGAGAGTTGAATTTGATGATGCTTACAAATGGTGGGGATTAAGCCAAGTTCTGTTCATGTGCCACTCTTGCTTGTTGCAGAAATGCTATCGATTCTCTTAAGTCTTACATGTAGATAATACTAAAACTCAAGTGCTGACTGAACCCAAATCTCACTCTCATAATCATTGTATTTTGTTGCCTTTCTTGACTTAGCACTGTGCCTGGTACATGGTAACTGTATTATCATTCATATCTGTGTATAGGTCAATTGCTGGGTGGTTTTGGGTGTTCCATTCTCCTGTAATCCAGATCTCTTAGCTATGGACCTTCTCCACAGCATTATTTTACCTCATACCCTCTGAAATCATGCCTACTCTGAAACTTTCTATTAATGATACAAACTCTTAATGGGAGAAGGTTAAGGAAGTTCTACTTCATAGATAATGTATACACAGATTATTAACTGTGAACCTCATCTGTATTGTCTGTTTTCATCTATTTGGAGTCGCTTTACATTTCTGACTATAAAACTTGAATTATGTGTTTTCTTTTTAAAATTGATTATGGGGATGAATAAAACAGGACAGACAAGAATATTGTGAAAAGAAAAATGGTATATATATATTCTATACAATTTTTTTGAGATTTTATCTTTCACTTATTTGAAAGGCAGAGTGACACAGAGAGAGAGGGACAGAGAAATATCTTCCGTCCACTTATTCTCCAGATGGCCAGAACTGCTAGGGCTGGGCCAAGCAAAAGTCAGGACCCCAGAACCCAGTCAGGTCTCCCACACAAGTGGCAGGGGCCCAAACACATAGGCCATAATCCACTGCCTTCCCAGGTACACTAGAATCTAGATATAAACTGCACCACAATTCAGATTTTTAAACAGTTTAACTGCTTTCCTTTTAATTACACAACGCTTAGCAAACACATTTCAGATGGATTAAGCCTTTAAATGTATAAAGTGAAACTAGAAAAGAAACAGAAATTACAGGTATATCTCTTTGATCTCATGAAAGGAAAATTATGCTCTAAACCAAAACAGTAATGAAAGAGACTATAGATGCAAATTGTAAAAATGAACACTTAACCACTAAAAGAAATGTGTATATCAAAGAATATATTAAACAAAATTGAAAGGCAAACATTAAATGCAGGGAAACATTGGCAAAAACACACCCTTCATTTAATTGTCACAATATTCTCGTGAGGTGGGTAATATTGTTGTCATACATTCACAGAAGTTGAGACCCTGCTACTCCAAGTAATTTTGTAACTTTCTCAAGGTCACTCAGCTAATGAGTGGAATGACTGGAATTGGAGCTGTTGAAAACTAAACTCTGAGCACTGTTTTTGGCCTCCCAAGAAAGGTAATAGCTTTAGAGAACTGAAGTCACGTTTTTTTTTTCTTTTCTGTTTTGCTTTCTGCATAATAAACAGCCTTTTACTTTCAGAGGACACAATTTTGAGATGTCTACTCCATTTATTTCTAGCTGGAATAAAAGAAACCTCCGCATTTAATATGAAGCCATAACTACTACTACTACTAATAATAATTCATCAAAAATGCATATAAACCTGTTATTAGAAATGCTTTGGTAAAGCCCCATTGCCTACTGAGTGCTGGGTCTGGCACCTGGCTTGTTCCTAGTCTGCCCACCTGCTGGTGCCCAGGAAGACTTCCTGGAGGTTCAAGTCTCACCAGCATAGGTCCTAGCCCACAGCAGGCAGCATATGCTGCGGAATGTATCACTGCTTCTCCCCAGCATGCCTGTGTCATCATGAGTGCCTAGAAAACTTACTAGTTTTTCATGACTCTAGACAGTATTAGCATCTCTGAAAAGTCACCCTATAGTGAGATAATCATTCCTCATAAAGAACTCCTGTGCACCTCTTAAGGCCAGTTGTACCAGCTTGTGACTTTCCGTTCACCTGTCTAATTCTTCTTATCAGGCTTGCCTGTTAAGCCTTTAATTTGTCTGTTAGGCAGCTTTCTCATCTCTCTATCTGCTGAATCTAGCACCCTGCAGGGATCATAATAGGAGCCGTGTGATTACCCAAGGAGCTGAACCAAGCTCCTTGGTGAAACAACAGAGCGCTCTGTTTATTCTCAGCTGCGTCCATTTGAGTTCCATACCTCCCAGTCCACCACATGCCAGAACAATGGAAGAGGAAGCCCTGGCAAGCACCATGCTACAGGCTTCTGAAGAACTGGATTCTCACAGAGATGCTTCGAGATTACTGTTGTCCTGTGAAAATGCATTGATCATTGCAATGAATGTTTTTAAACAACTTTGAGAGTAAAAAACTAAATTCTTCTTCTCTCCCTGGACCAACTTCTGTAGTAAGGAATTCCTAAAGTGGATCAAGAACCCAATATTGGAGTTCTGGTTTTAATAAAGTTTAAAAACAACATATGGGGCCAGTGCAGTGGGCAATGGCTTGGTAGACTAAGCCTCTGTTTGTGGCACCAGCATCCCATATGGGTTCCAGTTCATGACGCGGCTGCTCCTCTTCTGATCCAGCTGTGTGCTAATGGTCTGGTGTCGCTCCCCGTCTTCGTGGAGGAACGACACAGGACCCTGCGCTGTTCTTTCGTCTGCTCGGCCCTCCCCGGGTTTGCTGCTGGTTCTTCCCGGGTTGGCTACTATCCCTTCCACCTCCGTGGAAGGGCAGTTCCCCCTGGCCACATTCCCCACTTCCGCAGGGGAGCGGCACACCGCCGGCCGGCTCTTCTCGGGGGCTGCACAGGTGTTCCTTCAGCTAGATGTTCCCCATAGATGTTCCTGGTGCATGCCGTTTCTCTCCTCCTTTATAGTCCTCCTCCGCCAATCCCAACTCGGCTGCCCACACGCCGAGTACGCTGCTCTCCTCCAATCAGGAGCAAGTCCTACAGTTTATTAGTTGAACTGGAGGCAGCTGTGCGGAAGCTGTTTACTTCTCTCCCAGCACCATATTGTGGGAGAGCAGATGCATAGAATAAGTCTTAATTCCAGCAACTCAGTCCAGTCCGGATTGCTCCCCACAGTCTGGGATAGCAGTAGAAGATGGCCCAGGTGCTTGGCCCCCTGTGCCCCTGTGGGAGACCCAGAAGAAGCTCCTGACACCTGGCTTCAGATCAGCTCAGCTCCATTATTGTGGCTATATGGGTAGTAAACCAGTGGATGAAAGATCTCTTTTTCTCTCTCTCTTTCTCTATAGCTCTGCCTCTCAAATAAGTAAATAAAATCCTTAAAAAAAAAAAAAAAACATGCAACATGAGTCTTAAATAGAAGAAATCAGGAGAGGTACAATCCATAGTTGAGGGTGGTACCCGGAAGATAGAACCACTTGCCAATGGTCTTCAAGCCAGGAGATCTTGAGATGACTGTGTACATCAAAGGCCTTCTTCAATCACTGCCGAACAGGCTCTTTACAAGGGCCCCTCAGTGCATTACATGGATGCAACTCAACAAGGGAACAACTGTCTGTGCATGCCCTGCAGGACTGCCTGACACAGGAAATTGGCAAGCCAGAGTGTTTAAGTCCTTTGAAGGAGTGAGAGGTGAGAAAGAAAAACTCTTAAGAAATATCCAACCTCCCTCCCCTTGTCCTTCATGAACAGGTTGTATTATCTTCTTTATCAACAACAGGCTTTTCTGAGCATGCTCTCATTTCCATGTATATATTCCAAGGAATTGGGGTACAAAGAGGAACATGATCTGATAGGAATTTGCTGCACCTAACTATAAAGAATTTGCAATCTAGTGGGTGCTCTAAAAGCACGTAAGTACACACATAAAGAAAATGTATTCAGTCATTGAAAACACTATCCATTGAGCCCTTATGGTGTGCTAAACATTGTTTCAGGCAATGAGGATACAATAGTGAACAAGGTTGATCAAGGATCAACTCATCCAGAAGTTTACAGACTAGAAATATCTCTTCTCTCCTATATTTGTGCATGAAGAAGAGAAAAATATGGGCTCCTTTTGTCCTGTACTGAATTATTTCCCAATATCATAAAATATATCCTGTGCTCCCTCCATCTGCACTCTCTAAAAGTATCTATTCGGTACTATGGGAAAGGATTAACACCCACTTAAAATAGCAAATGTATGAACCCCAGCTCCTGCTTGCTGTGATTCCCTGTGAATGCCATTTCATTTGGGGGTTGAACATTGACAACATCTGTAAAAGTTGCCCTTAGTGGCCAGCGCTGTGGCATAGTGGACTAAGCCATTGCCTGTGGTGCCGACATCCCATATGGGTGCTGGATTGTGTCCTGGCTGCCCCTCTTCCAGTCCAGCTCTTTGCTGTAGCCTGGGAAAACAGTAAAAGATGGCCCAAGTTCTTGGGCCCCTGCAACCACATAGGAGACCAGGAAGCAGCCCCTGACTCCTGGCTTAGGATCAGCCCAGCTCTGGCTATTGCAGCTGTTTGGGGAGTGAACCAGCAGATGGCAGACCTTTCTCTCTGTCTCTCCCTCTCTCTTTCTGTGACTCTGCACCTCAAACAAATAAATAAAATCTTTAAGAAAAAAAAGTTGTCCCTAATTTTTACAACCCTTGAGTCCCATTCAACTAGTTTTTCAAAGGGGGATCATTCTATTTCATTAGCTCACTCTTATGGTTAACAGGAGTTTGATACTGGTTGGGAAAAAATATGCATATATGTACTTATATGTATGTATAAATATATGCATATGCATACACATATATGAATATATGAATAGCTTTGTCAAGTGCTAGAGGAGTTAAAGAAAGGGAAAGTCATTATTCCCCTCATTTTGTTCGTGATGGCAGGGTTTTTATTTTGCTACTCCCAACTAGTATGGAGAAGGCATCTTCCCCTTCTTTTTTGCTCCCCACACATTCTTAACTTTTTCTACAAGTCCTCCTACATTCCTTTCCCTTTTTATGTCTCACATTCTAGTTTTCTCCTCTATAAAACAAGAATAATGGCTAGAATGACCTCAAAGTGTGTTTTGAAGATGGGATCTGGCACATTGGGATCTTGGAAACACATACAAAGTAGAGCGTTTTAGGATTAAGTAGTTAAGATTTGGCCATTCACTTTTTGTGACCTTAACAATTCACTTAACCTCCTTGTAACTAGTTTCCTGTCAAGTAAGGAAAGTGATAGCTACTTTAACAGTTATAATAATAACTTACACATCATGGCTGTAATGTATGTATTACAGAGTGTCACACATAGTTAAGTCTGGAATGTATGCCATATACATGCTGAATATTATTATATGTTACTTTTCTTCCCCTGGCCTAAATAGTGCTGTTTGATTTTTCTGTTTTGATGTTCTCTGACTTTCAAGCAAATCTCTATTCATTTCTGTGTAGGAGGAGACTGAGCAGAGTGTGATACAGCGTTTAGATTGTATTCATCTGCAGCAGGGTCATGGCAGTGTGGGGGATCTGCTAGGGAGTGGGCGGGGGCAGGAAAGCACAGAGGTTACACTGTGGTCTGGTTAACACTGACTCTGGGGGCCCTAGGTAACCCTGCGAAACTTTCCAGGACAACTGCAGTGTGCGGTGCATCAACACTCCTCCCTAGGAGGAGCCCTCTGTCCTCCCACACTCCTGTCTCTGAGCAGTTGTCATCTATTCAGGATGTTTGAGTTGTTCCTTCAACTCAAAGATTTGAATTGTTACGTGGATTGCCTAATATTTATGCCATCTTTCACATTCATCTGAAATATTCCGAAGTTATGCTTGAGTAAGTGCACTTAAATGACAAGTTTACCCCACCCACCACCACCACTCCCTCTCCTCTCCTCTGGGAGATAATTCTAGTCTCCTGCTCAAAGTTGTGCTTCCTCCTCTTTGCTTCCTTAGGTCCTGCATTTTCAACACGGTGCTTATCACACTTACTGATTTTGGAGTAGACTCTGGAACATAGTTCATGAGATTGAGCCAAATGAAATCACTGAAATTTGAGAGTTTCACATGATTTAAACTAGCATTTGTCTATCTACCCAATTAAACGATAAGTTTCATTAGAAACAGAAGGGAGGACTTACTTGTCTCTCTTCTGAAAACACGTGGTGAAGTGCTTAGTACACAACTGATACTTGCTGAGTGTGCAGTGAATAACTGAATAAGACCTATGAAAATGCTGAATAAGACCTATGAAAATGCTGAATAAGACCTATGAAAATGCCTGTTCACATGGAATATCTTGCTACAGTAAGATAATTAGGCGTATCCCACTTAGCATTAAAAATAAGACCGGTCTTTAGAGGTTGTTTGGAGCTGAAGAAAAGGGAAGCCAGTGTGTGACAAAGAATCATGGAAGTTGAGACATTTTCCTGTGTCCTTGGGGGTAAATCAAGGGCAACTTTGAGGGATGAGCAGATGACACTCACAGAGGTAGGGAAACATTTTTCTGCCAAAGGCCATTTGGAAATTTATAACATCTTTTGTGAGGACATTCAAGATTTTCAAATTAAAAATTAGCCTGCTGTAGCTTCATTGAATTTTGAGTCCTGCCTGCATTTGCCTTGCAAGGCAGGGACAGACCAAATGATTTTGTGGGCTGTATATGATGCACGAAGCAGATGCTCCAAACCCCTGCTAGAATGTACCTTTTCCTTCTATCACTGCTGTCCTGCCTTTCCTTCTTTTATATATTGTTGCAGAAGAAGGAATTTGAAAACTACTGCAACAGAGGCAGTAAAAGATTTCCGACAAGGGAGTATCTTGGTGGGACTTGCAATTTATGGGCAGTACCTGGCAGTAAATATGAGTAAAGGAATAGAGATGTCAAGGCTGGACACTAGGAGACCAGTGTGGAGATGACAAGGACGTCAGTTCTGAACTTAGGCTGTGATTGGGAGCTGAGAAGAGGAGGCAGCAAGGACATTTCATCCTGTTGGAGGAAGAGGAGTGAATGGGGAAGTCGGCACTCGCCCCTGTAGGAGAGAGTAGAGGGCATGTGTGAATATCAGTGCCATTTTCTGATACAGGTGTGGTACAGAGATTTGGGGAAAAAGATCTCGAATCTGCTTTTGAGCATAGTAAGTGGGAGATATTACTGTGGAAGTCCAGCATTAAACTTGCAAGGTGGTCTGCAAGGCGAGGCATTCTTATATTTTGCTTTTCTATCTGATTCATATGGAATCCATGACTCAGAAAGTTACTTGAATGGCTGGAGAGAAAAGAGCTAGGAACAATAGGACTGGAGTTGAACCCAAGACTATGACGTGCTTCAGTCTCCTCATTTTCAGTCCACCTGCTAGAAAGTCCTGTTGAAATCGATGGGTGCCAGCTCTCTCCCTGTGCGTGCCTTTCTTAGAATGGTAAGTACTCAGAAATTGACTCGTGAGCCATACTTTTAAGATTTTAATTAATCAGTAAGTGGCTTGCCCTCCAAGCACGTTTTGCTCCTGCTTCAGATTGTTTTAGACAGATGGTGGCAGTTATTTCCGTGGCCTTGTCATCTATTCACATGGCAGCTGAAATATCAAGCACAGACTTGGAGAAGGATCATAATTCATTATAATTAGTCTTCTTTGATCATTTGTCCTTTGTCCTCACTGTAGTAGCAACATTTAATTGCCACCGAAGTGTTTCTCAAGAACACCATCCAGTCGGGGCTCCCTCTCTCCCCTCTCCATTTCCTATAAAAGCCCGAGGGTAGTTTGATGTTGGGCGGTCCTCCTCTCAGTTGTCTCTTTAAATACCTAGAAAGCAGCAGGAGGAACACTACATTGGGAAGCAATGACCTGAGCACAGGCTATTTTCCTGGATCCTTTCAGTCGTCATGGTTAATTCATGTACTGACCATTTAGCAGTGCTGGGAGAATGCAGGGAGGAAAGGAACTAACATTAACCAAGCACCTAATCTCTGCCTCTTCATTTACTCATAAGATCTCGTTCATCCTTCAACAGAATTTGAAGGCTGAAGGGCTGGGCAAAATCACGTAGGTAGGGGCTGGTGTTGTGGATCAGCTTGTTAAGCTGCTGCTTAATTCACTGGCATCTTGTATCGTCCTGGCTGCTCCACGTCCAATTCGGCTCCTGCTTATGTGACTGGGAAGGCAGATGGAGTGACCAAAGTACTGGGGTCCCTGCTACCCAATGTGAAAGATCTGGATGGAGTTCTTGGCTCCTGGCCAGCCTGACCCAACTCTGCTGGCTGTTGTGGCCATTTGGGAAGTGAACTGGCAGATAAAGGTCTCTCTTTTTCTCTCTCTCTCTTGCTGCTCTGCCTTTTTAACAAATTAATTAATCTTTTAAAAAATCAGGGCCAGCATTGTGGCATAGTGAGTAAAGCCACCTCCTCTGATGCCAGCATCCCATATGGGCCCTGTTCAAGGTCCAGCTGTCCCACTGTTTGTGTTCCAGCTGTTCTACTTCTGATCCAGCTCCCTGCTAATGGCCTGGGAAAAGCAGTGTAAGAAGGCCCAAGTGTTTCGGGCCCCCACCGCTCACAGTGGGGTCCTAGATGGAGGTCCTAGTTTCTGATTTTGTCTTGATCTGGCCCTGGCTGTTGTAGCCATCTGGGGAATGAACCAGTAGATGGAAGATCTCCATCTCTACCTCTCTAATTCTGACCTTCAAATAAATAAATAAATCTTTTTTAAAACATCATGGCCACCACCTGGCAGAGCCCAGAGCTAATCCCTCAGTACACTCTGAGTGCAGAACCTATGAATGGGTACAGTTTAGGTTGGTCACATCCCCTTGGAGTGGATTTACTTGGCAGACCAAGTTCAAATGCAACAGAAAATATGAGGAGACTTCAGGCAGTTTGTGGAAATATACAATCAAATATAAGTTTATTCTCATGCAAAAATGTTTGAAATTCATGCATAGGTCTTCCATGGAAAATACTTGTTATGAAAAAGAGTATGCATCGATTTAAAAATGTTTTTGCTCCAAAATAAACGTACTATTTAATTCTGTTTTCCATGAGCTCTTTGAAACACCCCAATAGGCGTCATCCTATGGCTGTGTGCATCTGGAAAAGCATGGCTGAGAGAGGTGACTCTGAAGGCCACAGTTGCTGGGTAATATATTGTTGCAATTTGCTTCCTGTTCTGCTAATTAAATATATATTTTACCAAATAATGTAATAATACTCTCATGACCATTGTTTGATTTAGATATTGCTAGTTAATAGAGTTACATGATTCAGCTTTCAATCTTTATCCTCATTTACCAAACTCTTATGAATTAGGCGGGCAAGGGGATATCAGCCCCACTTCGTAGAGGAGGAAACTGAAGCTCAGGCCCAGTGGGTACTGCTAACATTAAAAAGCAGATAGCTTTTTAAATCATCAGACTCTAGACATAGAGATTTGTATAGTCTCTTCAAAAAAAAAAAAAAAAAAAAAAAGGTGTCCAAGCAGAAGCAAAATTATGAAGAATTAAGCTCAGGAAAGTTTTTTTTTTGGGGGGGGGGGCGATTTTCACCTCCAAGTTCTGTGTTAGGGTTTGCTTCTCTCCACTTCTCAGTGTTTGACACTAAGTGGTAATTATAGAGCCTGAGAGGCAGCGGGTGCATTTGCGGGAGCTAATTGACTCGATGCAGGGAAGGTTGATTGTGCAGCAGAATCCCAGCTACCAAGGAAAAGGAGGAAAGCACGTGCACGCACTGCCTTGGGTATTTATATCGCAGGGAACTAACAGAGCTCCCTTCCCTGCCACCGTCAAGAGCTCCTGTAAGTCAGAGGGCCTGGCCCTGGGGCACTCAACTGGAGGCCTGGGTCCGGCCAAAACCATGGCCAGGCAGGAAAGCCCGCCTTGTCAGCAGCCTCCCAGCTTCTAATGAGTGCTCCAGAGGCTTTGCGTCTCCAGGCTAAAGGGGGAAGTCTTGGCAAATGAAGAGACTAGATTCATTGCACAATGAGAGAGGAAATCAGGCAAACAGGGGCTGCATCCATCACTGTCAGAGAAACAGGACTCCAAATACACTAATAATATACAGTTTTCACCATGCTTTGGCGTTTCCAGTGTGCTCTGCACAACAGCACCCGTTTAAGAAGCAATGGTATAATCCCTAACTTACAGGCAGTAAATGGCTGGCCCTCCTTCCCTCCTACCTACCCTGGAGAAAGAGGAGCCAAGGCATCAGTGCAGGTTTCTCACTCCCGTTCACAGCCCGCACGGCTGCCCACACTGATGGGTGCTGGGAATAGCAGTGGGGAATTTCTTGGATTGTGCTTTGTAGCTGATTTCCCCAGGAGCTGTTTTTTAAAATTCCGTCTTACTGATGAGCATCTCTACAGTGTCACACAGGAGTGGTTGCAAGGCTAACGATAATGGGACCATTAAATGAATAATGGTGCTGGCATAAAGGAACAGCGATGCTCGGGTCTTAATTAGGCTCTGGCTGACGCAGAGAAGCAGTGTATTTGTGGGAAATTTCTAGTTAAACAATCTGGTTTCAGATTAAGACTTTTCCCTCTAGGATGTCTCAAGTCAGTCACTACGTGATTCAAAATGATGTCCACGCTTGGGGTTCCAACTGGGCCAGTTTCTCAGGAGAGCAGAGATTTGCTTCCCCAAAGGCTAGCTCCCTAGGGCACTTAGCACCAAGATCCGCTTGTCTTCTGTAAGAGAACTTCAGAGACTTAACCACTGAAAGTCTAATATTTCACTGACAAGGGCTGAGGGTTTACTGTGTACCTGGATGCCAAGGGGTACAAAGCAGTTGGGAATCCCAGTCAGGCTATCCTAGGCAGTATTCCAATCTGCATCAGCCATAAAATCAAACTGGGAAAAGAGTTAGGATCAAAGGCGAGCCTGGTGCCTGGGCCCAGCAAATTGAACAGGGTGGTGGGGAAGGCACTGACCTCACATGGACCTTGTATTGCATGTGCCTGCTTCCCATGGGTGGTGGAGATGCAACCATCGGGTTAATTCTGCTGAGCCTTTTTAAATATCTTTTAAATGGGTGTTGGGCTCACTTCTACATCACAGAAGAATCTTGAAGATTGGATGAGGTACAACCTGTGATAGGCACCACCCGACTCGCTGTGCGCACTCGGAAACCTCAGTTCCTTCTAAATGTGTCCAACCTGGGGCCACTTCTGTCCATCTGGATGTGTCTTGTCTGCACAAAATGATTGCCCAGGCCCACATGCCCTGGTTCTGATTGGAGTCCCAACCTGCTTGACTCCATTGGCCTCACCCCTCGCTCCACTGCCTTGAACTCTATTCTTGCCCAGACTTGCAGGCCTCTGGCCTTTCTGTTCCTGGGGTGATCCGAGCTCTCTTGTGCTCTGATTGTTCCTCCTCTTCCCCTCCAATCTTTGTGTCTCTTATTTGGTGCAGCAACTCTGACTGCCTTAGAAATAAAAATTCCTGTCTTAACCAGCACTCCTCAAGATTGTGCATTGCAAAACCAGAGTGCCCACCAGCTTTCACTTCTCAGGGGAATGTGCATGATTAGAGGCACTGGAGTATGGATATAGGATTCTGAAACATTGCCCTGGTCTCTCTCTTTCTTTGTTTTCTTTATGCATTCCTTTGGGAAGAAGTTTGTCTTTTTTTTCTTTTTTTGAGAGGCAGAGTGGACAGTGAGAGGGAGAAAGAGAGAAAGGTCTTCCTTTTCCACTTGTTCACCCTCCCAATGGCCACTGCAGCCGGCACACCGCGCTGATCCGAAGGCAGGAGCCAGGTGCTTCCTCCTGGTCTCCCACGGGGTGCAGGGCCCAAGCACTTGGGCCATCCTCCACTGCACTCCCGGGCCATAGCAGAGAGCTGGACTGAAAGAGGAATAACCTGGACAGAATCCGGCACCCCAACTGGGACTAGAACCCGGTGTGCCGGTGCCACAAGCGGAGGATTAGCCTATTGAGCCGCGCGCCAGCCAAGAAGTTTGTCTTAATATTCACCTTCTTTTTGAAATTGACTCCTCTGATTGCAACCAGGCAGACAAAGGTTAAATGAAACACAGAGTTGCCGGACTAGGAAAATCATGGCCTAGAAACAGACGACACCTATGAAGAGGATGGTTACCTGGCAGACTGGTGGGGCCATTGGATCCCAGACTAGATGCCTGAGGGTTCGAAGTTGTGCTCTGCAAACAAGGAGACAGAATTAGGCATTGGACTGATTAAAAAAAAAATCAGACAGGAGGGTGCTTCTGGAAAGAGTGTAAATTGGAGTCAGATTACATCCTCAGGTGGGCACGGGGAAGAATAGGGCCTGGCCTTGATCCTGGAAGAAGTGTCACATCCAGTGTGGAGGTGGGGATGGGGGAAGGGCACGGGCGTGATGCTGGGTTCCAGGACTCTCACACTGTGACAAAGAGCAGTGTTGGCAGTGCATCCTGAGGCAGATTAAAGCCAGATCAAGGGGATTCCAAGATGGGGGACTAGGGAGGGAGCTTACTAGGGGGAGATAGCTAAAAAATAAAGTGGAGAGAGTGCAATCTCAAGGCAGAGTTAGAAAACTACAGAGGAAACACCACACATATTAGAGGAACACTGTAGACCAACATGGAGGGTGTGGATGCGCACAGCTCAGGACTCCAGCAACCACAGCACCAGCTTTGGAGTGAAGTGAGACCAGACTGCAGCAGCCCAAGCCACTGGCGATAAAGCTGCAGGAAGAGCCTGGAGTGAGTCCAGCTTGGAGCCCAGTGGGGGACAGTGTACCTTCCAACCCAGAGGGAAATAAAGGGAGCACATTTCTCTCTCCCCAACCACCTGGCACCAGTGTCCTGTAACTAGCTGAGAGAATGCAGGTGCCATTTTGAACATATGTAACAGCTGTGCCAGCTTGTGTCCATGCACCCAACAACCAGCCAAGAGGAGACACCTGAGTGTGACTGGGAGCCTTGACAGGGGAGCTGGGTGCTCTTGACTGTGGGGGCCTTTTGTGCTGAGACTGTGAAAACACTGTGGCTGTGTGTGAGAGTGCAGGGTGTGGCTGGCTCTTTGGCTAGTCATGTGGGCAGCCCCACATGCTCAGGGCTTCCTGATTCCGTGGTGAGGGTCATTGCTGCAGGATCTGTGCTCACACCAAGGACTGCATGGATCCTTTGTATGGTTCTTGTGGCAGCGTGGATGAATATTGCACCCACTGGGGCTAGCGCCTGGGCATTGGTCTCCTTGAAGGAGAGGAAGTGAGCATTGAGATTATGCCAACAGGGCTGATCAAACCTCCCCTCTGACTTAAAAAAATAAAAAAGCCAGATCAGTGGGATTCTGTAAAGAGCTGCAGGAGTATATAAGCTGGCAAGTCCACAGATTGAGTTTCCAGAGCCTCAAAGGACATATCCAAATAGAAGACCATGACTGCATTTTTACATGCTCCCAGAAGATAACATCAACTGAGATAGCATGGGAAGGGACTCTCTAAACACTAAAGCCCAGTACTTTCTTCACAATTTTATTCCATGATGATGTGTTTTTTTTTTTTTTTTTTTTTGATAGGCAGAGTGGACAGTGAGAGAGAGAGAGAGAGAGAGAGAGAAAGGTCTTCCTTTGCTGTTGGTTCACTCTCCAATGGCCGCCGCGGCTGGCGTGCTGCGGCCGGCGCACTGCACTGATCCGATGGCAGGAGCCAGGTACTTATCCTGGTCTCCCATGGGGTGCAGGGCCCAAGCACCTGGGCCATCCTCCACTGCACTCCCTGGCCACAGCAGAGAGCTGGCCTGGAAGAGAGGCAACCTGGACAGAATCTGGCGCCCTGACCAGGACTAGAACCCGGTGTGCCGGTGCCGCAAGGTGGAGGATTAGCCTAGTGAGCCGCGGCGCTGGCCCCATGATGATTTTTTTTTTTTTTTTGAAGCCTTAATCATGCTCACTAAATAGTAGCTCCTCAGATCTTCACTGTTATCAGGATGGGAAATTTTGAGAGGCTAATTTATGTTTCTGCATTTATTATTCCCACTCAAGAAGGGGACAGGTTCTGGGCTTGCTGACCTACCAGATACTAATAATGTTCCTAAGTTGACCTCCTCCAAGATGCCGGTTCATGATTAAAACGTGATTGTCCGAGTGCCCCTGAGGGGCACACGTGGAAATAGGGGATGTTTCACTTTGCAGCCCTGGGAGGTGGAGGAAGGATTGCAGTCCTAGGGAAGAGGGAAGCTGTGCCCCATTCTTCAGAAGCATCCCAGGAAGCGGCCTGTCCTCTCGGAGGGGAGCCTGCTGCCACATCAAGGGCTCCAAGGCCAGCGCTGCGGCTCACTAGGCTAATCCTCTGCCTTGCAGCGCCGGCACACCGAGTTCTAGTCCCGGTTGGGGCGCCGGATTCTGTCCAGGTTGCCCCTCTTCCAGGCCAGCTCTCTGCTGTGGCCAGGGAGTACAGTGGAGGATGGCCCAAGTGCTTGGGCCCTGCACCCCATGGGAGACCAGGAGAAGTACCTGGCTCCTGCCATCGGATCAGCGCGGTGCGCCGGCTGCAACGCACCGGCCGCGGCGGCCACTGGAGGATGAACCAATGGCAAAGGAAGGCCTTTCTCTCTGTCTCTCTCTCTCACTGTCCACTCTGCCTGTGAAAAAAAAAAAAGGCTCCAGAGTCCTGAGCTGCTGAATGTGAAGGGAACAGGGGACAGGGACAGTAGCTTACTCATCAACCACACCAGAGTTGCAGTCAATGCACTCAGGTATTGGAGGGATGTGGCCCTTGTAGCACACTGGGGCTTGGGAGCATGTTGGATGAAGGAACTTAACTTTAATCTTAAGTATGTTTGATTTTCCTGCTTGTTTAGCAGAGAAAGATATTTGGGGTTATATTTAACTTCATTTCCAGAAAGCAAATGATATGACCTTTGTGCCCATATAAGCACGCGATGTGTGTGTTTTGATTATCACACCTTTTGCATAATTGCTCTGTGATCACATCCCTCTATGGAAAATGGAGCACATTTACCCAGCACCTGCTGTGCTCCTGTTTCCAGTATGTCACTAAGGCAATCATACTGAAACCTCAGAATAGCCTATGAAGCATTAGAGCTCCCTTAATGTAGATGGGGACATTGAATTAAATAATAGTTGTGTGGGGGTCGGGATTTGGCCTACTAGTTAAGATGGCTGTTAAGATGCTTGTGTCAGATGCAGTGCTGCAGCACAGCAAGCTAAGTTGCCTCTGCAAAGCCAGCACACTATATCTGAACCTGGCTGCTCCGCTTCCCATCCAGCTCCCTGCTAATGTGCCTGGGAGATCAGCGGAGGCTGGATCAAGCCCTTGGGCCTCTGACACCAGTGTGGGAGACTTGCATGGAGTTTTGGGCTCCTGGCTTCAGCCTGGACCAGCCCTGACCATTGTGGGTATTTGGGAAGTGAACCAGTAGATGGCAGATCTCTTTCCATCTCTGTGTTTCTCTATCTATCTGTCTCTCTCTGTGTCAGTCACTCTCCTCTTTAAATAAATAAGTAAATAAATTTTAAGAAAAACATACCCACGTCACATTTCAGAGTACCTTGGTTCTAGTCCCAGCTTAGTTTCTGATTCCAGCTTCTTGTTAATACACTCCTTGAGAGGCTACAGTGATGGTTTCAGTGATAGGGTCCCTACTACCATCATGGGAGACCTGGAATGAATTCCTGGTTTTGGCTTTGGCCCAGCCCTGGTTCTTGCCTGCATTTATGGAATGAATCAGGGGATCTGGTAGATGGGAGATCTGTCTGGCTTTATTTCAAGTAAATAATAAATATGTACAAATAAATAAAAATGTGCAGCAAAAATAATGGTTGAGTTTCCTTGTACTAGGATGGGTGGTCAGCCTGGCAGTTGAAGGCAGGTATCCTGATTCCAAAGCCCATCCTCTACCTCCTGCCACATCACACTGGTTGGCCAAGGAGGAGGAGGATAGGTGTGGTGCTGCTGATTCCTTGCAGGGGAAGATGAGTGGCTGTGGCAGCAGGTTCAATAACAATGGGTCGTGATATGAGATACTTCTCCTGCATCTATATGGAGGTGTCATACCTTCAGAAGGAGCCCTGCTGAGGGCCTGAGTCAGGTAAGAGGGTGAGGATACATTTGAGAGACCTTCACTGTGACCCAAATCTGTTTTCTTTTGAAAAACGGTTATCAGCTCCCCCCACCTTCTTTTTTAATCTCAGCATTGAGGAGGAAATTTCTATGGATAGGTTGGCATTGTCCAGGAGACAGGTGATACAAAAAGACCTGACAGATTTCTCCTAGCACAGAATTAATGTGAGGAGGGTGCCGAATTATATCCAGGAATAGAACGAACTGCAGGTGCTGCGGCGCTGGGGAAATGCCCGGCTGAATATCAGCAGGCGCTTCAGATCTGCGGCATCTAATTTAATCTTCAGGGTGGCTAAATGAAGCAGATACTCTGATCTAGAGTGAGAGAGGGAGAGAGCAGGAGAGAGGGAGAGAGAAGGAGAGAAAGAGAGAGGACAGAGAAAGAAAGGGAATCTGTGCATTTAACTCAATGGCAATGGGAGGAAAAACACGAAGCATTTCTAGCTAGTTCTGAGCAAGATATGTTAGTTCAGGAAGACAAACTCCAGGTCAACTAGGCCCTAGCTTTGTTATACAAAGAATGAGCTTGCCTGTGACTCATCACTCACATTCATAGAACAGTTTGTAAAGCAACTGCAGTTACTCACTTGCTCCGCTGAGTCCTTCATTTTGCTTTAAACAATTCATTCCTGGTGGAAGGAAGTATGCTTCCTCTGCCCTTCCTTGGCTGGCTTGCTTGCTTTCTTCCCACAGGTCCCCCTTCTTCCCTTCCTGTTGCACATACTTCCTGTTGCACCTGCACATACAGGCACCAAGTTAAATGCAAAGAGCATAGTGATAGTTAGACACCAACAGCTCAAGGTCTATGCTGTAAAGATGCCCAAACCCACAGCAAGGTGAAGAAAGATGCATGGGGCAGGAAGTGTATGAGACAGAACTTGCAAGCTGAGCACCATTGCAGGGGGCAGAGACGGCCTGTTGGTGGTGATGGTGGGGGAGCTGCTGGGAGGCTCACCTGAGTGGCAAAACTGGTAGGGACATAAAGTCCAGAGTGTGACTGTGTGTAGGCCACAGAAGCTAGAAAATGCAAGTTGTGGACCAGTTGTGAAGGTGGAGAGCCAGGCTCTGAATTTAGCAATGTGGCTACTCCTCTTGGTCCCGCCTAGCTCAGCTATGCAAGCGGATGCTCATGAGTGTCTAAATGTCAAGATGTTTACGTACTGGGCATTACAGTTTGGAGTAGAAGGTCAAAACAGCTGTATGCCATCCTTATTATTGTTTCCTCCTAATTACTTTTTTAAGTGTGGTCAAAATAGAACCAAGACTGATCATTTTTTTCCTAGTATCTTTTATTGTGTGCACCAATACATGCGGTGCAGTGGCAAGCTGATGGTTTTCATTCTGTTCCACCTGGACAACTGTGCAAACTCGAGCCATGGTTCTTCCCTTCTCTCTGCTGGAGGGGAGGCTCTGGGGGACTGTGTGTTTGCTCTCGTCAGGTGAAAGCCCTCTCCTGGCTTCCTTACACTCTTCTGCTGAGATGCAGATCTTAGGTTTCATATGATGGCAAAGTATGGCATGAATAAAGGCCTGTGGGACCCTCCTAACAATTCTACTTAAATGTTCATCTGTCAAGTGATTATTTTTAAATTTTATTTTACTTATTTGAAAGATAGAAAAGAGACTAATGAGAGACAACGAAAGAGCTCCCATCTAATGGCTGACTCTCCAAATGCCCACGACTGCTGGAACTGGCTTAGGATGAAACTAGGACCTGGAAACCCCATGTAGGTCTCTCATGTGGATGGCAAGGACCCCACTATTTGAACCCTCACCTGATGTCTCCATGCGTGCACATTAGCAGACAGCTGAATTAAGAGCAAAGGATTCCAATCCAGGCTCTCTATTATGGTATGTGGACATTCCAGGCAGTGTCTTAACTGCTGAACCAAATGTCTACCCCAATTAATTACTAGTGTTTCAAATAAAGATACCTTCCAGTGATGCTAGGTGGAAATCACAGGCCTTGGAGTTTGTAGACTTGGATGGAAATTTTAGCTTCAGTTATGTCTGGGCAAATGGCTAAACCACTTTCAACTTTCTTTTTCCTTTTTCCTCCTTCCACAGGAGTTTTGTTTTTTTTTGTTTTTGTTTTTGTTTTTTTTTTTTTTTTTTTTTTTTTTTTTTTTTTTTTTTGAGAGGCAGGGTTAGACAGTGAGAGAGAGAAAGACAGAGAAAGGTCTTCCTTCCGTTGGTTCACCCCGCAAATGGCCACTACGGCCGGCACACCGCGCCAGTCTGAAGCCAGGAGCCAGGTGCTTCCTCCTGGTCTCCCATGCGGGTGCAGGGCCCAAGGACCTGGGCCATCCTCCACTGCCTTCCTGGGCCACAGCAGAGAGCTGGACTGGAAGAGGAGCAACTGGGACAGAACCGGCACCCCAACTGGGACAAGAACCCGCTGTGCCGGCACCGCAGGCGGAGGATTAGCCTAGTGAGCCGCGGCACCCGCCAACAGCAGTGTGTTTTAAAGATAATGTGAGATACGCTGTGTATAAGTACTCAGTAAAAGAAAATGATCATTATTTAATGATGTTAACTACAGAAACAGTGGAGACTTTTTTTAAAAATATTTATTTATTTATTTGAAAGTCAGAGTTACACAGAGAGAAGGGGAGGCAGAGAGAGAGAGAGAAGGTTTTCCATCCACTGGTTCACTACCCAATTGGCCGCAACAGCCAGGAGCCAGGAGCTTCTTCCAGGTCTCCAACACAGGTATAGGGCCCCAAGGACTTGGGCTATCTTCTACTGCTTTCCCAGGCCATAGCAGAGAGCTGGATCAGAAGTGGAGCAGCCAGGACTTGAACCAGTGCCCATAAGGGATGCCTGCAATGCAGGCAGCAGCTTTACCTGCTATGCCACAATACTGGTACCAAGTGGAGATTTCTCAGGTAGTTTGCTAACACTAGAAGGATTTTGCATCTTCAGAATAGACAGAGGCCTTTGAGTGCCTAATAATATTTTTTAAAATATTTATTGTTTATCTGAAAGGCAGAGTTACAGAAAGGCAGAGGCAGAGAAAGAGAGAGAGAGAGGTCTTCATCTACGAGTTCACTTCCCAGATGGCCACAATGGCCAGAGCTGTACTGATCTGAAGCCAGGAGCCAGGAGCTTCTTCCAGGTCTCCCACGTGGATGCAGGGGCCCAAGGACTTGGGCCATCCTCAGGCCACAGCAGAGCTGTATCAGAAGTAGAGCAGCAGAGACTTGAACCTGCACCCATATGGGATTCTGGCACTTCAGGTAGTGGCTTTACCCACTATGCTACTGCGCTGGCCCCAACCTAATGATATTTTACTTTGAGAGCTCATAACCTCTTGGCAGGGTCCAACAGAGCCAAGGCCCCAGCCACACGGAGGAGCAGCAGCGTCACGGTGGGAACCTCAGCATCCTCTGACCACTCACTCTGCCCTCAGCCGCAGCCCTGCAGCTGCCTCTGGCTTCGGTTCTGCTGCTTTCCTTCTCCTGCTGCTGTGTTCCCAGAAACTGTCTCAGCCTCAGTTCCTGGGCACAGACTTAGTTCAGCTGAGAGATTCCTGGGCTCCTTTCTTGGGCTTTCCTACCCTACTCAGCCCATTGGGGTTTCTGTTTACATAGCAGGGCCTCATCCCACGCCCCAGCGCGCTGCTTACACAGTATCTGGGTCTCCCAGTGCTTGTTCTACTGTTGTCTCTTCTGTCATGGATCCCAGGACTTTCTGCTTAGGAGAAGGCATGTTTGAACATCAGAACTCTGCCATTCCCATCCTGACCTTCTGCTCAGCCTTGCTAAGAGTCCTCTCTCATACCAGATTTCCTACTGCTCACCTACCCCACCCAACTACTGAGAGAGCATGGGGTACTTCTGGAGGAATTTCTTAACATTCCTCTTTGGTCCAGCTGATATTATATCTTTCCTATAAGATCTATTCTGCATATGCACATTTGCTACCAATAGGCCTAATATTTCCCAAAGAAAAATTGCTGACATATCTTCAAAGAAAATTAAAACTGGAAAGATTCTATTAATAATTGAGGTTTGCACATTCCTTACAGTTTGGAGCCAAATGATTAATTCATTTAGCAAATAACCCCTGAACATCTGCTTTTTTTTTCTTTAATTTGAGAGAGAAGGGAAAAGATACACACACACACACACACACACACACAGATAGAGAGAGAGAGAGACAGAGAGAGACAGAGACAGAGACAGAATCCCATCTGCTGGTTTGCTCCTCAGATGCCTGTATCAACTGGTTCTGGCTTTTGGTGATGCTGGCAGCCAGGAACTGAATCCAGGTCCCCCACAGTATGGCAGGAACAAAATTACTTGCATCAGCATAGCTTCTTTCCAAGGTCTGCACTAGCAGAAAGCTGAAGTCACAGCTGGAGGTGGGACTGCCACTAAGGTATTCTGTTGTAGGACACCAGCATCTCACTCTCTAAGTTAAACACTGACTCCACGGCATGTGTTTGTGATGAGTTTCATATGTGCCAAGTAGACTACATAGATAAATGAGAGTGGATGATAAATATAACATCATATTTGAAATCTAGAATAACACACATTAGAGCCTCTTTCTTCCATGCTGTCATACCATTTATATATTCAAATGAAGCATGGTCAAATTCTTAACATGCCTTTGCCATTAATATAAAAATATCTGAGGGGCGGGCATTTGGCCTAGTAGTTAAGATGCTGGCTGGGGTATTTACAACTCAGAGTACCTAAGTTGAAGTCACAGCTCTTCTCTTGATTCTAGCTTTCTGCTAATTTGCACCCTAGCATGCAGCAAGGAGAAATTGGGCTTCTGCTACCAACATGGAAGATCCAGGTTGAATTCCTAGCTCCTGGCTTCAGCCTTGTCCAGTCCTAACCATTGTGGGCATTTGGGAAGTGAACCAGTGGGTGAAAGTTGTCTGTTTCTCTCTGTGTGTCTCTCTCTCCCCATCTCTCTTTCCCTGTCTGTCTCTCTGTGTCTTCCTTCCTTTCAAATAAGTAAATAATTTTAAAATGTATTTGATAAATTGTTGAAAAATCAAAGAGACATCGGGAGACAAAACCCTGAAATTTGAAAATATGGTGTGCAAAATTAGTATGGACGTGAGCCATCACAGATCATTGTAGATGCCTGAACGATAAGAAGGAGATACAGTCAGGGAAGCTTTTAAAATACATTAGTTTCATTATGGGCAATTCACATTCTGCAGAAACAGATACAAGGGTGTATATAAATGACAAATAGTAGGATAGTCATTTCTGGAGAGTCATTTGTGTGTGTGTGTGTAGAGAGAGAGAGAGATTGATTCATAGAAATTGTGCTGAATTCCAAAAAGTCTTTTTTCCTTTCAAATGTTATCTTAGAGATGGCTTAATACAAGATTTTCAAATGGGTCATCAACCATCTCCATTTTATCACAGTTCACCTTTGGGCGTCCCTCTTGGAGTAATGTGCATTTCTTTCTGTTCGACTGATTCATCTAGGAGGACAACAGACACCTCGGGGAGACACTTCACTTTTCTCCTCAGGAGGACTCCTGGGTTTGGTAATGAAAGCCAAGTGTGTTTCCCCTTCACTTCTTTTCTCCTCATGATATCAGATAACAGAAATTAATTAGCATCCTGCAGTCTTTTACTTTATACTCATGCTCTGCAAACTCCCAGAGACTCATATGCTTAATGATTTTATTGTTCTCTTGTTCTGTTGTGGTTTCCATTTTTCCCCTTGTTCTTGAAAATGCCAGGTCTGCTCTTAGAATCTCTTGAACTTAGCACACCAGCAATGGTGCAATACTGTTTTTTCTCTGTGAGTAAATACTCACTCTTCATGGAAGGAAGGGGTGTGGTATGGTTAGTGTGAGGAAGTGGGGCTCATTTTCCTTGTGACCTGATGCACAGTATCTGCTGCAGTTTCCAAAAGCAGTGCACTATCATCATAATGTACCAGCTCCAACCGACTCAGTGTGGACTTGCCTGCCCACAGACAACCGTTGACACACGTTCTACAGCAATGCTGTGATTGCACAGTGCTGCACACTGTGGTGTCTACGCACGTAGGCTTGTTGGTCTATAATGTTCGATTTATCAAGCTAAAATTGAGTGCCTATTCAGAACCAGGCACAGAGCTGTGTGCTTTAGTGGATGAAGAGAATCACTTTATGCCCTTGGGTTTAAAGAATGACTAGAATAATAAGGCAGGCAGGGCCGGCGCCGCGGCTCACTAGGCTAATCCTCCACCTGTGGCGCCAGCACTCTGGGTTCTAGTCCCAGTTGGGGCGCCAGATTCTGTCCCGGTTGCCCCTCTTCCAGGCCAGCTCTGTGCTGTGGCCAGGGAGTGCAGTGGAGGATGGCCCAAGCACTTGGGCCCTGCACCCCATGGGAGACCAGGATAAGTACCTGGCTCCTGCCATCGGATCAGCGCAGTGCTCCGGCTGCAGCGCGCTGGCCGCGGCGGCCATTGGAGAGTGAACCAACGGCAAAAAGAAAGACCTTTCTCTCTGTCTCTCTCTCTCTCACTGTCCACTCTGCCTGTCAAAAAAAAAAAAAAAAAAGGCAGGCAGAAGATAAATAGATTATAGGAAAAAATGTAGGCAAGTGTCATGGAGAGCGACATCAAGTGTGGATGAGGGTATAAAGCTTTTTTTTAATTTTTTAAATTTTTTTTTAAAGAATAAAGAGACAGAGTGGCATCAGCCAGCTTCCTCCATGGGATTATTAAAACATACGCATCAGCGCGGTGCGCCGGCCGCAGCGCGCCTGCCGCGGCGGCCATTGGAGGGTGAACCAACGGCAAAAGGAAGACCTTTCTCTCTGTCTCTCTCTCTCTCTCTCACTGTCCACTCTGCCTATCCAAAAAAAAAAAAATACGCATATGTACATATGAAACAAAAGTGAGAAATTAACTAAAAAACTTTATAGTAGCCCCGGGATCCAGTCAAGGATCTATCGCAGTGGAATTAAGGCAAAATCAAGAAAAAAGAGTGATAGGAAACTTTGTGGTATCTGTACTTATATTTGCTTCATTTCTCTCCATTGCTATGCAGCACAGTTTGAGGGACATGGTGGCCCGATTCTCTTCTCCTGTCAGTCATCTACATAGGACAAAAGGGACTGAATTTTCAGTATTCTAACCTGTCTTCCGGCTGCCTATGGGGTTGTTCATTATCACCTAAATCAGAGCTCAAAAAGCCAAGGGTGGCTTGGTCTAGAATATCAATGGGAAGCAGTGGTCCTGGCACATGAAAACTGCAAAGGGGCTACAGGCCTGCAGATCCCTGAAATAACTGATTACCCAATGAGAAGTACAATAGAACAGCCAAAGCACTAAGAAAAAGCCAGAATGAGAAACTTTTAGATAAATGATGACATTTAATAAGTGTCATGTATGCAGGGAGATGGCAAACAGTAAACACACATATGCACGGAACCTGGGACTCCATATGTACACAAAAGGCCAGAGAAGACCTTAAACTTCATGCCAGGTAGATGAGTGCATGTCTTCCCCTTCCTGGACCCAGACTGCAAAGGCTAGGAAAGGTGGCTGTTTTTCAGTAAGAGCTATGCAAATAAACAGGAACACATGGCCCATTCAGAGGGTCACTAGCCTACCAGAAACAGACCCTGAGGAAATACAGTAAATGTACTAGGTAAAGACTTTTAAACACCTGTCTTATATGTTCAGAGCTACATGAGAACATGAAAAATGACTAAAATAAGGAGAATTATCTATGGACAAAATAAAAATGCTAATGAAGACATAAAGTGTATTAAAAAGAGCCAAACTGAAATTATGGAGCTAAAAATTATAATATTGAGTGGAAAAATTCAGCAAGGTGTTCCAACAGTAGACATGAGTAGGTAGAAGACAACATCAGTGAATTTGAAGGCATCTGAATTATTGAATCTGAGGAGTAAAATAAAAAATGGAAAAAGTGAATAGAATCTAAGGTATTTGTGTGGTATTACTAAACAGATCAATTTATGCATTGTGAGAGTGAAAAAGAGAGAGTGAAAAGTCAAGGAAGCATATTTGAAACCAATGGACTCAGAATCCCCTGATTTGAGAGAATAACTTGTTCTACAAGTAAAAGAACTCAATGAGCCTCAAGAAGAGTAAATTCAAAGAGAATATGCACACATTGGAACAGATATCAAACTGTTGAAGTCAAAGACAAAGAGAGTATTATGAAAGCAGTAACAGAAACAGTTTGTTGTTGTATATTCTCTAAATACATGATCATCTCTAAGATTATCATCCCATTTTTTTCATGAGAAACTTTGCAGATCAGAGGGCAGTGGGATGACATATTTAATGTGCTGAAAAAAAAAAAAAAAAACCTGTCAGCCAAAAACTCAAATCAATAGGCTAACTTTATTTCTTAAGGACTTAGAAATTGGAAAAGAAAAAAAAAATGGAAGAGAGAAATAACAAGTATTAGAGCCGGCGCCACAACTCAATAGGCTAGTCCTCTGCCTGCGGCACTGGCACACTGAGTTCTAGTCTGGGTCGGGGCACCAGATTCTATCCCAGTTGCTCTTCTTCCAGTCCAGCTCTCTGCTGTGGCCTGGGAGTGAGTGGAGGATGGCCCAAGTGCTTGGGCCCTGCACCTGCATGGGAGACCAGGAGAGGCAACTGGCTCCTGGCTTCGGATCAGCGCAGTGCACCGGCTGCAGCACGCCGGCCGCAGCGGCCATTGTGGGGTGAACCAACGGAAAAGGAAGACCTTTCTCTCTGTCTCTCTCTCTCTCACTGTCCACTCTGCCTGTCAAAAAAAAAAAAAAAGTATTAGAAGAGATATATGCAAAGTGGAGAACAGAAAAAAATAACAAAATGAAGATCTCTCTCTCTCTCTCTCTCTCCCCTGCCTTTAAAATAAAAATAAATAATATCTTTGTAAAAAATGAAATTCTGGTACACCACAACACAGCTGAACCTTGAAGAAGTTATGTCAATTGAAATAAATCAGTCGCAAAAAGACAAATACTTATGTGAGGATCCTGAATCAGTCGAATCTGGAGAGACAGTACATAAAATTTTTGCTGCATAGGGATGAGATGAGGGAGAAATGGTTTAATGATTTTATACTTTCAGTTTAGGATGATGAAAAAGTTCTGAAAATGGATACTGGTATTGATTGAACAGTGCCAGCTGAATTGTAATGCCACTGAACTGTAAAATAAAATGGATAAAATAGGTTTATGTATGTTTATTTTATCACAACAAAATAGTAAAATTTTAAAAGAGAATCCAAAGAACTTTGTAGGATAAATGTCATTTGAGATGACCTCAGTTCAGCAGTTGGTTCTTCTAGACTTCCCCTTTTGTAGAGCAGAATCTGAGTGTACAGCCACACAGGAGAGCACTGTCTTTCTACTGGAGAAGTTCGTGTTCAGAAAAGTCCGGGGAAGCCATAAAACAGGGCCAAGTGTGGGGATTTTGAATGGAAAACTACAAGAACTTATGACAGTGGTCCTCAGCGTGCATCAGGAGAGAAGAGACACCAGGAACTGCAGTTGTGTCTTGAGGCATGGAAACACCAGATCCATGTAGGGAGTCCAAGAAGGAACTGTCAAGTAGGGTTGCAAGAGCAGAGATGGAGCAGAGTGTTGGTTCCACTGAAAAGAACTTGGCCAAGGCATTGAGACAAACAAAAAAATCCGTATTTTGTAGAACTCTTTTAACAGTTGTAAAAATAAGATGAATATCAACATATGGCACGAAAGGTTAACATATATGAGCATAGAGCCCCATTGGCTGAATTGTATTGTTATCCCTTTCTCCATGAGTGGTTTGCTTGCTACATGTCAGGGTAAGTATTTGAACCCCAAAGCGTCAAAGTCCATGCCCTTGTCCACTTGAGAGAATTAGCTCAGTCTATTAGGGGACATTTGGATCACCTTCTCAAGGGCTGACCTTCAGATGGTGGCATTTATAAGGAACTGTGGAACCTTGAAGGTTTTCAGCAGGCAAGAGGTGGGAAGAGAAATTGCTCTGGAAAGATATTTTGCCAAAACAATAACCAGATACATTGATAAAAATCAAGGCTGGAGTTAGGGAGATCAGCTTGAGATGCAGAGACACAAAGGTGTAAACAGGGGAGTGGGCACAATGCAGTGGGCAGATTCAGAGAACTTTGAGAAAGTTGACTGAATTGCATTCAGCTGATGATTGCAAAAGGGGCTCTTTGGGGGATTACCATGACTCAGGCATGTAAAACTACGATTAGGCCTAGAATTCCATGATAAGAGGAGGGGCAGGAAAAGCATTGTTCTGAAGTGATTGGAATTAATTGTGAAAAATCCCCAACCAGATCCCCTTTGGGATTTGAAGAATTTTTTTTAAGATGCATAATTAATTTGAACAGAGTAACTTGAATTCTAAATACTTAGCAATTCTTATACTACTGCAGATACTAAGCTCATTGATTGGGAATAATAACCTCTTTTAGCTGGGTGAGAGTTTAGGTGTTTAGCAACACAGGCACAGGACTGTTCCAGCATTTGAGATCAGTCCAAGTGCTGGCTGTGTCTCTTCTGAAAATTAGACTGAAGTCCTTTAGACTCATGCTATTGTGTCCTTTTATATGTCATACCAATGTAAACTTAGAAATAATTAAAAACAATAGACAAGAACCTTCTAATCTTTTTTAGTATTCTTTTATGCATGTAATAATTGATTGGGCGAAATGGATTACATTTCAATATTCAGACGAGATCCTTTTGTTATTGCTTTCGACTTTTTATCTGCTTTTTAAATTACCTTGCCTATTTCAAAAGCACAGTGCCATTCTCTTTTGTTTTTTATTTTTTTATTTTTATTTTTTTGGTGCAAGACGATGTAGAGGGCTCATGTCTTAAAGTTGAAGGATATCCACTATCCAATTTAATATCCTTAGATAACTGACACTTTTAGAGAAATACTCCTTTTAAATTAATATGAGGTGATGTGATAGAGTGGGAAAAAAAAAACTGGTAGAAGTCAAACTGACTTTGTTTTCAATGCTGGTGCTGCCACTTAAAAGCTCTACAAATTTGAGAATTGAATGATATCATTGAACTTCTGTTTCTTTGTCTGAAATATAGGGAAAATAAAGCCTTCAGCTTAAGGTTATTTTGGGGCTTGCCATACATGAGGACACTTTGAAAAGTTTGTGGAAAATGATATTAAATGATAAGTTGATTTTGATGTAAAACCTTCAGAAATTCATGTACATGAGGAGGTTCTCAAAAAGTTTGTGAAAACTGTGTATGATGAAAAAAGCTATGCATACATTTCAAAATATTTTATACCAAAATAAATTTATCTTTTAGTTCAATTTTCCATGAACTATTTGAAATACCCTATGTTGTGTGTGTGTTCGTGTGTGTGTGTGTGTGCCCACTTAACAAATAGTAAAAAGAGCCTGCTGTTTAACTAAGGGTATTCTTATACTACCCTTAAAAATGCCTATTTTTTTTGACGGTTCATCTGCTATGATCAATAAAGGAAGCCAGATACAAAAGATTGCATCTTTTAGATTTGATTCACTTGAAAAATCAAGAATAGTCAACTGTATTAAGACCAAAGTATATTAGTGATTGTCTAGGACTGGAAGATGGGGTGATAAAATATCTTAAAATTAGATTGTGGCACCGGCGCCGCGGCTCAATAGGCTAATCCTCCGCCTGCGGCACTGGCACACCGGGTGCTAGTCCTGGTTGGGGCACCAGATTCTGTCCCAGTTGCTCCTCTTCCAGTCCAGCTCTCTTCTGTGACCCGGGAAGGCAGTGGAGGATGGCCCAGGTCCTTGGGCCCTGCACCTGCATGGGACACCAGGAGGAAGCACCTGGCTCCTGGCTTCGGATTGGCGCAGCACGCCGGCCGAAACATGCCAGCCATAGCGGCCACTTGGGGGGTGAACCAACGGAAAAAGGAAGACCTTTCTCTCTGTCTCTCTCTCTCTCTCACTGTCTAACTCTGCCTTTCAAAAAAAAAAAATAAATAAATTGTGGCAATGATTGAAACACTCTGTAAATATTAAAAACAAAACATTGGATTGTGTAAGTTCAATGGCTGGGTTTTATGATGTATTAATTATTTATTAACAAAAGCATTTAAAAATTAAAATACTTTATATTAAAAATAAACTCTTTGGTGCCTATGGAAAAACAGGAAATATTATTTGGAAATGATGGGCAATATTTCTGTATCTCCTTTTCTCTAAATATTTGTTTTTGTATTGTGTATTTGTCAGTTTTGTGGGTAAAAATTCCAAAATCGCAGTAGTTTGCACTAATTTCTCATTTGTATTATGTAAGAACATCAACTGAGATCTAGTTTTGTCTTGTAAACTCTGCTCATCTCTGCTTAGTGCTGATCCATGTGTCTTAAATAGCTACTCTGTGGGTTGTGGTGCTTCTAAAGGTGCAGAGAGGACGGAGTCAGAACTCTTAGGTCTTAAAACTTTTGCAGAAAGATAGTATATTTCTTAACTGTTCACCTGTCATTGGCTAAAACAACTTACATAGTCAAGCCCAAAGCCAATAGAAGTACAAATGTGTTCCTTCCGTGAAATGAGAGTTGATCAGTACCTGTGGTCAATAATACAGTAAGAGAGTTATCTGCCAGTTGTGGAGGAAGATGTATTCGTATTGGCGCTTAACTTTCCATCTATGCTTCTATCCCTTCTGCTCTCTTACTGTCTGAGTTTCCAATTTTCCTTTCTCCTTGGGATTTAGGATAAGCCAGATTCTCCCCTGCTGTGGGAAGCTCTGCCTATGAGCCTGCTGATATTCCCAGTCACCACCTGTGTCACCCATTCCTTGCACTGCCAGACTTTGCAGTTATGACCAGTTAGTATCCATGATGTTTCTCCAGCATGTTTAATTGTTTGCATTTGGAGTTGAACCCTCTCAGTCCATAGAAATTGCTCTTTCTGAAGCCTCCAGTGGCCTCAGTTAGCAAATAAAGCAACATTGTTTTCAGCTATTATTTATTTTAAAGGTGGTAGCATTTGCATTGTAAACTCCTAAAATGCAGAATTTCCAACCCCTGTCTCCTGCCACGTTGCACATTCTTCTCCCCATGCACTCCCCCTCCTAGGTGGTTTCATATAGTCAACTCCAGATCTTCATTTTCTCCCTTCTTGGAGTGTGACCCCCATATTAACATGTTTGTTCTGGCCTTCTTGGATAAGGGAACTAAGGGTCAAAATGATTGCTACGTTTAATTAATCAATTCATCTTGCATGTTAATGCTGCTAATCAGAATGGAAATAGAAAGCATTTTCTGATAAAAGAATAATCTTGGATTTAGTGATTCTACTCATAAATATAATCTTACTAGTTAAAAGTAATTTTTGCAAGTATAACATGCAATCCTATGGTGGAAATACAGCATTTTGTTTAGAAGTTGTATAGCATTTGCCCAATGCCTGTATCTAGTGTTTTTTTCCTCCATGTTAAAGTCGAATACATAGATCTTGAAATATTTAGAGATTGTATGCAAATAATCAAAAGTGCTCTATTGACAAAGAATGCACATAAAGAATTCTGCAAAACACCTGGGCAAATATGAATATAGAACAACTGCATTTATTAAGTCACTTTTTATTTTTCATTTTGCCTTTCTGGCAGTTGGAAGACAGCCAAGCTGTGTCTAGCCTTCTCATTCTGAGCCAACCTTCTTATTCCTTGGACTGATCCCATGAGCAATTCTGAATTTCCAGTGAAGGTTCAACTGTATTCAGGGTTTGGAAAGAATATTCTGCCTCCCACCTTTTCCTATGTATTACATGTAGCTGAAAGTATTAGGATTTTGTGGTAAAATGGACAGTGCTGGGAAATTTTGGTTTTTAGTCCTGACAGTGACCTTGAGGAGAGGGAATTGAGAAAGATATGGCACAGAGCATGCTCCACAGATAGGTAACATCAATGGCACCTATGAGCTTGGTAGAAATGTAGACACTTGTGTACCACCAAGACCTACTGAATCAGGTCCCCTAGGAATATAGTCCAACTATCTGAGTTTCAAGAAGCCCTCTTGTTGACTTACGTGCCTGCTAAAGTTTGGGAAGCACAAGACTAGTCGTCTTTGCATAGGCAATGAGGTTTTGTTAATATCGCTGAAGGTGCAGTCATGGGGGCAAAGTGGTGGAGTTAGAGTTGGGGATAGAGGTTGATAATAGGACAGATGTGAGGGCGATCTGGCTGCAACATCTGTCACCCCATTTATCGCCAGGGTTGATAATGGGTACCTACGGTATTTCCAGCGTGGGAGCAAGCATACAGGAATTATAAGCCAAAATAAACCCTAGAGGGAGTATTATTTCAAACAAGCATCAGGTTCACTAGCCAGCACAGGTCCTAACAACTGCAGAGGTATAAGAATTTTCTTAAATGAATTAACAAGTACATTCAGCTCAAATAATTTCCAAAGTTCAAAGTATCTGTTTAACAGGGGCGAGACAGAAAGGCTCTGACTTGCTGGAAAAAAAGAAAGCGGAGGAGGAGAATGCTCGGGAAACCTGCGCTCCCCACCTGGGTGCACAGAACCTGGTTCAGAGGCCAGCATGACATTCCCTCGAGAACTGGACTTCAAAGTCAAACCATGCTCTTTTCATGAAACATGTAGGCTTTACTTAGAGTCAGGCCAGTGCACAGGTCACAGTGATGATGGAATCGCCCGGATAGTAGAAAGCTACTCTTCCTGCCTTTCAAGGCACCCAGTGGTTTCTGAGTCCTCAACTCTCAATGCTCCTTATGATCATTTCAAACCCTTGGGACCCTTGTAAATAATGTCTGCTGCTCAGACGAGAACCTTTGTGGGTATTCATAAAGATGATGCTGATGTCGAGTAGGCAACACTGGAAGTGGATGATTCTCCTCTTCTTAATATAGATGACATCCCAGAAGATTGCAGTGCAGCGTTTTATATTAAATGAAGCCTGGTCCCTTTTGCAAAGTGTTATCTCTCCTGTCACTGCAGGAGATCTCCTAGAATCAGGTCTTGAGTTAGAAAGGAGGGACAGCACCATTAGCAGAGACAGCTCATGCAAATAATCTCTTGTAATACCAGCACCTGAGCAGCTTGGAGGATTTGGCGATTGTGTGCACTATGCTTATCTGCCTGTTGGTGTTTAGGCCAAACAGGATTCAAAGGTTAGAGACTGAAGCAAATCCTGCCTTATAACTTGTTTGAGTGCTTCCAAGAAAATTTAGGAAAAATACTATTATGTATTTGATTTTAATTGGCTTTTCATATGCAAAGTCATCTTGAAATATAATTTTAGATTAAACTTTTAATTTCCAGTGCCTAGCAAAATTTTTTATTATTTTTAAGTGGCCTATGAATCTTAACAGACATGCTGGTGTTTTATAATGGCTTATTTGGTTTGCCATATAATAATTTGAAATATATGTCTGCCCATTCTTCCTTTGTTGACACTTATAATCTTAAACGTATTTTTTAAAGATTTATTTATTTATTTGAAAGCCAGAGTTACAGAGAGGCAGAGGCATAGAGAGAAAAAGATAGAGAGCCCTTCCATCTGCTGTTTCACTCCCCATATGGCTGCAACGGCAAGAGCTGAGCTCATCCGAAGCCAGGAGCCAGGAGCTTCTTCTGTGTCTCCCACACGCCTGCAGAGGCCCAAACACTTGGGCCATCCTCCACTGCTTTCACAGGCCACAGCAGAGAGCTGGACTGGCAGTAGAACAGCCAGCTCTTGAATGGACACCCATATGGGATGCCGGCACTGCAGGCGGGGCCTCACCCGCTATGCCGCAGCATGGGCCCCAACACTTATTATCTTGATACCAATTGCATATTAAGTGAATGGTCCACTTGCCTGATTTTCCTCCTTATACAATAGTTAGTAAGAAGTTGAATTTCAGTTCATCCAACATGATCCCGACTCCAGGCATAGCCAAATTTGGCTTTGTGTCATTAGACAAATACTCTAAACTCATTGAGCCTTATTTTTATTGTGTATAAGGTGGACATTTAATAGTTTGTCCCATAGTTTTAGATTAAATAAGATGATATATGTAGAGTGTGACACAGTATCCAGCACACATCAACTCTTAATAAATTAGGTTTTAACATTATATGTGATTTTTAAAAGTATATGTATGATTGATTTTGTTTTTCTGGTTAGATTGTTGCAGATTTGCCCCTTAACCAAGTCAGTCTTGGCATTTCTACCAAGAATTGTTTTAGATAACCAATTTTCTGTTGACCTGAATTGTTTTGCTCCTAGTCAGAAAACTCCTTGCTCCACAGCACCCAGGGCCATGTTTATCAGTGGTGTTCTTATGAAGTTCTCTTGTGCAGAGCCAGGAGAGCTGCATTCCTCATGGAATCACAACACTGGCAAAGGATGGAGTTGAAATATAGGGCTCCTCAGCTTCTTGCATGTCTGGGATTCCCAGGCTCTCTGGGCATTGTAAGGAGACAGGCAATATCATGTCCATGTTTTTGCATGTATACATGATATTTGTGAGTCTATCAGCTTTTCCTAGAATTTTCAGCTAGTGGCTTCTGCTTCTTTCAGAGTTACTCACAGGAGAACTTGGAGGATGATATCCGTTTACACACTGTCTTTAAGGAGCTAGTGGGAAATGTGCATTCTGAAAAACTATGTGTGGGCTTCAAAATATTTTTTTGCACCAAAATAATCTAACTTTTTAATTCCGTTTTCCATGACCTTTTGGAAGTACCTTTGTATTTATAAGATAGGAATAATACCACAAAAGGATTGCTACAGAATAAGCAAGATAGTGTGTTCATAGCATACTTCACAATACATCTTGCAACTAACAAACATAGATTGCCTCTTGAATGATACTGTGTTGCTTGGCCATTACATTCTCAATGTAGGACCCAGAAGAATTAACTACACAGCTGTGCATCCTCATATCCTTGCTCTATCCAGTCTTATGGTGCTCCAATTTTGTAACTGAATTCAAAGATAAGCTAAATTTTAGATAAACATGAAAAAGAATGTACCCTTAAATGCATTGCCTGTTTTTAAAGTATATAACAGCCTTGTACAAATTGATAATGATGTACATTTGAATAATTCAAGAAACAGGATGTCAATAGCTTTTACCATCAGGTACTGAGAGAGCTTGTGCTTTTGAATATTAATTTGACTAATTTGGGATATTAAGCCATTTAGTATGGTAAGCACATATGCAGATTAGTAGGAGTCTTGAAGGGTAATCTAATCAGACATGGGGCTATCTAGCATATCTTTAAAATGTAACAACTGGGGCAGGTGTTTGGCCTCATGATTAAATTGCCAGTGGGGATGCCTGCATTGGTTTGAGTAGATTGGTTTGAGTGCAGCTCTGCTTCTGATTCCAGTGTCAACACACACACAGGAAAGCAGCAGGTCATGGCTCAAGTAATTGGATTCCTGCCACCCAAGTGGGTGATCCAGATCAGGTTCCTGACTACAAGCGTCAGCCTGGTGCAGCCTCAGCTGCTGTGGGCATTTGAAGAGTCGACTAGTGGATGGAAACTCTCTCTGTATCTCTGCCTCTTTAATAAATATTTTTAAACACCCAAGACTTAAAAACGTATAACAATATCCTAATGTCTCATCAGGAATATTCTGCAACTGAGAAAGTTTTGTTTTAAACAAGCATCAGATTCTCCCTCACTCTCTCAGAGGTCATCCTGATCACATACTGCTCAGTTTCTACCCACTGGTCACACTGTCTCACTTAACCCCTAGCTCCAAACTTTTTCCTGTCTCTTCTGTTCTCATGAGTTTGGTGAATCTATTCCAGGTCTGTGGCTCTAATTCCCACTTAAATATCAGTAGCTTCCAATATTAAAGTTTTCCAAACTCAAAACTTGAATTTTCAAATGTCTACTCTGGATGTCTAATAGATACTTGGGATTAAATATTTCCAATACACAATTCCTATTCTCAAAAACTACTCTACTGGTTGTGCTAAGTTTTTATTATTGTGATTGTTATCACACCAATCCAAACTGCTAGTATCTCTTGTCTGGATTATTTAAAATAATAACATATTATTGAAAATTGGTAGATTTTCCTGCTTCAACCTTTGTCTGCAGTTTTATTTTTCTTTTAATTTTTAAAATTTGTTATTTATTTGAAAGAAAGACAGAGACTCAGACACTGAGAGACAGACAGGCAGTGCTCTCATCTACTGGTGCACACCCCAACTGCTCACAGCAGCTGAACCTGGGACATCTGTAATTCAGAAGCCAGGAACTCAGTCCAGGTCTCACACATGTGTGCTTGATCCCAACCACTTGAACCAGCACCTGCTTCCTCTTGAGATATGTGCATTATCAGGAAGCTGAAATGTGGGGTACAGTCTCTGAGATGGGGCACGGGCAACCCTAGCAGCATTTTAACCACTGTGCCAGAAGCCTGCCCCATACAAGCTGTTTTTGATATGACAGCAAAAGTCAGGTCATTTCATTCCTTTGCTCAAAACCCACATTACTGTTTCACTCAGAAATAGTTGAAGTGTTTACAGTGGTCTAATTCTGCTCTCTCTTCTTTCCCTGTGCTTTCTCTACTCCAGTAACACTCCATCCCACTCCTATAGTAGGAAGTTGTCTGCTGAAGTTTCCTTGCGTTAAGTTGCCCTTTCTCTAGAGCTCAGCTTTATTAATCATCCATTCTTTTCATGTCTTTGCTCATATTTTTGTACTCCTCGTAATCCCTATCTTGCCTGCCATGCTTGTATGGTTCTTTCTTGTATGGTTCCCATGTAAAAATGGTCATAGAATGCATTACCTTCTAACACACTGGATAATTTACTTGTGTAGCAGGATTATTGTTTATTGTGTGACTTTCCCGACTGGAATGTCAGCATCACCAGGGCAAGAATGGGGTACTTTTTCCACTGGTGAATTTCAAGCACCTGGAAAGGGGCCTGACAGCTCATGACAAGAGCCTTTGGGTGATTACTGACGTCATAAATAAGAGTGTCAATTGTTAAATCAACAACAGGAGTCACTGTGCACTTACTCCCCATGTGGGATCTCTGTCCTTAATTTGTTGTACTATGTGAATTAATGGCATAACTAGTACTCAAACAGTACTTTACACTTTATGTTTCTCTGTGGGTGCAAACTGTTGAAATCTTTACTTAGTATATACTAAATTGATCTTCTATATATAAAGATAATTGAAAATGAATCTTGATGTGAATGGGATGGGAGAGGAAGTGGGAGATGGGATGGTTGTGGGTGAGAGGGAGGTTATGGGGGGGGGGCACTATAATCCAAAAGTTGTACTTTGGAAATTTATATTTATATTTATTAAATAAAAGTTAAAAAAAATAAAGGGGCCTGAGACATAACAGGCCTTCAAAAAATACTTGTTGCAAGAGAGAATGAGAGCAAAAACTCTCTTCGCTATCTTATCTTTGCAGAAACTTAGCTGTCCTCTAAAGTATCTAAGGATACGATTATTTCCACCCCACAATCCCAGCTATCTAACTAGAGTCTCCTTTCCTACCTATCAGTTTTAGGCTTATGCAAATTTATTTCAGGTTGCATATAAATCACCTCGCAGTTCAATGATATTGATCACTGCTGCCATTTAATAATTGGTCAGTGATCAGCTCCAGGCAAAGCCCTGGATCAGCTCTTGCTTATGTGCCCTCTGGCTTGTAAATAAAGGAACTGATGTCCTTTGCCTTTGCTTTTATAAGTTCTGGAACCTTCCATTTGTCCTTAATTGTCATCAGATGTCTACTAATGCTCTATTTGGTTAAATAAAGGGTTTAAATCACAGAGATATCCAGGAGAATCAGAATCATGCATAGCTGTATTCTTCAACTTTCTGTTAATTGCTCTTAGGTCCATCTCTTGTTATGAAAGCAAAGCCTAGCCCTTCTAGTATATGTTGAACACTGTATTTCAATAATGTGATCTTCATGGACAGTGAATTTATCTGTCACAGTCAGTTGTCCTTTTGGTCTTTGAATCGACGGGCATTTACCCATATCAAACTCCATTTGTCCATCACTTCTAAAACTCTTGATAATTTCCAGTTGCTCCTGGAGCTGAGTTTGAAGGTTGACATGGATCATCCATTCTTTCCAGAATGAAAAATAGCTTTACATGCTGATCCTCACATTTTATCTTAATTTCTTGGCAAATGTTAATTTAATTTTCTGCTAAATGGTTTCAGTCTCATGCAGAACCAAAGTGAACTAAGCAACTATCTCAGAAATACTCCCTGTCTTGTCAGGGTAATTTTTTTTCCATTTAAATGAAAATTAAGTAACACTCAGTGGTGATTTAAAAAAATCATCAACATAATTACTAATGTCATAGTGCAAAACCTTAAGTTTGAATTTCCCAACAGACTTAGAGTAGTTATATAAAATTATTTCTTCTTAGGAGATTGGATAGAAGTCTTACACAGACTAGGAGCACCTTGGGGTTAGAAATAGTCTTAAATACCATCAGATTCCTTTATGACAGGGTTTGTATATAGAAAAATTGAGAGTCAGAAAGGGAAGATGAATATGTAAGTTCACATCACATCAAACTGGGCAGAGGTCAACTATGGTCCTCAGCTTTTTGAACTAAGCAAACTTTTGTGAGTATTTCAGAAGGATGTTTGTTGGAGGAGAGCATCCATAGGACTTTATCACAAAGGTCAGGGATCTCTCTCAGGCTGAGCACCAGGGTCCACTTTGCAATCTCAAAGATACACTAGGTTCTTTGTGTAACTTTTTTAAAGATTTTATTTATTTATTTGAGAGTTAGAGTTACAGACAGTGAGAAGGAGAGACAGAGAGAGAGGTTTTCCATCTGCTGGTTCACTCCCCAAATGGCCGCAATGGCCAGAGCTGAGCCGATCTGAAGCCAGGAGCCAGGAGCTTCTTCTGGGTCTCCCACGTGGGTGCAGGGGCCCAAGCACTTGGACTATATTCTGCTGCTTTCCCAGACCATAGCAGAGATCTGGATTGAAAGAGGAGCAGCTGGGACAAGAACCAGCATCTATATGAGATGTCAGCACTGCAGGTAGAGGATTAACCTACTGCACCACAGTGCCAGCTCCTCTTTTTGTAAATTCCATCTCATGATCCATATAAAGTTAAATTGAGCTATGTGTTCAGCTTCAGACAACATTCACTTCCTTCCCCACTATAAAATATTGATGGATTAGTTGGGTGTCATCCCTAGGGCTCTGTATTGCTATGATGTCAGCATTCTGTGGGCATAAATCCAGTCCTTGGAATAAAATTCTACATATGTTCCCAGGGACCTAAGTGGCAATGATAAAACACCTGAAGTTTAGCATTTCTAAATAGAGAAGAGAATTAGGTTTTTATCTTCTGTTGACTTCTACCACTCCTCTGCACATTTGGCAATAATTAAAATAAGAACAAAGATCCACATAACTAAGAAATCCCAAATGCAATATGTCTTTCAAAATTTGCTCACAGAACTTTGAAATAACAGAAAATATGATTATTATGCTTCTAATTCTGTACCTCCAAGGTGTGAGGATGTTTATGTGTGTGTGTTCGAGACACAGATATGAACATTCATGAATTTTTACTTTGTCCTAATCAGAAACTGTGACCTACAAAGTTTATCATTTAATATCCAAAGATGTGTTATATAGACAAAGCATCAATTTCTCTGCTTTGCCACTAAATCTTTCACCTCAGGAGCTCCAGATCTTCCTTCTAAGTCCCATTTCAATCTGTAAATAAGAGAAATGGACTAGCATGCTAAAGCCTCTTGTTAATAATCAGTGTTTACATTATAATTTGCTACTAAACTCAATTTGTAATTCTCTTCCAACATTTTCTGACAGAGGACTTTTGTAAATTCTATTGCATGACCCAAAATAGCAATATAATCTGGAGCCTTTGCAGGTAGATTTTTAGCTCTTATGTGCATATGAGACACAAAGATGGGTTAATCCCTGATCTTTCTTAATCATAGCTTAGAACAATTATAGCTGTATGACCTTCATTCTTATAGTCCTTAAGCTGAGCATTTAAGGTCAAAAATAATCATAAGTGCTAGGATTTTCTGGCTGTGAAAAGACCAAGACTCGATTCTAAATCCAGACCTTAAGGTTCAGAGAAAAGGACTTTGTCTTACTTGATTCTTCTTTGTCTCTCATCCCTTCCCCTTCCTGTTCTTCCCTCCCTTCATTTACTCAACTGGCTCTAACATCTCAAAAGTCAATGTCGAAAGAAAAGAAACAGATCTCAGTTCCCCTACTAGGACTTTTTTCCCCCAGAGTAACCTGGAAAAGTTGACTGTATCTAGTTGTTGATTTAAATTTTGTGGTAGAACTTCATTGCACATTTTTAAGGGTCTTGTTTACAAAGTACAAACTTAAATAGTGAGAAAGTCTTAGAAGGAGCCCCAAACAACTTGGAGGCTCATTTATTAAGCCACAACAACTTCCAGGTAGGTCAGTTCACTTCTGGCCACCTCTGGCCAGCTCTGTCCACCATCTTCTGCCCAGTGTTCCCATACAGAGGAAAAATCTGTGAAGCCGCAGTGTCCCGCCACTGTACCTTTGGAGGGAGTTTGGGGCAGGTGAGAATAAAGATATTCTCAGTCGGTTCTTGCATAAGGAATGCTGTACACCTTTGAAAGCTCCAAAGGACAATTAATAATAATTTATTTTCCTTACATTAGAATTTACATTTATTGAAGCTTATAAAGAAGTTGGGAGCTGCTTGGAATACAGATTCATATGAAGTCTCTGACAAGATGCTTTCATGGACAAAACGTTGGCATTAGACTTATGTATACAATTCATGTAATATATTCAGAATTGTGAGACTAATGAAGGCAATGT